>NC_056726.1:1283233334-1283533334 GCF_019279795.1 Protopterus annectens | reverse complement strand
TGTGTGCTACCCATCCTCATTGAGGGCCTCGGCCCACACATGCGGCCACTGTGTCATGTTAGCCTTACTATGGGCTATGTCCCCAATGGATGGCATATGGCATCTGTGGTCCCACTATGCCAGGGTAGTGCTCTTATGGACTGTAGACAGCCACACCCTATCCGCTTGACAAGCCTTGTCTGCAAAGCTGTGGGGAGGTCCATACAGGTGCCCATGGATACAGACAGCGGTGTACAGCCAATACCGGAACATACCCACAACAACATAGTCAAGGGCGGATCCTGCCTCCCGTACCTGCTCGTCCTGTCTGGAGTGGTGACCAAGGCCATTGATGGGGATACGTGGGTTTGCACACAGTACCATGACCTGGTGGGAGCGTTCAGAGCACACTACACATGGGACTCATGGAAAGGCTCGCCAGCATACATGTGGGGACATATGTCACCCGATGCTTCTCAGAAAGGTTGGAGGTCACACCACACAGGGTTGGTGTTCCTGGTGCCTTGTCACACTCATATCTGGTCTCCAGTGGAGGCCCACAGGGCTCAGTCCTGGGCCCCCTGCCATATGGCATTCGACCTTCCAATGTGCATGCAATCATAGGGGGATTGTGGCAGACAAGGTATGCAGATTACTATGCACCGGCCACCATACCCAACACCCCATGTGACATGGACATCCACCTAGGGCGTCATAGACATGGATAACTGGTGCCAGAGCCATGGCCTGCTACTACATGCCAGAGAAGGTGCAGACCTACCCAGTGTGAAGGACATGTTCGGCCCAATGTCACATGTAGGTGGTAAGCCATTCCAGATGGTGGACATGTTCATGGAAATGGCTACGACACCTGTCGTTAACATCTGTCAACACACACAATGGCAATGTGGGTGTGAAGACATTCCACTGTGGCCTCCTGGTCTGGAAGGAATCGCATCGACATCAGGGGTGTTCATTGTACCCCTGTACACATCACACACCAGAGCAATGACTGTGTACATTGGCACATCTGGCCTGTAGCTAACCTGACGAATGCAGCACTCGGAAGGACCACAAACGTTACACAAGGCGGGGATGACGGTGCTAGGACATGTGTCACAAGCTGCACGACCAAGGGGACTCCGGCTGTAAACCTTCACAGCACATCTGCTCTGTGGTGATCTGTGCCTGGCATACACGGCCATGTCTGACCTGGGTGACATGGGCATATTCCACTTCCTAGGCTCCAGGCAAACACGGGCACAGAAGCGACTGTCACACACATCACCACAAAGATGAGTGTGACGTGCTGGGGGAACAGGGTCAACGGCCAGAGACCCCCTACAACACGTAGAGGAGTGCCAGCCCATGTGAAGGAAAGGCACTGACTGCCTTCGTCCAGGAGTAATAATGACGTGTGGATGTGTGGATATAGTTATGCGCCAGGCATCCTCTGTGTGTCAGTGCTGGACGAGGGACTGGGGACTGATGGATGTGGCATCCCCATCCTGAGGGGTGTTAGCAGCCACACACAGTCATGCTAGGTCCACACATGTCGTAGGGCACATACCCTGTTATGTACATGTGTGCCTATGTTCCTATGTAGGGGTCCATGCCGAAAAGGGTACCTGTGCTATGCTGATGTTGCCAGACATGCCTGTGGGTACCCCACGACTACACGTGGGGAACTAATTACAGTGCTCCCAGTAGGCACATGCAAGTACACCATCATTGTCATACGGGTTAACTGAACCAACATGGTGCTACACATGTAACCACCACACATACTGTGTACACAGATCAATGAATGCTGCACCTGACCTGCATGGTATGTCTGCTGCATGATGTCAGTGCACAACCCACATCACATACACACCTGTCACCAGCCATACACACACACCACAACATACACATCACGTACCATGCGGACACAGGTATCACATACACCTCTCACTATCTTGTCCACCCTGTGCATCAGAATATGTTTGCATAACCATGCACTGATGGTGTAGCTCACAGTTATGCGGCAGAGACTTCATCATATGCACAGGGTGATATGTGTGCCACAGGCATAGGCCAATGGATGACATCATGTGTGTGTGTAAGGGCCTGTGCATTGACTGGGCATGTCTGTGTACATTGCATGTGGGTGTGGTGGAGCCCTACAGTCGTGTTTGCTGTGTGTGGGTTTGTGTACACAGTTCAGTCATCTGTGATGCCTACACGGGGTATGCTTGGCAGCCCCAGACTGTACAGTGCAGGTGTTACGGCTCACTGTGTCCGGCTGCCGAGACGTGACCCGTGCCTGCCTGGGGTCGCACGGGCACGACCGAGTGTAGGTACAGACAGTCCACTCTCCGATGTCACATGTCCGCTGGAAACGTGCCCACGCCGTCCAGGGCCACGTCCACGTGGCCTGCTCTGTCCTGGTGTGGTCGGTGTAGTAGCAGCTGCACTGCTGCTGCTACCAGCACTGGGTGGGTGGGCATGGGAGGTGGCACGCACACACTGACCTGCACCAAGTGGTGTTGCTGGCCTATGCCCACGTGCCCTATGCCTCACCCCTACCTGGTGTTCCTGCACGGACAGCCCACGCTCAAGGATGGCCATGCCTCGGTCGAGGATACCAGCCATCTCACCCAATCTCCTATCCAGAACATCGGCAAGATGCTGTTGGGCATTCGCCAATGCCTGGATGTTGTCATTCAAGGAACGGATTGCAGACCTCTGCAGCCTCTGCCCTTCCTGGTTCTGCCATTCGGCACGTGCCTGCGCCGCCATTACAGTCTGGAACATGCGTCTGGTTATACCAGCTGCTGCACCCTGTACGGCAGGTGTATGTCTAGCGGTGCTCCCCTACGAGCAGCACCTGCCACATGCCTGCGTGGCACTGCACCAGTCATTACACTGGCAACATCGTGTGTACCCACACCTTCTGCAGCCACCACACATTCCTGCTCGGTGCCAACAGACGCTGACTGACCGTCATCTATGGGCAACGGTGTTGGGGTATGTGTCGGCATCCGAACCATGTTCAGGGATGAAGGGGACGTAAGTGTGATGTTATCCAATGGCACAGTGTGTGCCTGTGACGACCCTGCCTGTGCCTCATGCACATGGTCATCACCACTAGTATCTGTGGGGACACTAGCATCAGCTGGCCCACAGGAGGGGAACTCACCTACAGCACCTGTCAATACAAAGGCATACCGTCAGTTACAATACACACACACACACACACACACACACACACACACACACACACACACACACACACACACACACACACACACACACACAGACATCATGCATGTGATAATGCAGGTGGCATGCAGCATTCACACACCACAGACCAGTGAATGTAGACCAGACATTCCTAGTGGCAGTATGCACACTGCCCTGGTGGGAACAGTACAACAGGCAGGTGTCTTTTAGTAGGCATGCAGTACACACATTCATGGTAGTTTGCATGCATCGCCGTGATACACCGTGGCCACGGGTGTTGACAGTACACATGTCTGCCGACACTATGTCATGTACACCGCATACATGTGTGGTATCATGTGGACATGTGACGATGGTGTCCCACTGCATGCAGCACATCACAATGGCTGTCATGGTGCAGTGTTATGTGTACAATCTACAGATACAATGTATGAGTAACAGGGATGTCTGTGCAGGTGCGGTTGTTGTGAGCTGTGTACATAGCTGTACAGTGTGGAGTGCGGGCACTGTGCCACTGCACAGTAGCAGGAAACAGTTATGTTTCTGTGTGATGCGTGACCTGGACGCATTACATTGCCATGTCTGTACGTCAGTTCATCCGCTCAGCAGCACGTATGTGGTGGATATTGGAGGCACCTGTAGTAGCTGTGGAGAGGCATTCCATGTCAGTGGTGTACTACATTGGATGTCCAGGGGGGCCACTACAGTGATGAGCCCACTATGTGTGTACAGGGTGCAACGGTGACTACCCACTGTGGATGTACTGTGTGGCAAGATGCCTGTAGGTATCGACCATGGCCTTGTCTGTCTGGGTCATTGACAATTGTGTGTGGTGGACATCGTGCACATGGCCCTGTGGTGGCCCATGTAACATACAACCATACTAGTGTAAGGTGTCACATTCCCTACAGATATGCAGACAGTGTGGATGTCTGCTATGTCGTGCATAGGTCATGTCATGGTGTGACACTGTTGCAGCCAGACATCCACGTGCATGGGACATGGCATGTGCCATGTCACAACGTGTGCACCCGATGCAGGGGCATAGGTCACATTGGTAACACCTGTGCTCTGGCAAGATCACAGCTCACTATGTGGTACTGTGTGCATACTGCAGAGGCATACTGATGCATACTACACATGCAGCCATTGTGGAACACCTACACCATTGTATGCATAGCTGAATGCACGTAACACACCAATAGGTCGTGTGGTGTCATGCCACTCTATGCTAATGGTCGTATCTACTGTACATGGGTGGTGTGTGTGTCGGGTGGTGCAACCTGTATACAGTGACTGGGGCACACACAGGTGTGCATGTCATGCCTGGACACATGGGGAATATCAATACACCATATCATGCCTTTGACTAGCAACAGACTTACCTGCAACAGACCCTTGTGTTTGCGACACGCCAGACGTACCTGTAAAGGGATGACACAAAGGTATACACATTATCCATTACTATCGCCACAGTCAGCAGTGTGCATGTCACATCATGCATCTGTGAGTTAGCATGTGCTATGCACATGTCTGCTAACACAACATAGCATACTGTAGTATGCGTCTTGTGTGGCCATATACCTGGCATGTATGGCTATATTATGTGTTGTACTATGACACCCACCCCCACGTCACTTATCATACAAACATGCAACCCTGACTTACCATGCAGCTCCAAGCTCATAGTTCGGGAGACACCCACCTCCACGATGGACGCATGGGTTTCTGCGTGTTGTTCTGTGGGTGTCCCCAGACTGGCCAGGAGCTCCTCCGTGGCTGTGAGTGGGGGCTGGGTTGGTGGCCTACCACCTGTCCCACGTTGTTGTCTGGCGATTGCAGCGGCACGCTGTCTTGCATGCCGGATCAGGTCTGTGCAGTGCCTGCGGATCTGCTGATAAGTGCGGTTGTATCCACCCAGGCTGTTCACCCTCCTGCACATCTCCTCCCACATCTCCTGTCGTTCCTGTGCCTGCTGTGGCACATGACTAAATAACATGTCATGATTGGTATGGAGGTATGGTATGATCACCTCCTCCTCCTGTCGACTGAATGCAGGAAGCCGGGATCGTGGCATTATCTGTAAGACATAATGATGGTGGCAGGTCACATTTACACTGCTGTGCTGGCATACTGTTGGAGATACATTGCTATGACAAGTACGACATCTGCACAGTAATCTGTGAAAGGCATCGTGGCAGTGACACAGCTGATGTGTTGGCTTCACACCATTGAGCAGTGTGTGTCACATCATATCTGTTTGCCACCCCATCACACTGTACATGCACCATGTAGATGTTAGCCAGCTGTGGACATGTGTACCTGGCTGCACCTGTGTCCATATCACTGGCATAGGTCCCCATGTGACGTCGGTGCTGCTGTTCACCTGGACGCTGTGTATATGTCAGTACACATCACGTCTGTAGCCATTGTGAACGTCAGCAGTGGCACTGTACACATACACATGGACACGTTCACATGCATGTGTTGCGCCATGTACATCCACACAGCACTGTACGGGTGTTGGACAACTTGCCACAGCTCACCTGTGTTGCACATGTGATAGACATAGGGCAATGTGTAACCATGACACATTAGCAGGACAGGCCATGCATAGCATGTACACACACATTGTCCAAAGCATCACACAGCACCTGTGACACCACAGGGTGCATCACCGCCACATTACTGCTGTGTATGGTTGATAATGAGAGTGCCTTTTGTCCATTGCACCATGTAGGACTGTGATAGCTCATGCAGCCTTGCTGGGCAGGTCTGCATGGTATGGCAGGGTATGCCACATACATGGCACTGGGTTGTGATCCACCTGGGGGTTTACGATATTGGCAGGGTGGCTGTCCATTCCATATGTCAGTGCTATGTGTATATGGACATTCAACATGTCTATCGCCATGGTGTGGACACTGGGCTCAAGCGAGGTATGCTGCACACTGCTTGCTGAGGGTGTGTCTGGTGCATGCAGGTATCACACATCCATGCATACACTGTAACCCTTGCAGGTGCTATGTGCTGGGATATTGATCAACACAGTGCTGTATGTGGACACACACCGCTATCCCGTAAACATGGATGGTTGCCTGCACTGATGTGGGTACCACATATGTGTACATCCAGTGCCTGCTGCCACCCCCATGTCTGCTGCTGCACTACACACCGCCATCCCTCCCTCTGTGAATGTGGTGTTGGGCACAGCATAGGTATCCATGTATGGGGACAGGGATGTTCACATAGCAGGGTCACTGATGGTATCGTCGAGCAGACCATATGCGTATGACGCACCCCTCACACATATGACACATTCATATTGTTGTTCACAACGGTGACACAGCTATATTGCTATGCCGGAGACATTCACAGCCATACATACACAGATGCATGCACGTCCATCTGTGGCATGGCCTGGACTATTGGTGTGGTTCGTCACATTACATGTTTGACTGCAGCTGGCACAGACCTACTGTGCACATGTCTACACGGTAAGCCTGTTCTACAGTAGGCATCTGTGATGTGCTGTGCACATGTCATATCTGCACATTTGGTTGGTGTCCATCGGTCCACGGGCCAGTGGTGGGACACACAGGGATGTTGCTGAACATATATGCATGCAACCCTGTACAGCTGTAACACTAGCCTCTCAGATGCTCATGTGTGGTGGACATGAACACCGTACACACACATGTGGTTGTGGCCTGCCGTCCATACCCATCTCCTCCTGTGGGTTGCTATCATCCCACACACTCCTTGTATTGTATGTTCAGGCTATGGACCTATGTGGGGCTTGTGGGCATGCAATACGATACTATATGCCTTTGCACCCATCACAGACAATGTCACACAGGTACACCGGCAGCCGTACACATCACAGCTTGTTGTCAGCACGTCACATGTGGTACACACATAACACATCTCCTGTGGGACATGGTCATTTGTACGGGCATGTCCAGTAGTCACATACCACAGCTACCCCTACATGATGGCTATGCAGGACATGTGTGTGTACAGCTACTGTGACATGTACACGAGCAATGCCCCCCTACCTACATCACATGGTACTACCCGTGGAGTATGTGTGTCTGCATCCATGCTATGGCCATAGATGACAATTGTACATCAATATGTGCAACATACCTCATTGGGGGTTGTCATGTGCACATGTTCCATGTGTCAATGCATTGTTTGTGTCTGTTGGGGTCATTGTTGTGCATGGTTTACATGGCTGACATAGCGTACTGTGTCTGATTCCAGGTACTTCATTGGGCTACCAGCATTGTACATTTCTACAGCACATTCCAGCCATCATGTAGCCAGCTTAGATGACAGTGGGAGGTGTTCCGCCATGTGCACATATGTCACACAGTACGAGGGTGACTGACACACATTGTCAGGACTGGGTTCTGACTGCTGTGGATGTGTGTACTGGTGTTGACAACCATGACTGCACCAGATGGTGTCTTCTGGATGTGTAACATTCACAACACACACCTACATTCACATAGCAGCACATCGTCCACGACAATGGACATTCCTGCATGAACACTGTGTACGGTATGTCTGTATGACCACTGCATATATCACTGGTAGCCACCAGCATGGCTGCCTACAACAGCGGTGTGTATCCTGTGCAAACATGGGTTACACCTGTCACAACACACCTGTGTCAGATGGCCCTGTAGTGGGTGACAGTGCAGTTCCATACTTCATGTAACAGTATACATCGTGCACCAGTATGTTGCAGACATGTGAACGGCTGTGCTAGTCGACATATGCACACATGACACATCACCTGGTACACCGTGTCTGCCTTGCCACCTGCTATTGTGACCACCCTGTGATGACATTGTACGGCCCACATGGACTGGGACATGTGATGGCTCAATGGTGAATTAACCCTCCAGGTGTGTGTCTAGCCAGGTGTCCAGTAGCCAGTGGTCTGCACGCAGGGATAGTGTACATTGGCCTACTCTGTCACTGGGACTGTTGACTATGGTCATACTGTAGTTATGCAGGCATGTGGTGTTTGTCCAGTCTGATAGTCGTGTTCAACCACACTACCGTGGCACACATGACCTGTGGACATCTGCCTAAGGTGTGCAGCCCACATGTACATCTTCACATGCTATGCTGCCAGTGCAGTGTCACATGTCTGTCTCCGGCAGGGCTGTCACAGGTAGGCACAGCATGCAGTGATGTGTGACAATGCTTACACCCTCCACTGTGCTGTACACAAGCACTGCACACACAGTACAGCACACATGTCATTTATCTGCAGTGCCTGGGACCTGCCTCCATGCCCTACACGGCACACCTGCCAGTCCAGATTGTACACAGATCATACCTCCCAGGCACATACCTGGACTGCAACACACACAGGTGGGTGGTTCCCACACCACACAGTGATTTACACACATACTGTATATTCCCAAGACACATTGCATCATAGGTAATCCATGTTCAGATACCCATGTTCGTGACCGCTACGCACATTGTGACACGCGACAGTGAATACACTGTACACCACAGGTTACATGCTGGTCGTGTTGGCATACTGTACATTGCAGCTAGGACAGTTGCTACTGCTATGTATTGACAGCAACACGCCCTTCCCTAGTATGGACTCCCATGTACCCACACATGCTTGGCCATGCAGTACGCATAGCTGGTGACACATTACACGACACATACCATACCTACACTACCCTCGGCATGCACCAAACCTCCATGTGTCTGTGTGCTAGGCCTACACATCCCCTCTGTTTGCTGAACATCCATGCTTCTCATCCCTGCTAGCCACACCCTAAACACACAACCATAGCAGCATGCATGGTACATACACTCTACAGCCGGTATTACTGACATCCACTGACAGAGGTAGTTGATGGCATGGCACCGTGACGATGGACAGTCCACATGCCTATGCCAACACTGATCACAGTGCACTTCTGCTACATTTACACACTGGTAGGGACCATGCTATTCCACACAGAGACATGGTGGTACTGGCCTTTTCACAGACGCCACAGTGGTATTCCTGTTCCATGCACACGTGCTGTATGGGCACATGTGCAGGCTGTTGCACGGTAGTTATGTTCACCTGTGTGTGGTGTGTCACTTGACAGTCATGGTGTGTCCTCATGGTGCATGACATACTCCACAGCTAGCTACCTACACATGACTGCCAGACATTGCAGTGTGGGCCCTCACGCAGTGTGGTGGTATGTCTCTGCTGTTTGACTACATCCACATTCAATGCAGCAAACCACAGTCATGCAGGCATTGCCAACACAGATGTTGCTGGCATCGTGCCTGCCAATGGGGTACCTACCAACAATACACACTCTCACTCACTACAGGGTTCCAATCCTTGGCTGGACATTGTATTAACCCTGTGGACACATACATAGTACTGCCATGCACATGGTATGTCCAGGAACACAGTCCCAATGTCACCTCCAATTGCCGTAGTTGTTGTATCCCGCCAACCTGGCTGTTACATGTCTCTGCAGCAGCACACTGCATTGACTGCTAGCCCATTCATGTACGTTGTGTACCCTGACCACCACACTACCACATCTATCACACTACACATGGGTGGTACTGCATTGCACGTATGGGGCTACATTTGTACACCCATGACTGGGCCATTCAGTATGGCACTGGGCCACATCTTGACATACATGCTTCACACACTCATTGACTACCTGCATGCCTTTACTGGCACCCTTGTTGGGCTTATGTGCCACAGCACACCACATCCCATGCTGGCCACCTGTCATACTATTGCATGGGTGGTTGGGGTGGTACAGAGGGTATCACATCAGACATGATCCGCTCTTTGCCCTTCAGCGCCATTCCACTTTATGCTCTTGCCAATGTACACATCCAGCATCACATCGCACTTATGTCTCGGGATGTTACGCCATGTGCCTCCTGTACAGGTCAGACAGTGGTGCAGGCATATCATGCTAACTACAACAAGTCAGGGACGTGTGACATTGCACAGTCCTCAGACATGTGGCCCCTCATGCTCAGTATTTGCATACGTACACTACCTGCTGTCACACAGTATTGTCCATGCCTACATATACCACATCTACATACCTGGCAGCATTCTAGCTCATCCTACTCATATTGCTAACAACCATACAGGTGTCAGTGTGGTAGATATATCATGTAGATATCATTGCATCAGTTACATCACACATAGTGCATACACATCACCTTTGCATACTGACAGTCATGCGGTGTGTATCACATGGATACTGTCCCTATACAGGCATATCACGTTGTACATGGTTGATGTACACACACATGCCCCACATGGTGCTGTGGTTGCCATATTCCACCATGGCGGTACACATGTGCAGGACCACGCATTTCTGGACCGTATGTCTAGCTGATACCTTGGGTGCCCTTGTACCTGTGCCATACACACATGTACACGCGGGCAGTGTTACAATAACACATGTGTGGTGTACCTTGCACAATGGATACAACGTTACATGTCTCAGTATAGTCATGCTGTGATCTCTACCCGGCTCAGACAGCTTACATATGCAAATGACAGTCATGTAACACATCTGTACTCACCTGCATACCACTAACACAGGGGTGTAATCTACTCTGCCATGGGCCATGTTCTCCGCAGTACTGATGCATGTAGTACTCCTACATGGCGTTTGCAGTGGGCAGGGTGGGAGGAGCAGTCCTGCATGTGTGCACACATGCCACATTGCTCAGCCCGGCGCCTGTGTGACATCCACAGACTGGACACACACCGTGCTGTGGGACATAGGTCCTGTGCACATCCCACAGGGGCACACTGTGTCACTAGTCATGTGATAGCTCCCTTGCTGGTAGGGTGACACAGACCCATGGTACCACCACAGCGGACGACTGTATAGACATACAGTTGACATCCACTTCTGCCGTTCAGTGGACACTACCATGGGTGGGGTGACACTACTGTGTACATTGCACATGTGTTTACACACGGCCCTGCCGGACATCATTGTGGCACACATTGCACCTGCTACGGAACGCTTGGACATGGTTACTTGCTGTTCCTCCATTTCGGTACCTATTCTGCTACTACATTGTCCCATATGTGCAGGCCATACATATCTTGTTTATGTACATAACATTAGGCCATCCCTCCATCATGCATGCTATGCCTGTGATACTGTCTATGATTTCTGAACATATCCATCATGACAGCTTTGCATTACACATAATTGACATAGTCACCCCTACTGCATGGGATACGTCGTGCGCACATTCCGTATGACATCGACGGTATATGCCCATGCACATGTGTGCTGTGACACTATACATACATGTCCTATCCCCTGCTGTGGCACTTCATTGTTGGATATCCACTGCCAGCATCAGCGTGGGTGGTGGCATTGTTCTGTGTTTGAAATCCCTATGGCGGACTTGGGGTAGGGTTACCACCTGTCCCACTTTGCAAGGGACAGTCCCTCTTTGGGCAGTTGTGTCCTGACAAAACATATTACAAATGGCAAATGTCCTGAGATTGTAGGACATAATTATGTCCCATTTTTATGTAAGAGTTGCATAACATAGTTATTTATGTATGTAAATTCCTAAATGTTACAAGAAACACAATAAGCAACTAAACTGCTACAAGACTACGCTTTTATTTAGGCAACAGAGTAAAGTTCTACCCTTTGTACTGACCATGGGTATGTGTCCACCTGTAACATCTGATGTGTGTCCCGCAAATGTCCCACTTTGGCCATTTGAAAAGGTGGCAAGCCTAACCTGGGGTTATCCCGGGTGTGTACATGTTGTCCCACTGCTGTGCACACGTTGTCCACAGTCGTTGGTATGCTGCGGCTTAGCATTACATAACCAACTTTCACCACTCTCTGCCTGATGGACAGGTATCTTTACCTACACACACCGTTCACATACTGTACAGATTCGTCATACGTATCATGCGTTACACAACAGTACATCTCGTGGGTTCGACATACCTTTCCGGCCTTTGGTTCTGTATTCATCAGTACTTGCTTGCTACTCCTTCTTTTGTATTCGGTATTTGTTCGGTATGAACATACGGTTTGAATATCCAGGAGTCTTCCTTATATTCGCGTCACCTGAGGCATGTGGGTTCATCACGCCAATAGCTGTTCCTCGGTGTGTACTTATGCGCATATCACCGGTGATCCCCCTCCATTCGTACGTTACGCGTCGGCACTAGGCCATGGTTCATTCCTCGTGTGGCCGTTGGTTATTTGCAATACCTTCGTGGGGATGGTATGTATTGTATCATGTTTGTGTGACTGCATCCGCTATGTGTGATGTCAGGTACATTTCGCTGTGGTGTTAGCCGTGGATTGTGTGTGTTGGGTATGGTATTCTGTTCGACATGTGGGTCTCCGTGTCCTGGCGGCGTCTGTCGATGGCGTTGTGCATTCAGATGTGTAACATAGCTGTTATATTCCTGTACACAACGGATGCAAGGATGCATCAGCTGCTGCTAGTGTTTCCCACGCGGCTTGTTGCGGGTATGCCGCTGTCATTGACTGCCTGTATGTTTTTGCTACGGTTTTAGCTGTTATCCCTTTGATATGTGCGATGGGGTATATCTGCGGATGTGGGTGATGGGTACGGGGTGTGGGTCTTGCATTTATACATACAAGATATGCTTGTGTGTGTGCTCCATCCCTGCTTGGGGAGCTGCAGGTTACCTGTCTGTTGTTCTGGGAATGTTTGTTTTGTTGATGTCGTGTGGTGTCGGTATCGCCTGCATGTGTGCTTCCTGCACGTATTCCTCCTTCACATCGGTTATATATCTGCGGATGTTCGTCCGTGCCTACTATCCATTGGCATTTTGTCACTGATAGTTACGGTGATTGTGGTCCTATACTTGGGACGGCCTGTATGCTACCGGTAGCCTCCTATTCGTGTGCCGCTTGCTTACTTAATGGTCGTGGAACACACAGCGGTATTTACGGGACCGTAAGTGTTCACGATCGGTGCCAGGATAGCACATTCGTATTTTCGCCGTACATGCCTGATGCTGTGTAACGTTGCCGACGTATCGTGTTGAGTCTACCTTATGACCGCCATACATACGGTCATGGTTTGTACATGCGTCCTTTGCATCTCCTGTTGGCTATGGCCCTGTGGTACATTCTGGGACATTTCCGCTTTGCATCGTTTTACGTCGCCACATGCATAGCCACTGAGGAGATGTCAGTACTACTTTGTGGGTACTGCTGTACATACGCCTATGGTTCCTGTACTGTATGCCTACGCATGTTATTACACTCCGCCTGTGACATGTCACCTACATACACATTTTACAGTGGCACACACATTACACACACACAGCGGAACACACGACAACCTCACCTCACACATACACATATTGCCGCCATGGCTCTCAACCTTCTATTTCCAGAATGAGGAACACACACATTAGTAATGTGGAACAAATGGGCATAATGTGGAACACATACTAATGGCATAGTAACAACTTCAGCTAAGTAGGTCATAGGATGATTAAAATATGCTGATTTACTTACAGTGAAGAACCTTTAATGAATTACTATGATTAATTTCTATTTACCAGGATGTCATTTAAATACATTCCTAACAATGGATGTTTGACAGACATTTTCAATGTGGAACTTTGAGGAACTGCGAGGAACATGAACTGTTTTACACCCCAAATGAGGTACGTTCCTCATAATGACGTACACTTCACTGGTATGCTTGCCGCTTAGACCGACGGTTGAACACAATACCTACGTTGGCGCGCCGCGGCGTGTATCTCCGCACTCATATCCTATGGATATGACACGCTTTATATCCCGTTACTGTACCGTGGACTGGTGATCATCCCGACACGCGGATATGTATTGATGCAGGTTGACATTTCCATGGCTGGCGTTACCTGCTCTGCCCACCCTCCCGGATGATCGGGTTGTCGGTCACTATGTTTACTATGTGGAGATTTCGTCTTACTTATCTGTGAACTTGCATCCCTGGGTTCCATATTACCCTGTTGTACTTTATATCTGTGTATGCGTACATATATTTCTACATGTGTACTGATATCTATTTCCGTATCTGTGTATGCACATAAGTACATATGTTGTCGACTTGCGGCGATAGTGGCAGCATACGGCTACGCCGTGTGCTGTAGAACCGGCGTGCGGTGAGGTGTTGGCGTTCCATGCTCTGCTGGCTATTGGGTGTGCAGTGTTTGGGCGGTGCCTTTGTTGGAATCACACATAGGTCCGGCCATACGGTACACATTACGGGCGGACATGTTTGTGTGGCGTCCATTTCACTGTGTGTGCAGGTAAGGAGGTGTTAGTCCATGGGGCCTACACTGTCAAAGTATGTGCTATCGCCCTCTTTGCCAGGGCGTAGGCATATTGGGTACGCCTCCGTCTACCTACTGGGGCTGGCACAGCATGTTCATGGCGCTGAACGCCCTGTGCCTGTGCTTGCCTTGGCAGTTGTGGCGGGCTTGGTGGCCCTACACCATTATGTCCCTGCAGCAGCTGTTTCCGCAGAATCATATTGTGTAGCATACAACATACTATGAATATGTGGGCACATGTGCCTGGAGAGTACTGCAAGGCTCCAACGGATGTATCCAAGCACCGGAACCGTGATTTCAAAATCCCAAACACACGCTCTATGATTATTCTGGTTTGTGCGTGTGCCTCATTATGGCGTTCTTGCATGTGTGTGTGTGCATTTCTGATGGGTGTCATCAGCCACGGCTCCAGTGCATAGCCAGCATACCCCACAAGGTGACCATGTGTGATGTCCTCCCTGGCGAATACCTGATACAGCTGTGAGGCATGCCAGATATGGGAGTCGTGGAAGCTTCCAGGGCTGCCAGCACACACATCCATGATAATGCCCTGCGCATTGCACACGACCTGGCAATTGATGGAGGGGTATCCCTTGCGGTTTATGTAGCGTGTACCCTGCTCCCCGGGCGGTGACTTGATTTCTATGTGCGTACAGTCGATCGCACCCAGTACCTCCGGGTATTGTGCCACACGGTGGAAGCGGCGCATATTGCTAACCAACTCCTTCTGAGATCTGGGGAAGTTTATATACTCATGGGCATGTCGTAACATGGCATCCAGGAACTGGTGTAGTACCCTAGATGCTGATGCCTGTGAGATACCCATTATATCCCCGGTTGGCCTTTGAAAGGTACCTGTAGCCAGTATTCGCAAGCTCACACATACCTTTGTGTCCACTGGGATGGGCTCCCCTCTGTTGTCTCTTGTTCTCAGGCATGGCCGGCACAGCTCCACTATTTGCTGTAACGTGTCCCTGTCCACCCTGTAGCACTCTACTATCTCCAGGTCTTGCAGCCCCTGGTAGGTCACCCTTGGTCTGAACACTCTCCTTCTCCTGTGAGGCCTACGGTAGTTGTCGGCACCGTCCTCCGCAACTCCGTCTGTCTCTGCCACATACCTATGCATCACGGCCACGGCGGCACCCACCATATACATATTAAAAGTTCCCCGTGTGTTTACACCCTACGGTGCGGCGTTTGGGAAATCGCTGTGTGTTGTGTGCATTCACACTTTATACTGTTGTGCTGTATACCCGGTGATGTCATTGGGTGTGTCTGTGCAGCCGTATCCATGGATTATTTTCGGTGTTTTACGGTTGCAACTGCAACGGTATTGCCTTTAGTGTTACATTACAGTTGCCTGCATTGGCTTAGCTTTGCATCTTACATTACTGCATCCTGCAGGCACATGGCATATGATGCATTTTATCTGCAGCCGCAGTTATGCTACCTCTGTACTTGGCTGTGCTATTTCGGTTCTTTGTTCTTTGCATTTCTACTACATCCCCTACTATCTTTGCATTCATATGCCTCCCCTTTCCCGTTATGCAGGAGTCTGCATACAGAGTTGTCGGCCGCCGTTTGCCCTTCCTGGATTGATTGGTGTTGATTGCTCATTACGGCTCCAATTACACTGCTTCCGCATTTCCTCATATTCTCCGCATTACCTTCCTATATCCGTGGTTGTTGACGGGGAGGCCGTCACATGACTGTGTTGGGGAGCATAGTCATCCTCGTGCACATGCATCTGTGCGCATTATGTACTCTCAGCGCATCTATTTCCTCACACGCCGGTCCTGCTGCTGTGATGTGCATTGTACAGCCCAGGTTTGCTGGCCTCCAATATGCTTCCTCCTACAGTGGCACACCCCTCTGCGATTGACATGTATCTCGTGTAGGCCACTCCTCGGTGTAGTACTGCTGCGCCGTTTGCTCCATCCTTACACCGGCGCCAGCTTTGCGATTCACTATTATCTGCCTCATTTGCATGGCATTGACTGCTAATACATGGTTACGGCGCTGAACACTCCCACCACTCCTTGACAACCCTTGCGCTGGGGTTGGCCTTTCCATACATACTATGGTGTGTGGTGGCTGTACAGCTGATGTGTATTATACAGCTCTTTTAGGACATTGTCATATTATTTCATTGCTTTGCACCTTCTGTACACATATCCGGGGGTTCTGCTGTGGTTTCTACGTACATGACATTTTTGTCATTATTTACAGTTTGTGCATGTTTTCTTTGGACATTCTCGGTGCCTTTCGCCTTTGGCATATTGCACCTGTATGATACCTGACGTTGACAGCCTTCCGTTACTCCTTGGTCATGTTTGGGTAAATGTAAACCGTTTTTTTCGGTTTACATTGCCGTGCCCTTACGCTACGCATGCCCCACTTCGTGAATCGCTATTTGCCTTCATTTGCATGGTGCAATACCGCACACAGTGTGATTAGCATACCTGCGCCGGGGGCGGCGCAGGTCTGGCGCACGCTGGTAGTGCACGTGGGATTGCTTCATACCTGAATCGCTCGGTGGCCATATTTGGCTTTATAACGCCGACGCTATGCTGGCGCCTGGCGCAAGGTTCATGAATCCCGGGGACAGTCTTAACTGCTGGTATTTTGTATCCCAACATAACATAGTCACTTTTACCTGAAGAATTTGTTTCCTCTCTATTTAATTTCTTAGTTATGGTACATTGCCACTTGTCTGTGGCACTGGAGGTGCAGATTAAATCTTCTGTTGTGCAAATATTTGCACAATAGTCATGACACCTTTGGACCTTACTACCTCAATGGCTTAGAAAGGATTCTAGACTGATTTATTTCGATACTTCCCTTAAATCTTACTTGACCTGGCTTGCACATTAACCATGAACATCAGCTCTTTTGGCTTTAATTTGCCCTTTGTTTTAGTGTTTAGTGTTTAGTAATCTTATGTTTTGTTTTCAGTGTACAAAGTGCTTAGAGAGTAAGCACCTAAATAAATCTTACTTTGACAGTTATTTTACATTTCTAATTCTGTTAGTCTGAATTGTACAGATGTCATATTTCTAAAATTTAAAAAAATATATTTTTGAACAGTCTATAGAAATGTGGTTTAAGTTCAAAGAAAGACAATATGTATTCTAGAACTAGGCAAGATACTGAAAAACAGACAAGAATGTTGTCCCAAAATGGATAACTTACTTCAGCCCATAGAAGAAAACACTGTGGTCCAGAGTCATAAAGATTGGATTGAGTACAGCACTAACCCCCAGGAGGCTATGCTAATTTAAAGTGCCATACACAAATACATTTGGTGTTAAATTAGTGAAGCACAACCATGTGAGATATTTCCCATAATGACAGATATTAAACCCTATCTCAGTCTCTCCAAGACACTACCTTTCATTAGTGTTTCACAGTAAGCCATTTACCAGGCAATAATGATATTCCTGGTGCAAGCCTTGTCTTGTAATTTCACAGCAACACAAACCCTTTGATGTCATAACTGCTTTAGACACCAAACATGGAAACCTCTCCAAGATGAAAATAGTAAAAAAATCCAAACAGTGACAGTAACAGAAAAGAAATGGAGGACTTGGGGAACAGGCATACTCTTCAAATGAAGTGTGCAGCATCCCGGGTTGAACCAGCATAGGGTGCAACTCCAATCAAATTCAGACACTTCAGAGAAAATAGTAGACATGAGAAAGAAATTCAGCTGTGTAAGTAAACTTACCATAAGAGCAGATGGTTGAATGATCACTGCTGCAGTAACCTTAGCTATACAGTTAGAACACAATAACTTATGAAGGCTGGTAGGAGAAAGGATGAGGATCCAAGAACCAATGGAGAATGGTCCAAACAAAGCCTGTTCTAGACCTGAAAAAGGAAGCTAGTTTGTAGTGTTTGTAGTGTTTTGTTAACGTATTTATAGACAACCAAGTTGATGCTTCTAGAATACTTCTAGAGAGCACCCCCCCCCCAAGAAAAAAACATTGATGTAGCCATGGTCCTAGTAGAAAGTGCCTTGACCCCATCTGGAAATGACTTGTTATGGTAGAAATAAAATTAAATAGCACAGGACAACTGCTTGGAAAAAGCCTGCTTTGATACAGGCTGTCCTTTTTGTCTTACCTTCATAGTAGTGAAGGATTATTTCTCAGAAACCCTATCTTTCTAGAAAATGAGATAAGGTTGACTCACCCTGACAGCATGCACCTTGATCACTCTTCTTACAGACGTCATGAGCAATCAGAAAAACATTTTTCATGTTAAAATCCTTAAATCAGCCTGATGAGCTTGTTCAAATGGAGATCACAGTTGTGCAAGTCCTGCTTATAACAGTAGATGTTCAAATTTCATACTGCCTCAGTGGCATGTGTTTTTTGTGCCTGCGCAAAACCCAGATTGGTAGCTTTCCAGAGCTTAGAATCCTTCCTCTGACTTTCTGTGATACTGGATTGGCCAAATCCCTACCAGCAGGGGAACCATAACTCCTGTCACAGAAAGTCAGGCTTTTAGTGCTGCTTAAGATGAACCAAGAAGGACCAAAAGAAAGAACTGACTGATACCAACCAGTTCACAGACATAAAACACTAACACAAATATCCAAAGCCAAGCAACAACATAAGAAGTTTGGATACCATTGAACTATATACAAAATAAGAGAGATGTTGGGAGGGTGCTGCCACTGAAGCAATGTGAAATTCAAACATCTGCTTTTACAGGTAAGTAGGACTTACATAACTGTACTATGCTTATCATTCCCATTACCTCAGTAGCATATGGGTAGATTCCCAAAGCTTACCCTACCATGGAGGAGGAAGGATATGGATCCAGCAGCCCCTGGAGAATGGTCCTCAGAAAGCCTGCTCTGGAACTAGAGATAGAATCCGGTTTGTAGTATGAACACAGGAACAAGTTGCTGCCTCTGGAATGTTTCTAGAGTCCACTCCATTCCAATATGTCACCAAAGAGGATAAGGCTTTGTTGGGATGTGCCTTAACCTTGCCTGGAATAGATTTACCATAGTGGGAGTAACAAAAAAACAATAGCAGGGGATGACCATCAAGCAATCCTTTGCTTAGAGACAGGCTGACCCTTATCTGCCTCAGAATAGAAATAAACAGTTGTTCAGCTTTCCTGAAGGGCTTAGTTCTACCAAGGTGATACCTGAGCTACCTGTACACATACAAGGTATGCAGAATCCTCTCTCAATTGTTTTTAGGTTCGGGAAAGAAAACTAGGAGATTGATCACTTGATTCATTGTAAATTCAGAAATACCTTTTGGCATGAAAGAAGGATTAACATGTAGAACAACCCTATCCTTGTGGAAAACATGATAAGGGTGGCCCACCATGAGAGTTTGGAGCTCAGGGACTCACCTTGCAGATGTCAGATCAATAAGAAAGACAATGTTCCAAGTGAAGAACATCAAAAAATCAACCAGAAAGGTAAGTTCAAAAGGAGGTAAGGACAATTGTTCAAGAAGAAAGTTGAGACCCAAGGAAGAGGAATTTGCTTTCCAGAGGGGTCTCAAGTGCAACATTCCTTTCCATGAGGGGGATCCATGGTCAGACAAGCTGAGATGGCAGTAACATCCACCTTGTTAGATGCATAAGATAAGCCATCATTGAGAAGCTCACACAAATATTTTCAAACCCAGAGGGGTAGACTCCATACTGGGCCCTCTGATATCACTTAGGAACCACCTAGAAAACCTCTTATGGAACAAGTACCTAAAAGGTATCAAGACAGAATCTTGCAGATTGACAGCAGCAATTGCTCTAAAACAGGGTGCACCACTCATCCCTGACACTGTATGAGAGCCAGAGTGTGAAGTAGCTTGTGGAAATTGCCCTTGGCGAATTCCATTAAAACAGAAAAACAGCTTTTCCTTTGCCAGAAGGGGCCATCTCAATGATGTTTGGTAATTCTTTTTGAATCTTCTGAAGTATCATTGGTATCAGTGGAAATGCATAAAGGAACATTTCTGTCCAAGGGAACAAGAGTGTTTCTGTCCTCCAAGTATGGCTACAAGGAAGTTTCAAACAAACTTTTTCCAACTGTCTATTTTGAAAGGAGAGAAACAAATCTAGTTGGAATGTTTCCCATATCTAGAACAAATCTAGGCAGACCTCTTTTCTGAGTTCCATTTATGAGGTCCATCTGGGATCTGCTTAGTCTGCCAATATGTTATGCTCTGATGAGCTGTATGAGAGCTGAAGTGGTAGAGAATGCTGTAAGAGTACTTCCCAGGCCATCATTGTCAGCCAGCAAAGAAATTATGACCGTGAACCACCTCGTTTGTTCAGGTACCATATCTGTGGTGTCATCTGTGACCAAGAAAAGGAAACCTGGAGACCTTTAAGTGGTAAAGAACTTTTAAGGTTTGAATCACTGCTAGCATTTTTTATGTTTATCTGCTTTGTATCTAACGGACCCCATTTGACTTGCACTTTCATGTAACCAAACCAATGTTAGGCACCACTGAATCTTTCTTATGTGGAATCTGGCTAAAGAAATCCCCATACAAAGTCTAACAAGTCTGTTTGGACTGACTGAACTGGGGTCTTGGAGGGAAAAGGGTAAGTCTGGATTGGTAGATATCTCATCCCTCTACCACCACTGTAACTCTAGCTTCACATAATCCAGCACTGGTACCTAGAACTCCAAGGGAAGAAGGTGTTGGGTCAAACAACTATTTAAGTACCATTAAATTATTCTTATGTGGAGTCTGGCCCATGGTGTCATGGGGCTCACTGATGCCATGAGGTCTAAAATTTTAAGAAACTTTCTTGCAGAGGCAACTGCTTGAAGAGATAAATCTCTGAAAATGTTCTGAACAGTCAGGACTATGTCTTCTAGCAGAAAGGCCATACTTTTTTCTGTGCCAATCATATACCCCAGGAAGGCAGTTCTTTGTCACAGTATGAGACAGGACATTTGTAGGTTCAACCTGAAGTTGGGAGCAATTGGCATATGATCATAAGCAGCAGGGCTAGTACCTGGTGGTGTGAACCTTGGCTCTAGATGACTGTCATTATTGAAGTGACACCCCAACTGTGTGTGTAAAAATGGGAAAAGGGGTTGTGGATTGATGGATAAGCATCATTCAGATGTAAAGTCACCATGAAATAGTGGTCTTGAAGAAGGGATAAGACCACCTGCAGGGTGAGTATTTTGAATTTGGGTACACAGCTAGGAGCCACCACAGAATGGTGTTTAGAAGGGGTAGAAATTTAAAACAACTTTGAATTTGGAAAAAAAATCACAGTTACAGTTATTGACAGACACAATGGTAACAATGAAGAAAAAAACACAAAAGCCAGCACTTTACCAGTATACTTTAATAACAGCGATCTGGTACCTCGGCAATTCGCCTTCAAAGATCACAGTGGTAACAATGGGCTGTTCAAGTGCAGGTCCTGTAATCAATGCAGGTTCATATATGAAGATGTAAATTTTACTGCAGCAAATTATGACAGGGTTCTGGCATAAAATGGTAGGTTTCACTGCAATACAAAAGATGATGTACACATGGCACAGTGTATGTCTTGTCCAGCATTTTACAATGGAAAGTCTGAGAAATGCCTAAAAACAGACTATATCAGCACATTTATTCCATCCAGCAGGGAGATATTTCTAACACCCTTTGTAGACATGCTAGAGTGTGTAATTAAAAAAAAAAAAAAATATATATATATATATATATATATATATATATATATATATATACACACACACACACACACACATATATATTTACTGTCTGGAGAAGGTTGAATGATTTCACAGTAGGGGTGATTGGGAAACACATCTGGAAAGTAGGGAAATGCATTGGCAGCTCCTCCTGTAAGCTACAAAACACCCAGGTATAAATGACAAAGTATCCATTAGTAGTCTACTTAGTAAGAAAAGAACAAAATTGTAACTTGTAAAGACAGTTAATGCTGCTTTTTTATCCTATTTTTACTGGAGTTTTTATGTAAGAACAAAGTAGTTTAAGATGCCAATGAAGTATGTGAAATTAATAAATTTTATAGAATTTTTAGATGACATGAGAATGAAATAAATAATTACAAATAATTGTTTTTATTTCTTAAATATTAATTTCTAATGGTAGCATAAGATTTATTGTTTGCTGTAATTCAACGTTATAAATGAGTGAACCAATGATATGAAACTTGTTTAAATCACATTAAATCACATGATTGCTGTATGTTTTACATTATTTGTGGCAATTTCCTATATTCTGAAGAAGTTCCATGATTTATTTTGAAAATAAAGATCTTAATAAATAGTTTTAGCTAAGAACTGTTCTTGCATACATTGTACTGGTGGCAATGCACTTTATTTTTCAGTTTATTTTTGCATTGTTTGAGAATTTTTGTTTATAAATTTGAGTACATTCAGAAAGATATTTAGGTATACAAAATCTAACACTGGTCTCTGCAATGCCTCATTTTTGGGTACCAAAATGATTCTGCTATAAAATCCTTTTCCTCTTTGTTGTGCAGGAACTCATTCTGTAACATGCATGCAACTTGTAAAGGAGTACCTTAGCAACAGACATGTCTAATCTGGAGGATGCTGAGGATTTATCTAAAGAGAGGATAATTTCCTGTTCACTGCCAAGAGTATCATCATTGAATTATTCTCAGCACCCACTTATCTGAAACTATTTAAGGCCGGGCTGCTGGGTTGAGCTAAAACCTGAAGGAAGGTGAAAGGGAAGGAGGGACAGGAGGAATGGATGGGGTGCCTGGAGTTTTGGCACAATCATTCTTTAGCAGAAGGATCTTTTGGGAAAAAGAAACCCATTTTTATTTAATTTGGATGCATTATCTTGCCATTTCCTCTCAGTACCCTGACTCTTGTTAGGCAGGGATTCTTGTTTGTTCTACCCTTTGAAGTTGGAGCCTTTTTACTGGAGAACCTGGGAATATGAAACATTCTATATACTCCATGCATCAATTTACCTCTTTCTTGCCATTATTTCAGAATATGAGTAGCAGCAGGACCACACACAAATTCAGAACTTAAAGGAGCATTTAAAATTTTGTATTTTAAATCCCCAGAAAAATTCTCAATACAACAAAAGCAGCTGCATTTATAGACACAGTGTCAGCACCTTCCACACTACTCAAAGCATGCTTCAAAACTTGAGTCACATTAGAAACTATTTTATTCATATAATACTCATGTTCAACAAACATACAGCAAGGTCATCTAAGCTGCAAGTACATCACAAAATAAATTTCCACATGAAGCCCTTATCATTTAAAATTCTAAAGACTAAATTACTGGACTGAGCCAATATTTTTTCCCTGAGATTCATATAATTTACCAATTTTATCTGGCTTTGTATGGTTAGAAGAAGCCAATGCTCACTTGTTAGAGTTAATAGCTGGAGTAACCACAGGTGGGTCATGTGACAAAGAGCAAACAGAGCCGCAAGATCTGAGTACACCTTGTATTTCATTGTAGCCTTTTTAGGAACTGGTTCACTAGCCAAAGGGTTTTATATAGACCTTTTCTAAGGCCAGTAACAGAGGAGGAACAGCTAAAACGTTTTGAATCACATCCTTAATAAGATAACAAATGCTGCCAATTTCTAGAATAGCTCCAGATTGCTTCCAGCCAAATATATCTCTAAATGTAGCATCTGTGGAAAGCTGAACACTTGCTTGCATTTTTGAACTTGTTTACCTTCCAAAGAATCAGACTGGATGGACTCAGAGTCTTCATTACTGTCTGCATCAATGTCCCCACCAAAAGCGGTATTAGATTGGCCTCTAGAGAAGGTAGCCTCAAAGTCTTTCTGAATACTAGTATAGCCTCCAAGATTAGCTGACTGTAAAACACTCTTAACTAAGGAAACCTTATCAGCTCTATACATGGTAATAACCTGATTGTCTGTCATGTGGTGAAGCTTCTATTTATTCTTACTATGAACTACCCTAGAGAACAAAATATCTGGGGACAGAGTATTGTGTGTGGGAAGGGGTGTCTTACTCCAGACATCTCCTGTGCTTAAAGGGTTTGGTTCTCCTGTACCTGAACCAGGTACTGGAACAGCCCCATAGGATGTGTCTGAACCCTGTACCATACAGGCCTATTTGTTCATACCAGAGGGTGCTCTGGAAAAAGATAAGTGCTCTGCAGGCCAGCTTGAGGCAACAATATATTCATAAACCATAGACTGAGGCATGTTTTTGTTGATTTTTCTTTTCTTTTAAGTTGTTGTTGTTCTTCTTTTGGCTTTTCCTGGTTAGTGGTAGCCACAGTTGAACTCCGGTCCACTAATGATTGGCAGTAAATTTTTATGGCGCCAAGGTGCCAGCTCAACGCCCAACCTTCAACAAAGGCACGCCCATTCACGCATGTCTTTCAAACGCCACTCGACCACTGGGAGGACATGCAGACTCCACACAGAAGGCGCTCCCGCTGAGAATTGAACAAGAGAACCTCTTGCTGTGAGGTGACAATGCTACCGCTGCACCACCGCTGCTGCAACTAGATTTGATAGGGGAGACAGCTGTATGAGGATCATTCAAGTCAGGGCAAAAAACACCAGCCAAAACAATACAATGACACTATTAAGGGCTGACTAAAATCAGAAAAATAGAAAATTTATACTATGTTCCCACACAGCAAATACGGCTAATCTGCATAAAATATAACAGAAACAGTATAAATTGTGCTAAACCTTGTTCTACAATCTGCACAATGCAGTAAACAGCACACGCCATCACAGTACCAAGTAAAATTTACTTGTTCAAATGGTAACAAAAATTAAATATATGTCCTTAAATCAAACAGAAACCTATGAAAACAGTATAAATAAGCACTTACTTATTCTTTTGTCAGAAATGAAAAAAATTCCCACAGAAATTGCAAATAAAGTAATTTACAGTAAAATCGTAATATAAGAATAAAAACAGATATAGTAATATTAAATCAGTAATAAATACCATACAAATGAAGAAATAGTAAAAAACGCAATGTTTTCTTGTCAGAACTTCAAAATGAAACAGATAAACAACAGAAACAGCAGGTCTCTTGGCACCCTGCCAAGACAGAGTTCTTTGTGTTCAGTGACTGCCACATAGTTTCAGTTTCACAAGTACAAGTCATAAACCACATTAGAAAAGCCTGAAAACTCCTTAAAAGCAGTATTAAGCATAAAAAATGAAGCAGTAGTAAGTTTGATTTCCCAGAGGAATTAATAGCAGTAGCAAATGGAAAGTATTTCAAACTAAAAAGTTAACACGCGCACATTTTTAAATAAAATGAGAAGAAAACAAAAGTATGTAATAATAAAGGGTTGGAAGCAGTAATCCACTAACTGAAGCTGCTGAAGCGATTCAACTATGTGAATCTTACACCTGGCACTAAAGACCAAATAACTGACTTTCTTTAATGGGGTAGGTCCCCTGATGGGAGGGGCTTAGCAATCCCCTATCACAGAGAGAGAGAGAGAGAGAGAGAGAAGGGGATTCTGAGCTCTGGAAAGCTGCCAGTGTGGATTTGTGGAGGTACAAAACCCATAAACCACTAAGGCAGTGTAAATGATGAACATCAAGAGTTGTTATTTTCCAAAACAAAATTAAAATTATGATCCAAAGGAGGAGCCATCTGTTTTCTTAGTGGACGGGTATGCAAAACCCCTGTCAAAAACATTTTGACATAGGAATGCATTGAAAGAGGGGGATCCCTGGACAAACATGCTGAAATGGCCTAAAAATGAACCATGATAGAAGAGTAAGAAAGGCCAAAGGACACAAACTCACAGAAATATTGTAGAAGAAGAGATATACTATTCTTTAAAGGGTCTGTTTTTTATTTTATTTTGGCGGCAACTAGAAATTATTTTAATTATATACGATTTCCTAGTATTTATTTCTTGACCTCCTTTAATACCTGCTGTACATACTCACTCGGTAGGTGTCTAACAGGTATTATAACTCTTTCATCCAGGCAGATAGTTGAATTTGTTTCGCATTGGGGTCTATAAAACAATGCTTGTCTTGTATGAGTTAGTTCAGTTTCTGAGGAGGCTTGTGGTAATTGCCCTTGGCCATTTCCAAATGAAAAGTGAACCACTGTTGCCTAGGCCAGAAGGGATTTGCCATAATAATCATTGGAGAGTCATCCTGAATCTTCAAAATAATCTTGAAAGGTGTATAGGAACTTTCTTGTCAAAGGAAATGATAATGCATCTGTTTTTCAGGCCTGTTTGCATGGAGTCCGTGAACAAAAATCTCACTAGTTGTTTGCTGTGAATGGAAGTGAAAAGAATAACCTTAAAAGTTTTCCAAAGCTGGATCAAATCCTGGACGACCCCCTAATTCAATTTCCATTTATGAAGGTTTGTCATGGTCCTGCTCAACTTGTCTGCCATAATGCTTTGCTCTGATGGAATGTATGACACATGTACAGTGTGATTGCACTTAAATGCTTTATTCCAGGCTAATATGGCTAATCTGCATAGAGGGTAAGATCTAAAACCTCCCTCCCAGGTTTGTTTATGTATCACATCACTATGACGTTGTCTGTAATGAGTTGCAGTGGT
This sequence comes from Protopterus annectens, assembly GCF_019279795.1. Lineage (NCBI taxonomy): Eukaryota > Metazoa > Chordata > Ceratodontiformes > Protopteridae > Protopterus > Protopterus annectens. The sequence continues at coordinate 1,283,506,181 of NC_056726.1, read as the reverse complement.
TGTATAGACCAGAGATGATTGAGAGAATTGAATGCATTTATGACAGCTAACATCTCTTATGTTTATATGTTTTGTTGGAACCAAAGAACTGGTACTTTTACCCCAAAAGACATAGTTCCCAAAGCAAAGTCTGAGGCATCTGTTGTTACGGACTGGGGTGGAACTGGAAAGGAAAATGGGAGACATGGATTCGGATAAAACTGGTCTCTCTATCCACGCAGTCCCCTTTTTACAAATCCCAAAATTGAAATTTGAAATGTTAGGGGGTGTTGGTGATGGAACCAAACCAATGTTAGGCACCACTGAATCTTTCTTATGTGGAATCTGGCTAAAGAAATCATAAAAATCATAATTTCCATGAATCCTAGTATGCTGACAAATTCCCTTGGTGAAGTCCTGGACTGAGCAGAAAAACCCAGGAAAAGATCTAGATATAGATCTACTTTTTCCTGTGGAAGAAAAGCTCTTTTTACTGAAGTATCTTGGAGACACCTCAGGAATACAATCCTGTGGGAAGTAATCAAACAAGACTTTAGGATGTTCTATTGGAAATCCAGTCTGCTAAAGAGATCTCTTACCCATTCAAGATATTACTGACACTTTGAAAAAGACTCTGCAAATACATGCAAGCCACCTAAACAAGGAAAACATTAATTCCTTGTAGTCTGCAACAGGTTATAACTGGAGCAAGACACTTTGTGAACACTGTTGGCGCAGAGGATAACCCAAATGATAATAGAGAGAACTGATAGTGTAATCCAGACACACAAAATCTTTCAAAAATGTTTGAAATCTAAGGCTATAGGAATATTATGACACCCACCCTTTAAATCTATTGATATTGGAAAACTGAAAGATTGAATAGGAGGTAACAAGCTGTGAACGGATAGCATTTTGAACTTTGGGATTTTCACAAACTGACTGAGAAAGGAAAGATCTAGGACTGGTCTCTGTGAGGCTTCTTTCTTTAGTACCAGGAACATTCTTGAAAAAATATGTTTCCCTATCAGAGAAAGAGGAACAGGCTGTATTCCCCTTAGTCAGCAAATGCTGAATGAATGAGGAGAAAAAGAAATCTGATCCAGTGGATGAGTAGGAGCCCCTTAAAAGGATGGAGGGACTCCCACTGCCATTGGTACTCCTGATGGATCACTCTCAGGAGCTCTATCAGGACCAAATTTGTCTGAGATTATCTGTTGCTAAAGGAAGAAATGGACAGCCAGATTTTGGGAAAGCTTACAGACTTGCCAGGGTGGGAAGGGGGGGGGGGGTTACAATTTTCTAGATAAGTCTCCTTAATATTGTTTTTTGAATGTCTGCTTACCTGACGTTTGTTGGTTCTGTTTATTTTGCTTTTTACAAAAGGTCCTGTAGTAGTTGTGAAATCTTAACAAACTTTGAGTTGGAATGCTGAAAAATCTGAGTCGCCCCCTGTGTCATATTTGGGTTTATATTATAATCTCAAAGTTACTGAACATCAAATACCATATGGTAGACACCATATGATCGACGTTCCGTAACTTCGAAAATAAAAAAAAAAAATTAAATAACAGAAACTTACCCTGATGGGTTAAAGCAGGGGACAAGCCCCCATACACCCCTGCTACTTAAATATACCATCTCTGAGATCACGCTACAGTGTAGGAATGGGAAATTTTCCCTTTCTGCACCGTACTCCGTTAAAGTGCAACCCTGGAGTTGGTATATTTAAGTAGTGGGGGGGTGTGGGGGGGCTTGCCCCCCTACCTACACTCTTTAGGTTTTATGCTTTTTATATTAAAATTATTTTAAATGTAATTTGATGTTTTAATAGTTCGATGCATAAAGTTCGATGTTTATGCATTCGAACTATTACATTTTCGTTATTATATGAACCCATCAGGTTTCCTCTGTCATTATACCTTTTCATGACCTCAGCAGCAGACAGTCCAAAAACAACATCCTTATCCAAAGTAGAATTTAAAATGTCAACTTTAATATCAATGTAAAAATGTTGGGAATGTAACCATACAAACTATCTCATTCCAGTTCCAGTAAAAGCTGTTCTGAAGGAGGTATCAGCTGAGTCATAACCACACTTCAAAGAATGACTGTTTACTTGAGACAAAGAAGCAATATGAGCATTTAGAGATTTGTTTTCTCAGAAGAGGGAAGTCCTATAATGGTCCTCATAGTCTCAGATGAAACAAGCAAAACCTTTAACATGTAAACTTGACAATTACCAATTCTAAAAATAACTATGGCAGGTAAACACTTTTCTCAGATCTATAAAAGCCTTTGCCATCCTTATCAGAGGGAGTAGTATTAGCATTTACCAAATGTTTAGTTGCAGAATTATTTGTCAAGGAACTCACTGCAAAGTCATTTCTGGGATTAGAAAATAAAAATCTGTAACAGTGAAAATCTTTCATACAATAAATCTGCCTTCTAAGGGGCAGCAGGTCAGCTGTCTGGCATGTTACAGGCTAAAACCAAAAACAAATTCCAAAGATGGAAGAACTGGAGTGTTGAGGAAATTCCAGTTGCAATCAATCATAATATATATTTTTTCAAACAAGTAAAAAATACCAACTAAAGCCTGAAGGTCTTCTAGGAATAAACAACAATGTGAGGAAAAAACTCCAGATGACTGTAAAAATAATGTAATGTAGACAAGCGCTTTCACGTAGAACACCTACATTCTCAAGTCCTTAATACAATGAAACTAACATTCATTCATTCATTTTATTTTCAAAATTCAGCAGTCATTCAATAAAACAATTTAAAAATCACAATTAAATTACTTAACCAATAAATTAACATTTCATTTATTTAAAAGGGTAAGCATCAAGCCCTGGCTTAATGCATACATAGTTATTCAGCCCTGTATGTGTATGTGCCTGTAATTTTAAGATCCATTTGAGTTAATGCGTTCTGCTTGATTGTTATGATTACCTCCCCTGTTATCAAGAAAAAGCATTTGTAGAACCCTAAAACAAAAGCTGTGTGTAGGAAATTCCATTATGTGCCTGGCTAAAACATTTAGCTTGTTTTTATTCTTGACATCATACATATGTTGTATCCCTCAAGCGTTTCTGAGTTTTGCCCACATAAAAACATCTGCACCCCTTACACTGCTAGGTAAACCAAGTTAGTGGTATTACAGCTGGCATAAAATTTGGGTTCAAAAATAAAGGACAGATTTGGATGTTTAAACTCTTGTGTTTCGCATATACATTCACGCATTTTACAATTTTTACAAGGAAAAGTCCCAATATTTTTTTTTCAAAGAAACTGAAATGTCAGTATGTTCCCACTGAAACAAGTGGTTCATCCTTGATATAGCTTTAGAAAAAAGCAAATTCTTCCACTGGACAATCAGAAGAAATGCTCTCCTCAGAATCAGCGTCAGTAACTTGAGGAGAACAAAGAGAAGTTGTTCCCTCACAATTATTTCCCTATTCCTTACAATTTGGAAAACTGCAGAAAAATTAAGAACTCCATTTATTTTTACCGGTAAAGCCTGAATGAGAGGGGTTAAGCGCCTGAAGTAAGCCCTAAGCTAAGCACAATAAATCAATGGCACATAAAGTAACTAGGACAGTGGAAGATATTTAACTTTCTTCTTCTCTTTAACAGGAATTTCCATAGAAGCAGACAGACTCATGTCAGAAAAATCACTGCGGGGAACAGGCATTCCAGTCTGACAAGACAGATAGGCATCCTCCACCAATACTGACAAGAGTGGTTCAGCTATGCCTGTTAAGGACACTCCAACAGCTGCAGAGGATATGCCTAAACCCTGGCACATACTGACAGAAGGGACTATAACAAAGGAAACCAAGGAAGAAGATAAGGGGTCTAAGGAACCAGAAATGGTGACAGGAGCATCGGAAATGTTCTGAGGTAAATCTGTACCTTGCTGTAGTGGCAAAAGCTGTCTTGTAAGGTTTCTTCTTTATGTGGCTGGAGGAAGAAAGAACCAAGGAACCAATAAACTGCTCCATAGTAAAGTTGAAAATGAAACTGAAATCTGGGTACCACTGACAGTAGTAGTCTGTAAAAAGGTAAGTATTAGCAAAGTGGTATTTTCACCATAAAACACATTAACATGCACAGCATAGACTTACCCCAGCCTCTATAGTTAATTAAATAAAAGTTTATTTCACAAAAAAACAGTACTTTTAACATGTTTCACACTAAAGTAAAAAGTAAAGTTAATTAAATAAAAGTTTATTTCACAAAAAAAAATAATAATTAAAACAGCACTGTTAATATGCTTCACATTAAAATGAAAAGTAAAATCCCTATCTAATAACTGACTGAAAAGTCATGTGACATTCCAAAAAATAAACATCCTGGCATAAAACTAAAGATTTAAGAGAAAATAAGTGTATTTCTCTCATAATATAGGTTGTAGAAATTCCTCAAAGGGAACATATCTGTCCAGCGATGGAGAAATGCTACCTGGCCATCGATCCTTGAAAGCCTACAAGAGAAGTGCTTTTTGGAGTCAGGAAAGCTCTAAAAGGCTTGACACCCAGACCACAGATTTTCTATATATCTGCTCATACTGTCAACAGTCTGGGCATGTGGAAGATGCCCTTAAACTTAAGAAACTGGCCAACTGTTATATGTTATCCACAAAATAAGCAATATAACTAAAGCTATTGCAGCAGTGCTCTAATGATTAACACAAAAGGACAATCAAATTACACATCCACGAAAGGGTGGACCCATTAATAGACCAGAAAAGTTCCTAGATAAGTACTGTTAGGAAGATGGAATACTGTTAAGGTAATCAGTCTTCCCCTTTTTTGTAGTTTTGCTGAAATATTTTGAGATACATAAGTGATTAAACTATATGGTTTAGTAATAGCATCCTTTAATGTAATCTTCACATACTCAGTACAAGGTTAGCTCATAATCAGGCAAGCTTCATCACTCTCTGTTGAGGAGTCTGTAACAGCCATACTGCTGAAATGAATGTACACTGTCTCAGTTGACGGCACTATTTTCTTCATCCATGCACCTGACCATCAACTGTAACCAGCTCCTCTCTCATTCACAGTGTCTACCAAACCAACCTTAGCCTCACCCAGTCTCAACACCCACCCCCAAATCTGGGGCCAGTGAACGGATCAGGGATGCAGCTGTAGCATCACACTTTAGCAGGGGAGGCTGCCCTAACAACCAGCCCTTCTCAGATTCCTTGCCAGCTGAGTGATCACAGCCCTTGGGAAATGCATGCTCTCTTCCATGCATGAACAACCACTTGACCAAGGCACTCACTGCTTATGCAGTACAGAGCTCAACAGGCTCATATACTGCTTACTACAGTGAGCCTAGGCTGCCTTCCTCCCCAAGGATGAGTGAACCGAGATCGGCCACTTACTCTCATCCTTTACTACAGCCCCTCAAACACCCATACCATTAGATAAACAAAGATTCTCTGGGGTGCAAGTAGGGCTTTATCTCTCTGCATTAGGGCCACTCATGATGCTAGTATTTTCTTTGGTGCCCAAATCTAGCACACACTGCAATGTAACTGACACTTATTGAAGAACCGTGAGTTTACTGATGTCCAACAGCTGACCAAAGGCCAACTGTGAGAATTTTGATTTTGCATACTTGACCAAAAATGCAGTTCATCAAGGTTCATCATTGCAATGGAAAAGAATCCCTTTTTTCCCCAAAACAGTGCAGTGATACTGGGCTGAATACAAGAGGAACATGAGAGAGAAATCCCTGCATGCAGAGTGAGGGAAGCATTCAGATTAAAAAGCTGTCTGAATATCATTTTGAAGATTTTATTTTTTGTTCATTCAAACTGGTGTTTAACTTCAATACATTAGCTCAGCTGTCCTAAATCTTTCTGTGATACTATATAATAGCAATAAACTGTCCCCCCAGACACAGAAGTGGATTATACACCCTCCCATCTAGTCTGTCAATTATTCTGCATTACTTGTCAGGAGAAGTATAGCTACAGTTAAGGGTTTTCTCTATCTCTAACTAGATGCAATGCTAATTAGTGTTGGACCTACCTTCTAATTTTTGAGATCTATCTGACCAATCTACAAGGTCACTAGACATTGTGTAAATATAGTGCAGTGCAAATTTTTTGTAATAACTTGAGATTAATCATTAAGCAATTGTATGGGCCATGGCAGAGATTTCCATCAGTTAATAAATTTGTAACATCTCATTTTAGCTCACTGAGAATGCATTTTTCATCATGCAAGCTGTTCTCCCAAATACAACAGTTTGTGGGTGCGAACCTGATGACAAGGGCTGACCATCAAAATCTCTGTCACAGACCAGGAGACATTTTCTTTGCCCAGTGCTGTAGCTACATGATTATATTTATATTTTCCATCATTTAGTGCCCTATGACAGTCAGATATGTGAAGGTTTGACAGTGGTCCAGGGGCCTATGTCTGTTTTACCTCAGTAATGCCTGTATTTGTAAAATGGATTCAAAGTAAATCAAACCTATTATGATTGCACTGATAAAGACTGAAAAATAAACTCAATAACAGAAAATTACTTTTACCTACAGGAAAAAGAAACTGCTACTACAGGGGGCCAAGCCCCTGCACTGCCACATGTCTAAATATGCTAACTTGCAAACTGTTCAATATAGTGGGGGTAAGTGGAAAACGTTCCTACCTACAAACTTTTTGCAATCTTAGCTTAGTACTTGCAATATATGCAATTACAAAGGGTTTATCCATATGTGGTAAACCTATTCCGATAAGACGTAAAGTTGCAGCAGTCTATTTTCCAGAAAATATATTATGGATTTCTGACTCACCACCTGAAATCCCATGGAAATGTACTGAATGTTATTAATGTTTCTTCCCTGCAAAGCTGATCTACCACCCTGATTTGCACATAGGGTTGCACTTTCTTACAACTTGATGAAACTGACATCACTAAGGAGTGGTGGCTTCTGTTTTAGTACTTATTTACTTTAAAAGGCTAATGAATGTACTTTTCTTGCTCACAACCTTCTCTAATGTTTTTTGACATCCTCTTGACTTATTTTTCAGTGCTTTCCTTAATGGTCTCCATTTTCTCCATCTTTTCTACTTTTTTATTTATTTATTTAACATTTGTTTACCAGGAAAGTCTAGCTGGGACAGAGCCCATTTTCAGTGGTGGCCCAGGGAGATACACTCTAGAAATATCTTTGGAATGTGGGAGGAAATCGGAGTACCTGTAGAAAACCCACGTGAATGCAGGCAGGACATGCAGATTCCACACAGAAGGCACCCCGACCGAGAAAAGAAACGGAGGACCTCTTGCTGTGAGATGACAACGCTAACCGCTGCACCACTGCACCACCCAATTTATTAAGGAAGAGGGACTCTGTGGTTATAAACATTTTAATTTTTGTAACTTTTGTCTTTTTTTATTAAATTCAGCATGCAGTCCATTGCATCAACTGCCTCAGCACTAAATGCATTCGACTGCATGTCTGTCACACAAGGAACCTATTAAATAACTGTTTCGAGATGACTTTAGTTTTGAAAATAAAATGTCAAAAAATTACATCACAAACAGTACCTACTATTTTTCTCCAACCAGTAGCAAGAAACACATGACAAACAATGAAAAAGTAATGAAAAATGACTTGATAAACTAGTTATAATATAAAATGCAGTCAAACATGAAGTGTAGTGAAGCAGCAGGAAAAACAGAAGACAAGATGGAGTACCTATGCTTTTCTATGGGCTGACACATGCAAAAATGTAGGTGGCGCACTACATCAAGAACATGCTGTCCTACAACAAAGTGACGTGTGTTGCCAGAAAAACATACCAACAGCAGAGAAACAAGATAAAAAAAAAGCCCATATCTAACTATGGTTATCCAGATAAGTTATGTCCATATACGTTTCCCATGTGAAGCCTGGGATATGACAAGAGCAACCAACATTTTCTAAACAAGAACAACAAATCCATTGTGCTTTATGGGCATACAGAAGTGTCTTTACCTGAAAAAATGAAGAGCTCTGTGTGGCTGTACCTAGGGAGTGAAGTAACATGGATATATCTCACTTCAAAAGCAACTGAAATGCCAGATACATTTGCTCTCAATAACCTGATTCAAACCTTGCAGAAATTCTGTGGGGTAGGGCAGTGGGCAAAGTATATAAAAAGTATATAAAAACAGAAGCCATCAGGAGTGGTTTGATGACTGTTTCCCTGAGCATGGAAGGAGGATAGCTGGGTGCAGTTTCTTATATAAGTTAGGACTTGAATTGGGCATTGCTATGGAAAATGTTGGGATAAACTCTCTTCAACAGAATTTAAGGTGTTCTACATAAAGTGAAGTCGTTTTTAGGACAGAAGGGAATGGATGGATTTTAAGACAGAAGGGAATGGATTGCACAACATTGGGGTGGGGGGCAAATCCCTGTTAAGTGCCTTGAATACTGGTTGTCGACCAAATGAATGTTTCAAGTGCGAACCTTTCGAATTCTGACAATAATTTTACCAATATAACCTTCTCCATTATTTTTCCACAACAAAAAATAAACTTATGGTCTATATGACTCCTGGTTTGCCTTACTTCCCTTTCCCTTAAAGATAGGTTTAACAAGTACATGTCTCCAATCATGAGGACTCTCTCCATATTTATACGAACTAGTGAATAATAGATATAAGGGTAATGTAAGTTCAAGCTGAAGTGTTATCAGGTCATTTGTTACTCTCTGTGCTTTGTTTGTGTTCAGATTGTGTAGTTCTTTTTCAATATAATCTAATTTGATGTCAGTATCTGAGGCTACTTGGATGTTACTATGACAATTCATCATCCCCTTTCTGTAGCCAAACTGCTCTGCATAAGATTTTGTAAATATATCTATAATCTGTTGTGCCTGAGAATAAATTTTAGAATCTACACATGCTCTATAGCTTTTTAAAAATGTTAATGAAAATTTTCTTGAACTTGTCTTGTACTATGTTTAATTTGCCTGTCCAGCTTGTTTATTTCATTTTCCAAGTCATGGTTCAACCCTGTTTCCATTTCTTACATTTCTTTGTCTCTCACCTTAATTAAGTATCTTGTTTTCATGGAAATATATCCTCCTGATATTGTGTGCCTAGATTCTGATATTTTTTTTCATTTCTATATGTGATTTCTGAAAAGTACATCCTAACTCCTGTACAAGCTATGCTAAGAGGGTTGTTAAGTCTCTACTAACAGTCAGAGGGTCCATGTGGATGAGATAATTTATACCAATATGAATAAAAGCAGATCCATTCTTCCTTACATTAAGTAGCTTGACGGCCAGAGATGGCCAAGATGACTGCACATTGAGTAACAGGTTAAATCTAGCTCTCCCAATGTGAAAACAGAAACTTGGCAGAGAAAGCCAGTGGACCTATACTTCTGGGTAAATTTCAGTAACTGGCTAGTAAGTGCATTGCCAGGATGGCAGGAAAAAGGACCTAATGGAAAATCAGCTACAAAATGTGAGAAAAAAACACTGCAGGGAAAGTACTGTGGTTGTTCAGCAAAAAGCAGTTCAAGCTTCAGACATGACTTCCAGCAACCTAGAGGAAAGTATAAGATAGCTGCACACAGACCAGTTTAAAATAAATGAAACACTGATGTTGCATATCAACTCAAACAACAAAAGGCTGAAAAATGGATGAAGCTTTAAACAAATATTCAGATGCGATGATAAAACTGCAAAACACAGATGTCAAAATGAACAAAAGGCTGGCTGAATATCAGACTGGACTAGAAGAGATGTTTCAAAAAAATAATAGACTTATAGGACAGAGGACGTAGGAATAAACTGAGATTTACTTCTGTACCAGAGAAGCTGGATGGAACAAATTGTACTGATTTTATGAAAGCACAAATAAGAATTGGACTAGTATTTCACAACAGGAATTGTTAACTGAAAGGGCATATCATGTGTATGTTCCAAATCTGGCTATGATGAAGCAATGTAGACCTTTATTTAATAGTAAAGATGCAATCTTACCAGGAGAAGGAGCTGATTCTGAAAAAAACTGTGGTAAAAGGACAAAGTACTAAAAAGTGGGAGACAACAGAGTGTTTGATGAGAATTACTACTTATTGTCCACCAGGCAGAAGAATAAATGTATCCCATTATTCAGGAAATGTCAAGAAGCAGGTGTGAGATTCAAACTGATGTGCTCAGCTATCTTCAAAATATTTTTTTCCTGGATGGACAAAATCATTTTTGATGAAGTACAAGCTAAGGAGGAAAAACAAAAGTTTGTCCAACAAAAAGTGAGCTGTGAAACAAAAGGAGATTCTGCTTCTTGTTCTTCTGGTAAAAAAGAACATTGAGAGACTGTGGCAGTGAAACCTTTTCCAATTTTTTAATGGAAATGCTTGAGAGAAGGAAGAAAACACAACAGTTGACTAGAAGAATTGAGAGTGCATTAGAAATTAAGCACAGCCAGAATTTGGGGGAATGGAGATGAACAGGAATAAAACCATTAATTTGGAAATTGACAAATGTGGGATTACAAAGCAATAATTATATTTGTGAATCATGACAGAACAAGCAAATTTGGAAATATTGGACTTTTTTGGACTTTGTTAAATGTGTAGGGGACGCTAAAGCATATGCCCTACTTCATAACATTAATGTTCAGAAAAATACTTAGAAGAGGGGAAGAGTAGGGAGAAAGTTAACTGTAAGTAAAACAAATTTTGTTCTTAATGGTTCTATTTTAATGGTGCATGATTTTCTTTGCATGCTATAAAGCTTTCTCAGTTAAATTTAAGTGTAATGGGGATACTAATGTAAAGAGGTAATTTTTTTTCTTCTTTTTTTCTTTCTCCCATCTTCTCTCTTTCTGCTTGTTCAGTTTTAAGAAATGCAAGCACTGTAATGTTAATAAAAAAATAGGAAGAGGAAAAATCTGGTTAAAATGACATAACAAAAGAAAAATTAGTGTGCTTTTTCTCATTCTTGCATGTGAATGACTGGATTAAAGCACTTAGCTTGATCTGGTAACAAGTTTTAAGAGACAGCAAGTAAATTAAAAAGAATATTAAATATTATAAGGCTTTTTCTACCAAATAAATGTATGCTTAGCAATTTTGTTTCTGGTTCTCATGTTTCTAGGGGACAATCCAATAAAGAGAAATGGCTATGAGATAACGTTCTCTGAAAGCATTCAAAGTGTTTTCCCAGGTAAGAGAGCTATAAAAATAAGACAGACAGCACTTAGTAGAAGCACATGCTGCACCATGCATCTTAGCAAGGATAATCTTTCTTTTAGGTTAACTCAAGCCTATGAGTCTGGCTGTCAGTTTGGAACATTTGTTCCTATTAGGAGGGTAAAACTTCTTTTTTTTTTTTTTGAGGGCTTCCAATAAAGCAAAAAGTTTTGTAAAATGTGACATAGGCTTGAAAGGATATGACAAAAGCAACTGTATAAAAGATCAACCTGCCAAACTGTGTATGCAGGTAACACAAAAGCTGGAATTAGACATTTAACAAAAATGTTGTTATACATAAAAGGTGGGAATAATAACTTTTTAAGACAATGATGCTTTCTGTAATGTTTTTTAAATGTCAATGGTCTCACAGATAAAAACAGAAAAGAAAGAGTAGTGAACTATATTAAAAATGTAGAGTGCAAATAGCTATGCTACAGGAGACACACTTGCAAATAACTAAAAATGTGAATTTGATTAAAAAAGGTTTTCAGGATGGTTATTCAGTGGAATACATGAAGCAAAGGAAAAGAGGAGTACTTATATTAATTGCAAGATGAGCTCTAATAGTGATAGAAGAGGATAAACAAGATAATAATGGCAGATTTGTAGTATTAAGGGGCTATTGGGAAGGGAGGAGGATTTCACTAGCAAAGGAGGATTTCACTAGCATATAAAATATATTCCACGTAAAACTGCTATAATAGATATTAAGGAAATTCTGGGAGAAATAATCAGCTTTCAACAAGGAATATCACTTATACGTGGGGACTGGACTTTGATTTGCAACAGTGAACATGTGTCTGGGGGGGGCAGAAGGAGGGTAGATTTGTGAAGAAATTTATGAAAGTATATGGCATGGAAGATGTGAATTCAGTACTAGGAGTTCACTGTGAATTTACATACTCTTCTCCAAGATACAAAAACTGTGCTAAGATAGACAGAATTTACATTTCATAAGAACATATGCAATTAATTGAAGGTCTTGATACACACCCAATAACTACTTCAGATCATGCACCAATAATAACTAAAATAAAACCACAAGATAATAAAATAAAATGAGACATTGGCACTTTCCCACCTATCTGCTGAAAAGAAAGGAATTTAAGGAATGAGTAGTGGACGTAATTCAGGAGCTATTAGAGAAGATAGAAATTTCTTCTGAAAATATAGCTAAAAAGTGGGATAAAATTAAAGTGGAGTTTAAAAATAGGGTGTAAACAAAAGAAAGAGAAATATGGTTAAGAAGTATCATGAATAATTTAAAGGGACTGATAAATGTTAAAGTATTGCAAAATAAGGGGAATCCCAAAGAACAAGAAGAGGAGCAACTGCAGAATGCTAAACAGGTGATAAGGGATTACAATAATATGCACAAGTTCAGAAAGATTGATGTTAAGCATCTTCCTTTTGATAATACCTCTAGAGCACAAAAAAATTAGCACAATGACTCAGGCAACAGAAAGTAGAAAGGGTTGTCACCAAGCCTAGGGAGCCTATAACAAGGAAGATAACAAGAGATCTCATAGACATATTAGAAATCTTTCAGAAATTATATGAAAGTCTGTATAAAGCAGAGAAATATGGAAATCAAGAAGAGTTACAAATGGAATTTTTTATGGAAGAATTAAATATGCCAAGGTTAGAGGTAGATGAGACTTAAGTATTAGCAGTTAGGATAGGAAGACAGGAGATAAAAATGATGATGTATAACCAATCAACAGGAAAGTCCAAAGGAATAGATGGTACTCCTGTGGAAGTTCGGAAGCTAGGAGGTTAAAAAAAATGATAAAGATATGGAAGGCTTTGTTTAACAGTATTTTAAGAGGAGAAGTACCACCGTCCTGGAAGAAGGCAGTGGCAGCTGTAATACCTAAAAAGGGTAAAGATCCACTAGATCCAATTTCATACAGACCTATTGCAATACTAAACCATGATTATAAAATGTTTCTGTCTATAATGGCTAAAATAATGACAAAAGTGATGCAAAAATCTATACATATGGATCAATGTGGTTTTTTGGAGGGGAGACAAACATTTCACAACATTAACACAACACTAATGACCCAGAGGGAAACAGAATATAAGAAAATATCCCTGTCGTTGGTGGGTCTTGATGCAGAAAAAGCATTTGACAGAGTAAGCTTTGACTTTATGAGTAGGGCAATGGAAGCATTTGCATTCCCTGATAAAATTATAAGGTTGAGTAGGAGGATATAGGAGTGGTCAGAGGTAAAAATGAAAGTGGGTGGGTTTCTCTCTGATAATTTCTACTTGAGCATAGGAATCAGGCAGGGGTGTCCTCTTTCCCCTTTGTTATTTGCAAGATATGTAGAACCATTGTCAAAGAAAATATTGGTATGGTAGTCAAGAAAAGCTGGCTATATTTGCAGATGATATTATTTTATACCTGATAAAGCCAGAAAAGGACATTATGGTGTTGTGGAACATTTAAAGACAGTTTCAAATCTTTTCAGGATACATAATTAATGAAGCTAAAACAAAGGCAATAGCGGAAAATTATGTAACCACACACACATTGGTTCTGCAATATCCATATTTATGGGGATATGATAAAATAAAGTATTTAGGAGTATGGATTAAAATGAATCTGGTGTGGCAGCTATGGATATGTGAGAAGAGACAAAACAAAAGAATACAAAAACTGAAAAACTGGAAGCTGTGTTATATGGATAGTAAAATACAAGCAGTTTAAATGTTTTTAGTCCCTTTAGTCTTATACGCAGGTCAAGCATATTTTTATCAACAAGAGGAGAAGTTGTGGATAGCAATTAATAAAGAGCTAAAGGATTTTATCTGGGAGGGGAAGACGGCAAGAGTCAAGTGGGATACGCTGATTCTTCCAATAGAACAAGGTGGATTGGAGTGCCTGATTTGAAGGGGTATTTCAGAGCTACACAGTTAAGGCTCCTATACATAGCACAATCAGAAGCCTAAAATTCAAAGTGGAAAGAGATGATGATGAAACAGGAAGCTCAAGAAACAAGGGTAGACTGAGATTTTGGATGCCGACCTTTAAGGAGAATAACAATAACATACAGAATATTATATGGTCATAAAGTAGCAGAAAGTATGCCAAGAACTAAGACAACATGGAAATGGAGAAAAGAGCTTCTGCTGATAGTGATGACTGCAACTAGGGATACAGATAATAGGCAAGAGGGGCTGGAATTTATTGGAGAAAACTGGCAAAGGAACCAAGGTATTGGAAGCAAATAACTAGAGAAAGAAAGGTAATAGAATGGGAAGATGCCAAGAATTTATTTGGACTGCAGGTTACAAACTGCCTTCCCTTTCAAGGATTGATATCAGAGTATAGGCAAAGAGAAAGAAATAGAGGGGTCTTAATGAAAGACCAGCACTGGTAGCATATTTAGTAGAATCTAGAACAGAAGTTGCTGTTAAAAAAATAAATAATTAACAGCATACAAAATACTGCATGATAATTATAAGAATCAGTCAGAAGAGGTTAGAAAGGACTGGTAAGACAGATTGGATAAGCAATTCACAAAGAAACAATGTGAGAATATATGTTTGTCTCCCAAATAGGCAAACAAAATCTACAAGATTTAGGTTGTTTGCTTGGAAATGTTTACATGGAAATGTTATACCCCAAGTAGACACCAGAGAATTTTTCCTCGGGTAGAAAGCAAATGTTGGAGGTGTGATGGGGAAGAAAGAGGTAATTTGGAACATATTTTTTGTGAGTGTAATGAGTATTGATGTAACTAGGGAAATTATTTTTCTGAGCTATGTTACATAATTGAAACTGCCTAGACATAGGAAGGCCTTGTTGAGTCTAATTATTGTGACTGACAAAAAAGCAATTACTAGAAAATAGAATTCAAAATCTAAACCAACTGCACTAGACGTAGTGAATATAGTAACAGAGATAAAATTGGAACTGGGATCTTTAGAAAAAAGTAGGAGCAAATTACATAGGAAAAAATGGGAACTGTGGGAACAATACATACAGGGGAGGAATGAGGTTTAAAGGAAGGCAGGACTGGAATGAGCTATGTAATGTTTGACTGACAATGATTGGATAGATTCTAAGTGATGTATAATGTTTGCAACTAAGACTATGTCAATACGGTTTGTTTACATTTATATAAATGTATGATTGCCTACGTCATAAGTGATAATTTAACAAGGATGCTTCTTGTTAACAAAAAAGGTGTTTGATGGCCTTTCTCACATTGTCTGTCTTTGCTCCTGACAAGCATAGCATCATTGTTCATTATGTTCTCTGCAAATCCAAGTATCAGTTCATCTAATAAGTGAATCTCTCAATTACAAGAACATAATTTCAGACCAGATCTGAAGAATTCCCAACTTCTAATTCAGTAATATCTGCTCTATCAATTGTTACAAAGGAATGATCTTCACACCTATTAGTCTTATTAACCCCACTGTTTTCATTGTTTATTACATTTGCATACAATTCTCATCCAGCTGCCTTTGCACATCCACAGCTTGAGCCATGTTGTCAACTTCTTTCTTGTTGTCGCCTCACAGTTAGACGTTGCCCGTTCGATTCTCAGTTAGAGAGTCTTCTGTGTAGCGACATGCGCGAATGGGCGTTCCTTCACTGAAGGTTGTACGTTAGGCCCGGCAAGCCAGTACGTAAAAATCTACTGCCAATCATTAGTGGACTGGAGTTCCGCTGTGGCGACCCCTAACCTGGGAAAAGCCGAAAGACATACCAATGTTCTTTTATTCCTCAAAGTTCAACTTTCATTTTTTTCCTTTTCACCTGCCCTTTGCTTCTTGTTTTACCTTCTCTTTTGGAAAAATTATGCCTTTTTCTGTAGACTGCTGGAGGCTTTTTAGATAGAACAATGTTATTATTCCCTGTAATCTGCATGTAACGTAACAAAGCACTGTCATTTTTAGCATGCATTCTCTTTGCTTTATAGACATTAATCAATTTATTTTTCTTCCTTGTTATTTGGTGTGAACGTCTTCCTTTATTTTCTTCATTATACTCTGAATCCTTAGATTGCTGTATACTCTTATCCATAATCCCAGTTCTCATTGGTATTATCTTGTTTAATAGGGGTTCAGTGATATTCCTTTCACAAATGTGTTCTGTTTGTAGTTTGTATAATATTATTTATCTCATCAGTCCAGTTATTAATATATGTAACAGTTTTCCAAGCTGCCAACTGTATACGTGCAACCATCAGTAAGTCTAGATTTACTATTAATAATGGTAAGCAAATGATCCATCTTCTGCCATGAGGAACACAGATTACTATTGTTGCCCGGTGTTACCTTTAAATACACATACCATTTAGAAAACTGTACAAGATGCTTATGCTATAGTTAATCACTAATGGCACACTCATTTAAAGAATCCATTTTCACCTGCAAATGATTAAAGTCTAAAGGTAAAAGATAATCAAAATCAGTTACCATATAATTCAGAGATTTTAAGTCAACTTCTATGAGAAAAATCACGCAAACAGTATATAGCTAAAAATTAAATTAAGTACAATAAAGTGGGTGCGCTGACCTACCGAACCAGTTGTGAAAGTCACACAAAAGATTAATTTCTTTTACATTGCTCACAATCGCACCTTGTTATAAGAGCAACGATCAATAAATGACAAGCCAACACAGGTTTCTTTCTGATAAACTCAGGATTGTCTTCTCTGCACTCTGTGTGAATTTATAGCTGATTAGGCCCCTTGGGATGGCTAGAGTTTGCCTATCTATAACCTATCCCTTCCTAACAACAAACAGTGAAAATCAGAGGTAAAACAACAAAATAAAATTCTAAGTAAATCTTGTCTACAAGCCATTCCTTTCTTCCTATAAACAGTGGAAAAAAGTAAAATATAAATCAAAATAAATCTTCTCTTACCAGGCAACTGCACAGTCAATCACAAACCAGCACAACACTGCTTCAGATAAGCTCTGGATAATACTCTGCAGTCTGTGTAAATTTATAGCTCACTAGGCCCCTTCTGATGGCCAGAGTTTGCTTGTCTAAAACCTATCCCTTTCTGACAACAAGCAGTGAACATTCGAAGTAAAACAAAATATAAACCTAAGTAAATCATCTTGTCAACAAGCTATCCCTTTCATCCTAGAAACAGTGAAAAACAGTGGTAAAAATAAAATACAAATCAAAATAAACCTTCTCTGACCAGGCAACTACACAGTCAATCACACACCAGCACATGATTATTTCAGATAAAATCTGGATTGTCCTCAGATATGCCCATAACAAGACAGAACGTGTTGGCACAAGGAATGTATGGGCTTACCAAAACTCAGAGCTTTCTTGTTCAAAATATGGAGTCTGAAGCCTAAAGCATTATAGAATGCCATGTCAGAAGCGCAAGTAGAAAAGGATACTCCACTCTGGTCAGGGAAAAAACATAAAAGGAGGATAAAGACAGAGTGCTCGTACTGCAACAGTGATATATTTAAACATCTACTGTTATGGTAAGTTAATTTAGAAAATTGTGTTATGCTCATGGTAAGTTTATTTACAAAACTGTATTATGTTCTTCATTAGGTCACTGTTGGAGGAAATAAAGTTGTGTAAGTAAACTTAACATTAACACCAAATGTTCTAATAGATCACTTCTGCATTTGCCTAAGCTAAAGGAGTGGACACGTGTGGTATTCTAGAGGCAGCAACTTGGTCCTCTGTACATACTCTCCCAAAGCAATACAACACTGGATTACTTTTCTGGGTGGAGAGCAAGCTTTGCAATGACCATTCTCCAGGCACTTCTGGATGCTTGAATTCCATCCTCCTCCCTATAGGCTTATAAACTATGCTAATCTACCCATACAACTTAGGCTACTGAAAAAGGGATCTGAATGTTGAGCATAGCACAGCTGTGTATGTAGACTCACCATAACAGTAGATGTTCTAATAGATTACTACTGCAGAAGCTGCTCTCTCCCTCCAACCTCTTACTTGTTTTTTGTATATATTTACAAACACTTTTCCATTGTGTATATGTTACACTTTTTTTTCTTGATTTTATTGTTCCTTTCCTAACATTTTTCCTTTCAAAGCTGTAGCCTCTTTTCTTGGGAGGGAGAAAGAAAGCTCTGAACTTTTTGGCATCCAATCTGCCTTTTATTTGTCTCTTTTCGAGCCAGTGGTAGTTTGGGCAACTGGTCGGAGCCCTAAAGCTTTGAAGCTGGCCAGTGATCATAACATAGGCATGAATATAACTCGTATAGCTTAGACTAATGCAATAGTGATATGAATGCTAAACATCTATTTGCCAACACTCAGGGAAAAAAAGGGTGACTGGAGAAGGGACAGAATACAGGATTCCTTGGATAATAGCACTAGTGAAACCAGCTCCAACTAGAAACTGGGTCCAATTTGTAGTGTTTAGTGAAAGTGTCATCAGATGAGCAAATAGTTGCTTCTAGAAGACATGTAGAATCTACACCTTTCCAAAAAGCCTCAGAAGTGACCACAACTCCAGCAGAATGAGCCTTGACACCCACAGGGGGATTTTTTGCAATGGCTTCTGTAGCAAAACTAAATTGCCTGAGACAGCAATGTATAAATGGTCTGTTTAGAAACTGGATGGCCTTTCTTTTACCAACATAAGAAAATAAAAGGTGGCAAGATTTTTAGTTCTTAGTTTTGTCCAAACACAAAGTAAACTTACCATAAAAGTAGATATTTGAATAATCACTGCAGCAGTAGCCTTAGCTAGATGGGTTATATCCTGTCAAGGATATAACAGTCAGACACCTTCCAAAGCATTAGGGCACATTCCATGTGCCCAGACCATCAGTCAGCTCAAGGTGAATTGAATAAAAAGATAGGTTTGGGCACCAAGCCCTGCAGAGCTTTCATGCCAATAGAGAGAGGGAGGCTGATCCCTGAAAGGACAATGGTAGAAGCAACAAAAAGTAAATGTCCACACCCTAGCATAAACAACACACACATAAACACAATGGAGAAGGGGGGAGGGAGGGAATGGATACTGCAGCACTGATCATTCAAATGTCTACTGCTACAGTAAGTTTACTTACACAGCTGTACTGTGTTCATCATATTGATCACTGCTGTGGTAGAGTTAGCTACATGGGTAGATTACCCTAGCTTTGGGAAGAGGAAGGAGAAGGGTCTATCAACCTCTGGAGAATGACCCTATCAAAGCTTGATCTAGACCTAGAGAAGGAATAAAGCTTATGGTGCTTTGTAAAAGTACATACAGAGGACCAAGTTCCTGCTTCTAGAATACTTTCAGAATACACCCTGTTCCAAAAAGCCATAGATGAAGGTAAGGCCTTGGTAGAGTGAGCCTTGACCCTGCCTGGAACAGTGTTGTTGTAGTTACTATAACAAAAGGCCTTAGACAGCTATTGGGAAATGGCCTGTTTTGATGCAGATTGTCCCTTCTTTTTATCTTCACAAAAAATGTACAATTGATCTTGAGCTCTTAAAGATTTAGCTTTGTCAAGACAGTACCTGAGTTGTCCGTGGACATCCAAGGTGTGGAGTATCCTTTCTCCATCATTTTTAGATTTAGGAAAGAAAACAGATAGATGGAGAGTTTGGCTTAAATTAAACTCAAGATACCATTTTAGACATGAAGGGTTACTTCTCAAAGAAACCCTGCTCTGTGGAAGACGCAACACTGCTGACTCACCACAAGGGCTTGTAATTCAAACTTCTTGCAAAGGTCAAAGCAATCAGTAAAACTATTGTCTATACTAAGAATCTCAAGTCAGTCAGATTAGCCATTTCAAATGGGTTAGCTTCTCTAACACAAAATTAAGATCCTAAGGAAGGGCCAATGGTTTTCTTGGAGGCCGCTTATGCAACACCTGTTTCAAAAACTTTTTGACATGAGAATATACTGAAAGAGGAGGATCCATGGGCAGACATGCTGAAATAGCTGAAAAATGAACCTTGGTGAAGGAATAAGAAAGGCCATAGGATAATAACTCAGACAAATACTGTAAATCCAGAGAAAAACTAGCCCTCAGTTGGTGCTGCTTATATTTGTTGACACCAATACATTTGCCCAACTTTTCCTGGAATTCATTAATTCTAAAGCCCTGGACCAGCTCGTTCTTACCCCCACTAGAGGTAGCAATATCCTTGACCTAGTCATTACTACCATGGGTGACCACAGCTTTACACCAATAGTCAACTCCTCCCTGGTTAGATCCAACCACAAAATAATCACTTGGAAATGGCTGTGTTCTACATGAAGTACACAGTGAACTGGCACCTCACCTGTGTGCCCTGTTCAACCACAGCCTCACCTCAGGCCTTTTCCCTACCGAATGGTGCATTGCTACAGTTATCCCTCTCCACAAAGGAGGAGTGATTACAGACCTGATATGCAAAGCTATGAAACACATCATCATGGGCCAAATAAACAAGGATATAGGGAATCTCCAAACTCTGGATCCCACACAGTTTGGTTTTGTGAAGGGTAGATCATGCCTGCTCAACCTGGTCAACTTCTTTGAGTCAGTCACCAGAGCTGGGGATGAAGGCAAGGTGGTTCATACAGCCTACCTTGATCTGGCCAAGTCCTTTGATACCATTCCCCACTCAGGAATCATAGAAAAACTCACTAAGCCAGGCGTCAACCTGTATATCACTAGGTGGGTTACAAATTGGCTCACAGATAGAGCCCACAGTGTGAAAGTAGCTGACTCCAAGTCAGACTGCCGACCAATCACAAGTTGAGTCCCACAGGGTTTGGTCCTGGGTCCTCTTCTGTTTGGTATCTACTTCTCTGAAGTCCAGGCCAACATGAAGGGTCTCTGGCTGATGAAATTCACAGATGATTGCAAGTTGGGAGCTATTATTAACTCCCCAAGTGATGCTGACATCCTACAGAAAGGCCTTACTGAGACCAACAACTGATGTCAGAACCATGGCCTTAAGCTCAATGCCAAAAAATGTGTCGTTATACCCTTTGGGAAAAAACTGGTTCTCATGAAGTACTACATCAATGGTAATCCACTGAACACAGAAGGTGTTATAAGAGATCTGGGAACACAAGTTGACAGCAACCTCTCTTTTGACCACCACATTGCCACTGTGGTCAGAAAATCCTTCTATGTGGCACATCTCATTATTAAGGGTTTTGCATCCAGGAAGAAAGAGGTCATTGTCTCCCTCTACTCTTCATTAGGCCAATCATCGAGTACAATGCCCCATTTGGCATGTACCTCACTAGACACCTGCAACAACTGGAGAGGCCACAAAAATACCTCACAAAGAGGATCCTAGGCCTTAAACACTTGTCCTATATGGACAGACTCAAAAAACTCCAACTATTCTCTGTCTCATATCACCTACTTAGAGGCGATCTCTGCTTGACTTACAAAGCCATGTCTGACCCAACTATGTTAGAATTACTACATCTATAGAAATCCCAATCCCTCCACACCACATGCTCCAGAGACCTCTACCTCATTACCAAAATCAACAGAACATGCTAGAGGGACAGGTTTATAACCCAGAGACTGCCCATGCTATGGAATAGGCTTCCCATACATGTCAAACAGAGCACCTCACTGGCCCTCTTCAAGAGAAATCATGATGAGTGGATGGGAAATAGAAAATTCACATGGGGGATCGCTCCAGTGGCTCTACTCGACAGAGGAACTGGGAACTAAGGTCAGGTGGCACAATGCCAGGGTAATAATATGGGCTAGGCTTGTAAATGTTCCAGGGCCATTAGCCTAGTACACACCTATGAACTAGAAAACCTTTTCTATTTACTAACATTTGATTTTCTAGTGGCAGGCTTTCTTGCCTCCATTAATACCTGATTGACATCCTCAGTAAACAGGTGCCTAAAGTGAATTAAGGCCCTATCATCCAGACAGTCTCTTGAAGGTGTTTCGGGTTGGGATGTATCAAACAACTCTGATCTGGCTTTAGTAGATGCATTCTGTGAGGAAGTTTCTGGTAATTGTCCTGGCCATTTCAAAAAGAAAGGAGAGCCACTGTTGGCTGAGCCAAAAGGAAGTCACCACAACGATCTTGGGGGATTTCTTTTGAATCTTCAGTAGTACCCTGGACAGCAGTAGAAAGCGTGGAAAAGCATACAGGAACATTCCCATCCAAAGAAAAGAAAAGCCATCTGTCTTCCAGGTTTTTTTGCATGGAGTCCTGGAGCAGAATTGTTCTAGCCGATTGCTCAGAGTGAAGCCAAAGAGATCTGCTTGAGAAACTCTTCTCAAATGGATCAAATCTTGGAAGACTCCCCCATCTAGTTTCCATTAATGAGAGTCTTCCCTTGTTCTGCTCAGCTTGTCTGCTAAACAGTTTTCTTTTGACAGGATGCCTGTAGAGTGCAACTCTGCTGTGAAGCTATATCTTATGCTAACATGGCTATTCTTCAAAGGGGTACAACTTGGGTCCCCCTAGCTTATTAATGCACTGTGGTATTGTCTGTAACAGCTTGAAGAAGTCCAGGGGGTTCAAAGAAGATTAAGAGAATTGAGCACCTTGATCAGGGCAAACATCTCTTTTATATTTATGTGCTTGCATCTGACCTTGGTGTCCCACACACTTTGCACTTTTATCCCTCCTGACACTGCTCCCAAAGCAAAGTCTAAAGCATCTGTGCTGTCTGACTGCTTTGGAGCAGGAACAGAGAAGGGGAGACCTGGATTTATTGGACATTTGCTATCTCTACGAAGTGTTCTCTTCTGACAAATCCCAGCACTTGGATTTGCAAAGTAAATTATGTTGGTGCTTGGACCATACAGACTTCAGATACCAAATGTATCTTTCTCATGTGGAGTCTTGCAGGGCTATCTCGAAAAACACAAATGCCATGAGACCAGAAATTCTGAGGTATTTCCTTGCAGTGACTTAATTCTGAGTGGAAAACATTATGAATAGAACTAGATAATACATCTATTTTTCCATGTGGAAGAAAAGCTTTTTGAAATGAGGTGTCTAGTTGAGAACCTAGGAATACAATCCTTTGTGAAGGAGTCATAAAAGACTTTTGAAAATTTTCATGAAATCCAAACTTGTGTAAGAGATCTCTCACCTGAGATGGAGAGAGATTCCTGACTCATTCAAAAAGACTCAGCAAAGATAAGCAAATCATCTAAATATGGAAATATGGATACTCTGTAGCCTACAATGAGCTGTAACTGGAGCTAGGCACTTTGTGAATCCTCTTGGAGCAGTGGATAGTCCAAAGGATAATACAGAGAACTAATAATGTGATCTAGACAAACAGAACCTTAAGAAACATCTGAAGTCTGGATGAATAGAGATGTGATGATAAGCATATTTTATAGGTAACATGCAATCTGTCTGCAGACCATTTAAAGCCTAGTCAAAAACACTGTTCAAAATCTCCCTACAGACTTAAAGGGGGGCAAGACAAAGATAGACCAGGAGAGGATTGTAGACTGCCCATCTGATTATCTAGGTTTATCTTGAAGGTGGCAAGGGTGCTACTCTGCTTGGCATGTAGTGGAAGTTTGTTCCAGACGTGAGGAATATGTTGGGATATAACTATCACTCCAACATTCCTCATTTATCTGGTGATAAAGGTTTAATTACTTTAACAGATTATATGATGTAACATTAATTCTGTAAAGCAATAGGAGATCAAATTGGGTTGGATCTTGCATGGTATGAAAGGCTAGACAAAGATATCCATAGAGGAGTCTGTAAGAGAACACATAACAAAAGGAAGAAACTGTTGCAGAAAAGAGGAAAATCCCAGGATGCAAAAACCTCTCTTACCAGACTCAGTAACAAGCTGAGATCCCTTATACAATCCTCCAAATCTAGTTTTGAAAATAAAATTGCCAAAGATTCCAAAGACAACCACAAGGTATTCTATAACTTTGTCACAAATCTAAATGGCAATGCTCAGATCTGCTCTGAGCTACAAGAGAATGGCATTAAATATACTGATCCCAAGGATATTGCCAATATCCTGGCAGATCAATTCAGTGCCAACTTCACCCCCTCTCACCCCCTAAGCAGCCCATCTCAATACCGGAAGATTGCCAAATTCCGGTAATAACGGCCACACAGGTAAAAACAGCACTCTCCAAAGTTAAAAATACAGCATCCATGGGACCGGATGACATCCCGGGCTGTGTACTAAATGAACTACAAAATGAACCGGCACCTCACCTAAGTGTCATGTTTAATCATAGCCTCACCTCAGGCTTTGTGACCACTGAGTGGCACACAACTATCGTTATCCCACTCCACAAGGGGGGATCCACCTTGGATCCCGGGAATTACCTCCCCATCAGTCTGATGAGCCTGATCTGCAAGGCCATAGAATGTATTATCATGGAACCTATAAACAAAGACATTGGCAACCTTCAAACCCTGGACCCCACCTAGTCTGGGTTCGTGAAGGGCCGATCTTGTCTCCTGAACCTGACTGACTTCTTCAAATCAGTCTCCAGAGCCGTGGACAAGGGTAAGGCAGTCCACACAGCCTATCTGAACCTCGCCAAGACCATTGACACCATCCCCCACTCTGGAATCATAGATAGACTTACTAAGTTGGGCATTAATCCCTATGTCACTCAATGGGTTGCCAACTGGCTTACTGACAGAACCCAGATTGTAAAAGTAGCTGACTCCAAATCCAGCTCCAGACAAGTGACAAGTGGAGTACCTCAGGGTTCAGTCCTGGGACCGCTCTTGTTTGGCATCTACTTCTCTGAAGTACAAGCCAACATTAGGGGACTCTGGCTAACAAAGTTCGCAGATGACTGCAAACTGGGAGCCATTATTGAATCCCCAAATTATGTGGAAACTCTACAAAAGGGCTTTACAGAAAAAGATGCTTGGTGCCAGAGCCATGGGCTCAAGCTCAATGCCAAGAAATGTATAGTTATCCCCTTTGGGAAAAAAACATGTACCCGTGAATTACCACATAGGTGGCAGTACACTAAACACCAAAAGTGTGATAAGAGACTTAGGGACACAGGTGGACAGTGGTCTCACCTTCGATAACCACATCACCATAAACAGTCAGGAAATCCTTCTATGTGGCACACCTCATCACTAAGGGCTTTTCATCCAGAAAAAAGGAGGTCATTGTCCCACTGTACTCATCCCTCATTAGACCCACTGTAGAATACAATGCCCCATTTGGTATGTACCTCTCAAGACATCTGCAACAACTGGAAAGGGCACAGAAATACCTCACTAAAAGAATCACAGGCCTAAAGCAGATGCCCTATGCTGACCGCCTTAAAAAACTCCAGCTATACTCTGCCACATATCATCTACTCAGAGGTGATCTCTGCTTAACATACAAAGTCATGTCAAACCCAGAGCTGTTGGACATGCTACACTTAATGAAATCCCAATCCCTCAGAGCCACATGCTCCAGGGATCTAAACCTTGTCATCACAATAAACAAAACATGCTGGAGGGATAGGTTTCTGACCCAGAGACTCCCCAGACTCTGGAATAGACTGCCCATACATGTCAAGCAGAGCACCTCTTTGGCCCTCTTCAAATGGAACCTTGACGATTGAATGGGAGAAAGAAAATTTACCCCGGGGATCACATCAGTCGCCCTGCTAGACAGGGGTCCAGGGAAGTAAATATTGTTGGAAGAAATAGCCAGGGAATTGTTATGACTAGGCTTGTATAGGCCCTAGGGCCGATAGCCTAGTACCAACCTATGAACCTATTTAATACTGAAAAAGTGCTGCCAGTCTGATAACTAAGATTTCTGAAGCCATTTATCTTCTTAGTTATTAGCCTCTTGAGATATCTCTAGTTGTAGGATATGTTTAGATAAATACATGGACCCCAGCCATAAACAAGCTTTACAACAGGAGGAGGAAGCTACTACATGACAGAGCAAAATCCCCAAAAGGGAAGGCATCTCTGATCAGTACTAGCAAAAAACTACGATCACTCATAAAAGCATCCAATGCCAACTTCGAGAGAAAAATCGCAAAAGACACTAAAGACAATCACAAGGCCTTCTTTAGTTATGTTAGAAACCTTAGTGGAAACTCCCAGATATGCTCAGAGTTAGTCCAAAATGACAAAAAATACACTGAACCCACAGACATTGCCAACATACTGGCAGACAGGTTCAGTGCAAATTTCTCTCCCCCCTCCCCCCCAAAAGGAGAAATATCTATCCCAGCAGAGTGTAGCCTCCCTGACATCTCAGATGCCCAGGTGACAGCCTCCCTCTCCAAAGCTAAAAACACAGCATCAATGGGACCAGACGGTGTCCCGGGTTGCATGCTACATGAACTCCAAGAGGAACTAAAGCTGCACATAAGGCTGCTGTTTAATCTTAGCCTTACTACAGGATACATACCCAAAGAATGGCATAGAGCAACAGTGGTCCCACAAAGGAGGTGCTTCTACAGACCCTGGAAATTACCACCCCATAAGCTTGATGAGCCTGGTCTGCAAAGCTATGGAGAGGATCATTATGGAACTCATAAACAAAGATATTGGGGACCTACAGACACTGGATCCTACCCAATTCGGCTTTGTCAAGGGCAGATCCTGCCTTTTGAACCTGGTCGACTTTTTTGAAACAGTCACTAAGGCCATTGATGAGAGTAAGGCAGTTCACACAGCCTACCTTGATCTTGCAAAAGCCTTCGACACAATACCCCACTCGGGCATCATAGGCAAGCTCACCAGCTTAAATTTAAACCCATATGTCATAAGATGGGTTGCAAACTGGCTCAAGGACAGAACCCACAAGGTCAGAATTGCTGGAGCCATGTCAGACTCTAAGCCAGTCACAAGCGGTGTCCCACAGGGCTCGGTCCTGGGACCCCTCTTGTTCGGCATTTATTTTTCTGAGGTGCAAGCAAACATAGGAGGATTGTGGCTAACAAAGTTCGCAGATGACTGCAAACTGGGTGTCATAATTGATACTCCACCGGACACAAGCATCCTTCAGAAAGGCCTCATAGAAACGGATAACTGGTGCCAGAGCCATGGCCTTAAACTGAACGCCAAAAAATGTATAGTCATACCCTTTGGGAAAAACAAAGTACCCACAAATTACCACATAGGTGGCAATCCATTAAGTACGGAAGAAGTAATCAGGGACCCAAGTTGACAGTAACCTCTCATTTGACACTCACGTTGCCAAGGTGGTTAGGAAGACCTTCTATATTACCGACTTTATCATGAAAGGATTCACATCTAGATCAAGAGAAGTCATTGTGCCCCTATACTCTTCCCTTATCAGGCCCATAATTGCGTACAATGCCCCATTTGGGATGTACCTTACCCGACACCTGCAGCAGTTAGAAAGACCCCAAAAGTACCTCACCAAGAGGATCAAGGGTCTCAAACATATGTCATATGCTGCCCGGCTGAAGAAACTCCAGCTCTATTCAGTCACATACCACCTACTCAGAGGCGATCTATGCCTGACGTACAAGGCCATGTCCAATCCGGAATTAATTGACATGCTCCACCTCAGAAAATCCAAATCCACCAGAGCCACGAGAGCGAGAGAGTTGTACCTCAACACAGAAATAAATAGGACGTGCTGGAGGGACAGATTCATAACCCAGAGGCTCCCTACACTCTGGAACAGAATCCCAGTCCATGTTAGGCAGAGCCCTTCAGTGACTCTCTTCAAGAGAAATCTTGACGAGTGGATGGGAGATCGTAGGTTTACCCCGGGGGTCATCTCTGTGTCACTACTAGACAGAGGCACAGTAAACTAAACCCTAAATGGGCATAGTATTCTCATTCCAAGGGGTGGCGAAAGCCACACACACTCGGGCTAGGCTTATAAATGCCCTAGGGCAGATAGCCTAGTATGAACCTATAAACCTATAAAAGGAATACTATATTGAATAATGGGTCTAATAAGATATGAGCAAAGGGGAATTAAGCCTTCTTTGGATCTAGTGGAGATGCCTTTGGAAATTAGATGGACCAGATAAAAGGCTTCCCAAACTACTACGGAGACATGATGATCAAATGGCAAGGAATTATCAACAAGAGTGCCCAGATCCCTTAAAGCAGTGTCTGATAGGAGGGGGTGCATCTCCTGTATGGAAAATGTAACTGTTTTGTATAACATAATGAACTATGCTTCATTTTTTTACATTTAATTTGAGACCATTGTCCTTGCACCAATTGTTGACATAGTCTAAGCCATGTTGGAGCAATTGCGAGTCAGTTGAAGATTGAATAACACCACTCAATTTACAGCCATCTACAAAGTTTGTCAACCATACGTCAGAAGTGCTGGGCTGAAAATCTAAGAAATATATGTGAAATATGAGAGGGTCCAAAACTGAGCCTTGTGGTATACCACTGGTAGCTGTTTTTTTGCTTTCAGAAGTGGCACTTGCTACTTTAACCACATGTGTTCTGTAAGACAATCAGTTATCTATCCATCACACAATATAAGGATTTATATTGAGATTTACAAGTCTAACAATAATGCTTGCATGGGGAATAGTGACAAAGGCCTTGGCCAGGTCTATACATGCTGTATGCACTGTTTAACCACTATATATTACTTCAGTTATTTAATTAATAAGATTAAAGAGGCAGGACTTTCTTTTGATAAAGCCAAATTGATGTGGGTCCAGGTTTGAGAAATTTTCAGTGTCCAGATTAATGAAATCTGAGATAATGCACTACACGGTTTTACATATGAGGCTGGTGAGACTAATGGGTCTACAGATACCAGGCTCAGTGTTTGGGACACCATTGTGTAATGGCATTACAACAGCTGTTTGCCAGACTTCAGGAATGTAACCAGTCAAGAGGCTTAGATTAAAGATTTTAAGTTGAGGTTCAGAAAGGCCGTATTTAGCACGAATAATCAGGCAACCTGGTATGTTGTCAGGGCTCACTGATGAAGTATTCTGTTTGAAAAGGCTGACAGAACATGTTCCATAGTAATTACAGGGGGTGGCTGGGATGAGGAACCCGTGGGATAGCTATAACGTGGGTGGAGGAAAAGTTGCACTAAATTTGTTACCTAGGATATTAGCTATTTCCTTTGGGTCAGAGAGTGTAGTATTATTGTGGACTAGCTCTGAACAATGTTGGCTGTTAGTTCTTAACTTCCTGACATAGTTAAAGAAAGATTTGCAGTTAGTTTTGGTTTTCATGGCTATTTTAAGTTTACTGTCAGCTTTTAACTTCCTAGTGGTTCCCTCAAGCTCTTTGTTAGTCTAAGTGTGCTTTTAAGGTAGGTAGAATGAGACCTCTTATAAGCATAAGCATTTTCTTTCTCGTTATATAATTTATTTATATGCATATTCCACCACAGGGGGTTGTTTTTAAACTTGTCATTATATTTGATGCAGATAGGGACTGCCTTATCTATATAACTATTTAACTGGGAGTAGAAGTGTGTGGCACAGGTAGCAGCTTTAGCAGCAGGATCCTTCAGAGGTGGATTATACCAGAATTTAAGTAATCAAGTAACTAAAGGTGGTTTGCTTTTGAGACATCCCTAAACACAGAGCTATTTACAGGGAAATTACCACCAGTTTAAAGGAAAAGGTCACTACATTATTGCCTGATTTAACAAGACATATTAACACATATGGAGTTGTGCAAGAAGTGGCCACATTTATGAGGACTAAATCCAGGATTCTGGGGCTCCCTAATAGGATGATTAACTATTTGCAAATGAGAGTTAGCATTTACAATGTCAAGGAAGAGGTAGGCAGGCCGACTATTGGCTAGGTAGGTTAACCAGTTTATCAATGAATAGTTGAGGTCCCCCAACAGAAAGATCTTGGGTTTAATAGGAATTTCAGTTAATGTGTTAAGATAGCTACTTTGCTCAGAAGTGGGCATAGAGGTTTTTCTGTAGCTAGCTATGAAGTGGGAATTAGTCTTGTTTAGGGTCATTTGGACTTCTAGAAGTTTAAGTGTGGTGTTCCAAGGAATCCATTGAGAAGTGGTGAAGTTACATTTTGACCTTGGGCACTATCACAAACAGGTTTAGAAAAGAAGGATCCAGAGCTGGTCTCCAAGAATCTTCGTTCTTTGGCCCTAAAACATTCTTGAATAAAAACCTGTCCCAACTGTGGAAGAATGAATTGATTTTATCACTCCCTGGGACAGCACATGTTGAAGGACAGGGGAAATAAATGAGTCTAGTCTGGTAAATTACCCCTGGAAAGGAGAGATTTCCTCCCACTGCCATCTGTAAATTTTATGGATGACCTTCAGAACCCATTTGCCTGAGACTATCTGTTGCCAAAGAGAAAAGTAAAGACTCAGACCTTCTAGAAAGGAAAAGGGACTGATGGGGGTGTGTAAAATCCCTTAAATAGCCATGCTGACTTGTTAGACTGTTCCTTGTTTTGGGAGGGTTCCTAAATTATTTCTGGTACACCCCCCCCCCCCGTCATTTCTTCATAAACATCTGCTTACCAACATTTTATTGAGACTGTTTATTTGCTTGTTTATTTATTTATTTTTTTTTGTCAAAACTGGATGAGGGGTTAGAGAATCATTTAGAATATGAAAAAGCAGAACAAACCAGCTGTAGCCACAAACACCAAGAAGTCCCAAATAAATTCAAGCAGGTACACTTTAATCGAACTGAGCGCTTTCATCTAACATAACGTAGACTTCATCATAGACATGAAGGGTTACTTCTCATAACTCTGATGAAGCTACAGCTGGTTTGTTCTGCTTTTCATTGACTATCTCTATTTGGTTCCTGGTAATCAGTCAGAATACTTGGAAAAGGAGGGCTGAAAAATGTTAGAGCTTTCTTGAATCAGCTAAACCCTTTCATCACATTTTTGATAACCTCTACAGCAGGAGAGCCAAAAAATAAATCTCTATCAAAAGGAGAATTTAAAATCTCATTTTTTACATTATCTGAGGGGTTTTGAGAATTCAGCCAGGTAAACCTCCTGAGAACAGTACCAGTGGCCATAGCCCTGGAAAAAATATCAACAGAGTCTTATATACATATTGCAAATAATGAGTAGTGACTTGTACAATGGAAGAAACTAAATAATTTAAAGCATATTTCTCCTCACAAGAGGAAACTGCAGACAAAACATTCCTCATACTTTCACAATTAGTCATAATAAATTTTAACATATGAGCCTGACAATTCAAAATACTGAAAATCAAAGTTGCACAAGCATTATCAATAATCTTCCTGTCCTCATCAGAGAGTAGGATTGAAATTAACCAAATATTTAGCAGCAGAAGGATTAAGTCAAAGTTGTTGGGTCAGGTTTGGGAAGAAAGTATAAAAACTTAAAAAGACTGAGAAATACACAATCTATCTGCCTTTTTAGGGGCAACAGGCAGACTATCAGGAAAATTGCAGGCAATGACACATACATCCTCCAAAGCTGACAGAAATGGGGGAATGGGTGAAGATTCTGGAAATTCCTTCTGTAGCAGCTCATAGTATTTTCTGAGCGGTTGAGGAAACCTCACATTCTGAAAACAGTCTCTGAGAAAATCCCACAGGGAGAATCAGAATCTGAGCTTTCCTCAGAGTCTGAATCAGAAAACTGAGTTGGAAACCTTGTATCTGTCCCTTCATCTTCCTGTCCAGATTCAGAATCCTTAATCTCTTTGGGAAAAGAGGTATTCCTCCTTCTTTTACCAGAAGCCAACTTATAAGAAGGATCAATAGCCTGAATTAAACCCTGAGCCAGGCCCAGTAAACTACTCCAGTTTAAGAAGATATGAGAAGGATTTGATTCATGTTTAGTTTTCGGTTTCTTTTTAACAGGAGAAATGGTGTCAACAGTATTAATGGGAGCAGCAGCTTCCCCAGGGATAGGCACAACATTCTGACTTAACAGGGATGCCTTCCCTGTTGTCTCTCTCAGGACCAACAAGAGTGGCTTTCCCTTACCTATTGAGCAGACCCCAACACCAACAGAGGATGTGGCTAACCTCCAGCCCACAGTGGCTGCACATGCTACACCACAGGGATCAGAGGTAAAAGGTGAGTGATCTGAGCAGCAAGCTATGGTCACCACAGAGTCACCCACCTGCAGCTGAGGAAAACTGTTAGCCTGCTGTGATCACAAAAACTGTTTGCTTAACTTTGTTTTTATGGCAGGACAAAGGACCAACTGGAACTGGTAATTTGTTCCATGGTCAAGCTAAAAATGGTGAATCTTTCCCATGTAAACCAAGAAGCAAGAGCTGGTAAAATGTTTAAGTTTTTAAAAGTCAGTTTTCACATAAAACACACAATAAAAAGCACGTTGAAACACTTAGCCCAAAAAGTAAAATAAATACAAATTCTTCACAAAAAATGTTTTCAAATTACTTTACACAACTTTTAAAACTGACAGGAAAAGAATGTACTCCCAGTCTTGTGACAGTCCATTACAACACAATCTCCTAGCTTAAAAATAGCTTTCCTAAACAGAAAGCACAATAAAACACCAATTTTTAAATATGGAAGGTTTTTCCCCAAAGGGAACTTCTCTGCCCAGCAATGGAACAGTACAAGCAGACCACTGATCTTCTAAAGCCCACAGAGGGGCACTCTGGCAGCAGTCAAGCTATGAAGGGCTTGGCACCCAAACCTGTCCTTTTAGTCAAATCAGCTCAAGCTGACTGACAGTTTGGCTGTGTGGAAAGTGCCCTGGAGCTTTGGAAGTTATCTGGCTGTTATATTATTAACAGGATATAACCCATATAGCTAAGGCTACTGTAGTGGTGATCAACATGATGAGTTATCTGCAAATTCCTTTCTCCTTTAAGGTCAGGGTACAACATTCAGAGATGAATAGTCTTACTTGAGATAAACTCAAAAACAATTTCAAGCATTAAGGGTCGGTTGGTTGCAAGATTCACTTTGCCTTTACGGAAGATCAAAAAAGGTTTAGTAGGCATAAGGGTGTATAATTCAAATACTTGTCTAGCAGAATACAGAGCAATCAGCAAAATGGTTTTCCAAATTAGAACAGAAAGCACATTGCCTTTAGTGTTAAACTGTGCTGATCTGCTGGATTCCAAGTAATCATAGTCAGTCTGCAAAATGGGCAGTATGTTGTCTTCTATTCCCTATTTTTTATATACCATATCCCAGTGGTGTTGTCTGCTTTCACTAACAGTGGTCTTGATGTCCAGAGTTGAGTTAGAGCTTTGAATCTCTACTCTTGTGAAAGAAATCTCTTTTGGAGAGATGGTGTCTAAAATGAATTATTATTTTAAATGGGATGGGATGGAAGCATCACACTCACAAAATACATATTCTGGTCACATCTGTATGGGTTTTCTATTTTTTAATTTCTCCAAATTTTTGGGGGTTTCTAATACTACGACTGTAATGGACCTATTCCTATGTCAAAGTACGATTAAAGTTCATGAAATTAGTATTGTTTTAATCTTTGATGTTAGCCAGATGTGCTCTTCTCAGCACCCGCAATGTGATCAGTAATGACTCCTCCATTTCACACAGTTACATGCATTGGTAACGCATCTAAATACGATTGTAGATTCTTTTTTCTAAGACCTGTTGCTCCTATTACTGGGTATCTTTCTTCCACATTGCTCTCGTTTCTGCCTTCAAATCCTGATATTTTATGACTGTCTCCCTGTATGCAAGACACTGTAGTCACTGGATGTGGTGATTTAGTGATCAATGCTACTTTGGTCTTCTTTTCATGGACCACTATTTCTAGTTTTCTGGCATCTATCTTTTGAACTGTGGGTAATGGATGATCCCATGTAATGTATATTTCATCATTTTCTATGATGCTTTGCGGCTCATGTTTCTAGTGTTTTTCAGCCATGTCAGTACCATAATGTTTGCACAATCCCCAGTGCAACAGGCTTGCCACATTATTATGCCTTTCAGTATACAGCCTTTCTACCATTAGTATATCACAGACAGCAATGAGGTGTGCATTTCCAATTCTCTTTTACAAAACCTACATTTGTTTGTTTCTCCTACATGTTTAATTGACTTTGTAAACCAACATGTACGTAGCCCACTGTCTTGGGCTGCCAATATTGGTTTTGAATTCTCGTCTCGTTAACGATTCCTGCATTCAGTTCTGATCAACATGAGGTTCTTCCAGAAGTTTTCTATACTTGCAACTATATTTATACATTTTCCACACTTCTTGCCTTCTCATCTGGTCCTTCACCTATTCTTTCTTCTGTTTTTGGCACATTCAGTTGCTGCCTAATTTTTATCTACTTGTGGTTTGATTGCCATTCCTGCTTGACGCCAATATGCTTCTGCTAGACTAAGCAGAGGTTGCTCCATACTTGCTACTATATTTGTGCATTTTCTACATTTCTTGCCTTCTCATCTGATCCTTCACCTTATATTCTTTCTTTCATTTTTTGGCATATTCAGTTGCTGCCTGATTTTTATCTACTTCTGGTTTGATTTCCATTCCCATTTGACACAGATATGCTTCTGCTAGACTAAGCAGGAAAGTCATCTTAGATTTATTCTCATGTTTCAAAACTTTCACTACAGTTGGATGTGGTCCTCACTGATATGGGAGACTGCTGCACATCCCCTATTGTAATGCCTTCCCTGATAAGGTCAGACCACATAATGGTCTCCTTTGAAGTAAAAATAAAAATAAAAAATAAAACCTGGACCCCCAGCTAAAACTGGGGTATTCAGGAACTTTTTTAAGAATAACCTCCTGCTATTAAGTGAGAACCTGGCAAAATTTCAAGCCCCCATAAACCCTGAGAACACTTCTGCCTATGCATAACTGTTCACAGAAACCCTGTACAAACATGTTAATAGCTGCATAGAGGTAACTGTACCCACCAGGAGAAAGTACAGATCTAATTAAAAAAACAACCAACCCTGGTGCAATCACAAAAACAGTCGTCTTTATAACAGGAGGAAGAAAATCATGGCAAAAATTAGGAGGTGCAGCACCCAGCAGGATAAAGGAACTCATGAAACTAAACAACTCAGAGAACAAATAAAGTTTACCAAAGCCAAATTTGAGGTAAGTTTGGCCTCCCAGGCTAAGGACAACCACAAAGCCTTCTTTAGCTATGTCCGCAGCCTCAGAGGCAATGCACAATTGTGTGCAGAGCTCATTGTAAATGGAGCCACCTATACTGAGCCAGAAGATATACCAAAACTTCTGGCTAATAAATTTGGCTCCAACTGTATTCCTCTACCTCCCTCAGTCTTCCCTCAGGAAATATCATCAAATATAACTCCCCCTACTATATCACTAGAGAACAGGTCCTTAAGGCTCTCTCTAAGACCAAGAACACTGTATCAATGGGCCCAGACAATATCCCAGGCTGCCTTCTAAATAGCATGAACCATGATCTATCAGGGCCTCTGGAATTACTATTTAACTGTAGCCTTCAAACAGGCTTCATACCTCATGAATGGAGGAAGGCAACAGTCATTCCTCTACACAAAGGTGGGCCATCTACAGACCCTGGAAACTACAGACCCATAAGTCTCACTAGTCTTATATGTAAAGCCGTAGAAAGAATTACCATGGAGATGATCAACAGAGATAAAGAAAATTTTCAGACACTGGATTCAACTCAGCTTGAATTCATTAAGGGCAGATCATGCCTACTCAACCTGGTGGACTTCTTTGAGAAGGTCACCAAACCAATGGGTGAGGGCAAAATCGTTCACACTGCCTACCTTGACTTGGCCAAGGCATTTGACAAAATACCCCCACTTGGGCATTGTTGACAAACTCAAGAGGTTAGGTACAAACCTGTATGTCACCCAGTGGATAGTCAACTGGCTCACAGACAGGACCCAGGAAGTTAGAATTGGGGAGTCCACTTCTACTAGGAGACCAGTCACAAGTGGAGTCCCTCAGGGAACAGTCCTTGGAACGCTCCTTTTTGGCATTTACTTCTCAGAAGTCAAGGCCAATGTCAGTGGCCTCTGGCTGACTAAATTTACAGATGATTGCAAATTAGGAGCTGCCATTGAATCTCACACTGCCACAAATGTTCTACAGGAGGGCTGACATAGACAAACAACTGGTGTCAGAGCCATGGACTAAAACTAAATGCCAAAAAATGCATAATAGTATCCTTTGGGAAGTCATCCATCCCTGGTAACTGTCATACTGACAAAACACCCCTTACAGATGACCCAGAATCAGGGACGTAGGGACACACATAGATAGCAATCTAGCCTTTGATCATCATGTATCTACAGTGGTGAGGAAATCATGCTATGTTGCACAACTTATAAACAAAGGTATGGCATCAGAGTCCAAGGAAGTCATTGTTCCACTGTATTCGGCATTCATCAGACCTATTATTGAATACAATGCCCCCGTTGGTATGTACCTAGCCAGGTATAACCAACAACTGGAACATTCACAGAGGCACCTCACTAAAAGAATACAGGGTGTAAGTAATATGTCCTATGCAGACCACCTCAAGATCCTATCCCTGTATTCTGTCTCCTACAGGTTTTTGAGGGGAGATCTATGCCTGGCACACAGGGCATTGTCAGACCCCACTCTGATGGACCTCCTGCATATCCACAAAACAAACAGCACCAGAATTACCCATTCTAAAGACTTAAACCTTGCCTGTGATATAAATAGGACCTGCTGGAGAGATAGGTAAGTATCCCAGAGACTACCCCATATATGGAACAGGCTCCCCATCCATGTGAAGCAGAGTTCCTCCCTAACCCAATTCAAGTGCAACTTGGACAATTGGATGGGAAACCAGAAATTCATCTCTGGTTTGGCACCTATGTCTCTAGTGGTAACAGGTAACCTGTAATTGGTTCATCTCCCAAGTCCATGTTCACACTTATCAACCGTACCAGAACTTGTCAGAGATTTGGGATGCATGGCAAGTGTTAAAAAGGCACTTTTGGTCATTAGCCTTGTAAACACATATGATCCTATTTGGGTCTTGTGAGGTTGGCAGATATATGTGGTGCCCCACAATTGCAGATTTATACATGTAATCAATTTCAAGGAGACCCATACCTCCTTCCAAATGGGGCATATATAATCTTAGTATGCACTGATTTTATAAATCATTTGGTGAGCATGAAGCATTCTTCTTGTTTTCTTGTCTAATCTATCCAACCATGTTTTGGGACCAGTCAATCACTCCAAAACTGTTAAGTTAGGACAAGAAGGGCAAATTGATTTATAGCTTGGATTTTGTTCCAAGATGTCAACACTGTTTTCAGGATTAATTTAAGTCTTCTAAAGTATGCCTTACTAAGTTTTATTTGCATTTGTTAATATTTTATTCTTGATCCTTCATCAGTTCCCAAGTATTTATACACTCCCTCTTGCTCAAGTTCTTTTATATCACATTTCTGTCCAAAACTGATGTTTTCTTAGTGCTGCAGTTTCCCTGCTTTAAAGGTTGCTTTTGCACATTTATCACGACCAAATTACATTCTTATATCATCTGAAAAAGTTTTGACAACCTGCAGCTGTACTTTCAGTTCCTCATCTGATGAGCTATACAGTGTAAATCATCAACAAAGAGAAGATGAGAAGTCTTTACAGTTTTCTAGGAGCCAAACTATAGCCATGGCCTATGCTGTTAAGTAGACAGCTTAATGGGTTAAGGGCAAGACAGAATAGCAACAGTGAAAGACAGTCACCCTGGAATATCCCCCTTTGAATATGGGCTACACAAAGCCTCTGGTTGGACAGAAGAGAGATTTCCTCATTAGAACTATCTGAGAAGAGGGTGTCCTTAGTTTCAGCTTCATAAATGGTTGGTGAAGATAAATGAAAGGCATTGTCCAGGCCCTCACAATAAGAATGACATTGCTCTTCAAAGGTGCAGCACTCTTTCGTTTTATAAGTGTATAGGAAGAAGTTGGAAAGGAAGGTTGAAGTGTCCTCCTTAGAACTCTTTCGAGCAGAGGGAATAGGAGGAAGAGACAGTTGTTTTGTCTTCTGCGTGCACTTTTTGGGAATCTTGAGACATATACTTTTAAGGGATGAACCCAAAGCCAGACCCCATAAGTGACCTGCTGTCGTCTTTACCATTATTCCCATGCTCTCAGACAAGATGGTTTCTGGCTCTTTGTTCCCAGCAAATTTTGCATGACATATAGTTTGAAGGAATGTGCAATGTTTCTCAACCATAGTGGTCACTGGATGGGATGCACCAGATGGAGCAGGCAAGACAAACTGATGGTCCTTGGACTGTGTATGCACTTCAGCAGTATAATTGATCTCAGACTGCAGAAAAAAAGGTAGACATTCATGATTTGTCAGCAATCTCTTTAGATAATTTCTTTTTCTTTCTGGGCTGAGGTCCACTGATGTAAAATCAGTGAGGCATTTTTTTTCCCCAAGACAGATTCTGAGGGGGATAAACCTACTACTCACTGTTAGTGGTGTAAAAGATAGACAAATTTGACAGAACCTAACATGTTCACCAAGGCAAAAAAAACACATAGCTGTTATGCATGTTCTTATAAGGAATTTGCCTACCATAAAAATATTTGCCCTTCTTGACAGACACAGAAAAAGTATTGGTTTATCAGAAAAAAGGGAAGATTACCTAGCAGGAATAATATCTGCCTAAAGTTATAGTGGAGGCCAACTACCAACAGCAATACAACGAAGCTAATGAGAGTCTGTATAAACATAGATATGGCAAGAAAGTTCCAAGTTTTGACATATCAGCACATACTCTTCTAAGCATAGATATACAGTGAGCAGGGAAGAAGCCTGATACTTTCTAGAATGAATAAATGCCTGTTATTCTTGGCAGGACACATCCCATATAGTTATGGCTACTCTAACAGTGATTTAATGAAAAAATCTACAGATGAACTGTTCTTCACATGACAGCAGATTTTTATGTAGAGAGGAGAAGATGATCAAGGGTAGATAATATACAGTTTTTGGGGAATATGCAGACTTTTAGCTATTCAAGTTCATATAATCATAATATGCCAAGGACAACTGGGCCATTTAGCCATTTACACTTTCCCATTACCCACTTTTAGACCTTAACTCTTTTTTTTTCAGAGAGTAATAGGGCAATCATATCTGGGGTGAATTTTTGAATCACCATCCAATTATCTTAACTGCTTCTTAAAGGAAGACAGTATGTCACATTGCTTATCTGGACAGAAAGTTTGTTCCAGAGAAGCAGTAGCCATTGTTTGGCAAATGTCTCTCTCCACCATGATTTGTTGAGTTGCTGATGCAGGTTCAGATCTCTGGTTCTAATGTATGCAGGACTGATTAATTTGCAGAGAAATAAAAGGTCATGGACTGCCGGATCTCAAGTGGCCCAGAAGGCAAGGCACATATTGTCCCTAAGGACTCTGTAGGACATTGACTACAGAAACAAGAACTCCAGTCTATTTTGGTATCTCAGGCCCTTTAATTCCATGATCTTTTTTTTTTTTTTTTTTTTTTTTTGTCAGAAACCATTGGGGATTAACTGCATGATATGTTTAGTAAGACACATTCCAAAGGGCTTTGAATTCAACAATGGGCTTGATCACTGCAGAACAGAGAGAGGATCAGGACTTATTTCGATCTAGAGAAAATGCCCTTTGTGATGATGTGCGCCAAATAAAAGGATGTCTTAATCACTACTGCAACATAATGGTCGAAAGACAGGGAGTTATTTACACAGGTTCTAAGGAGACTCACAACATCCTCATTTTTGGAATGTGGTGTTTTCTATACAGTAAGCTGGGTGGAGGCATTTTTTACCACCTTTGTCTTTGGCAACTGAGATCGCACCAGTTATTAATACATTTAAAAATCTATACAATAAATGAGAGATTCAATAGCACAACATAAGTAGTCTCAGCTTTTTTGTATGATTTATTACATTGAAATGTACTTATTGCATGCAACCAAACTAAGGAATGGAGCCAGCAGAATTCCTGGATATTTAAAAGTGGAAAGCGTAGAGGTCATTATTTGCTGAGTACAATGGGTAAGGGGAAGAGTGGGCTAGTCTCTGGGCACTGCTAAAATCCCATCTTTAAATTTGCCCTTACAGACCATTGCTGGACTGTGAACCAGTTATAACTTACTGAAATAAATCCTTTTATAACTGAGCTTATTAATTCTGTAATGTCTTTCCAACTTATTTTAAGCACATTATCTGCCTACAGTGCCAGATAAAGATTTTGTAGGTCTGTTGTCATTGTAACTAGTCTATGATAGTCAATGAATAGGACATACTGATAAAATCTAGAATTAGTAGGGTACTGTTAGCAAATTCAAAGGTACATTTTAGATTGTAGACTCCGTAAGTAAGGAGTCTAGTGTCCATACTGTTAAACATGTAATCACAGACAGTATAAATGTTCGATGTGCATATGTTCAGAAAATGAAAGTTGTGTACCTACTGTAAGAACAGATCTCCAAGATCCTTATGCATCCATTTCAAGATAGGATTATCTGCCACAGGCTCTAGTTAGCTCAGCACTTGTAAGACTTTCCACAGTCTAATTCCTCCTCAAAGTCACATAATGCTCTGTACCACTCCACTTCTCCAGATCTTAAGGGTACTCCATAACAGTGAGCATATAAAATGCACACCATGAAAGCATACATGCAACAAACTAATTTTACCACCTCTGCAAGCATTCTTCCAAACATCTCTCCAGACCTCCATCAACTAATGATAGAAAAAATCATATGAAGTTCAAGACCACTAAGTCTACCTTGTCATTCCCCACCTTAGATTAAAGAAAGTGTATCGCACAAGGCTTTATCTGCAGGAGTAGTTTTATTCCATAGGTGTGGAAGTCACTGAGTAGCAAAACTCTCTCTTTACCTTGTTTCAGTAATTTGCTGAAGTGGGTTTAGAACCTTTGTTTTGGTATTTGTGGGACTGTTTGACTTGTGAAGGTACAAGAGATATTAGACTACTGAGTCTCTGCTCAAAAGCAGGCACAGGTCTTCTCTGAGGAGTCTAAGACACAGAAGAGAGGGACAGTGTTTCTATAGTCTTTTTGTGTAGCTTATGGATTGTAAGCCTGTGAACCTCATTGTTAGGAACCTCGGGGCCTTTTCAAATGTTTGATAAATCTGATGAGGTACATCCCAAAGGAGGTATGTATTCCATCATTGGTCAGACCAGTGCTGAACACAAGGGGACAATAACATCTTTAGATCTAGAGGATATTCTCTTGACAATCAGCTGTACCAGGTAAAAGAATTTCCTGACAACCATTACTATACGATGATCAAGTGGGTGGGGTGGGGGGAGAGAAAGTACAGTTGTGTACACTTATCAAAAATTTAGATGTCGAGTATATTCACTGCTGCAGTCATCACCTGTGGGTTATCCCTGCTGTGGTAGCCCTTGGTCGGCCTGAATACCAGAGTCAATGTTTTTGTGTGCTGGCTGCCATCGCCTGTAGTCTGATGTCAGGTCGTCAGTGCTATAAAGCAAGGCAGCTGACGTTATTATATCACTTTTTCTTGCCCTAACCCATCAGAAGCACAAGGGAAAAGAGAGAAGTGGTCCTGGTGGCTAAAATGCCACCTTGTGAAGCTTATGTCCCCCTAGGGGAAATGTTAAATGGGGGATGGAGGGAGGGAAACCAAGACTGCAATAGTGAATACACTCCAACATCTACATTTATGGTAAGTGTAGACAACTGTACTATGTTCTTCGTGTTTCACTGCTGCAGTCATCACCTGTGGGAGGATTCCCAAAGTTGAGGAAAAGGGTGGAAGGATAGGGTGAGTCCTAGGTAAGGGGCAGGAGGCCTTGCAGAATTGCAGAGGCAAACCCTGCCCTAGACTTGGAAAAGAGAAGTAGGTGGTAATGTTTTGTAAATGTATGGACAGAGGTTCAGGTGACCGCTTCCAAGATGTCTCTGGTAGGTACTCCTCTGAGGAAGGCAGTAGAAGTTGCGTTTGCCCTAGTGGAGTGGGTACGACTATACTTAGGGATGTGTTTTCCATGAAGTCTGTAACAAAAATGGATAGTGTGAAATCCATTTGAAAATGGTTTGTTTGGAGATGGGCTTCACCTCTGCCCCTGGGGCAAAGCTTACAAGAAGCTGGTCTGTTTTTCTGAATGGCTTAGTACGGTCCAGATAGTATCTGAGTTGACTGCACACATCTAGTGAGTGTAGAATTATTTCCCCCTTGTTTTGAGGGTTGGGAAAGAAGGTGGGAAGGTGTATGGCCTGATTAAGGGTCACATCAGATGCCACCTTGGGCATAAAGGAGGGGTTAGTCCTCAGGGAGACTCTGTCTGCTTGGAAAATTATGAAGGGCTTGACAGCCATGAGAGCTTGAAGTTCTGAGACCCTTCTGGTTGAGGTGATAGCTAGTAGGAAGGCAGTCTTCCAAGAGAGGTATTTAAATTCTGTTGAAGTGGCAGGTTCGAAAGGAGGTAAGGTTAGTTTCTCTAAAACATAATTCAGGTCCCAGGGTGGCATCGGAAGTCTTCTGGGAGGCCTGATATTAGAAGTCCTTCTGAGGAATTTTTTTATCAAATGATGAGAGAAGAGGGGTGGGTCTGAATCATAATGGGCAGAGATGGCCAAGGCATGGATTTTAATAGAGGAGAAAGAGAGGCCAATATTGAGCAACTCTGCTAGGTAATCCACGATGAGAGGGATGGAAGGTTGGGAGGTACTGCCCCCTTTAAATTGTTTCCAGGAGCAGAATCTTTTCCATTTACCTGCATATGATTTTCTTGTGCTGGGCCTTCTGGCCTCTGTGATGATGTCCAGGACCTCTTTTCTTAACAGGGACTCCTTGTTAGTTTTTAGTGTATAAGCCATGCTGAAAGTTTGAGACTCTGTAGGGCTGGGTGCAGTACCTTCCCCCTCTCCTGGGTCAAGAGGTCTGACATTAGGGGAGGCAGCTTTGGGGGCTGTGAAGTCAGACTGCGTAATAAGAGGTACAAATGCTGTCTGGGCCAGTCTGGAGCAGTGAGGATGGCCTTTGATCTCTCCTTTCTTATTTTGATCAGAACCTTGGGAAGAAGGGGCAGAGGAGGGTATGCGTACACAAAGAGGGAGCTCCAGGGGAAGGTCAAGGCATCTACCTTCCATGCTAGGAGGTGATACTCCCTGGTACAGAACTTGTGCAGCTGGTGGTTGAGGTGTGAGGCAAAGAGGTCCACTTCTGGGGTCTCCCACTCCTGGGTGATTTGCAGAAATATTTCTCTGTGGGACTGCCATTCATGGATGTCTAGTAAATT
Source organism: Protopterus annectens (assembly GCF_019279795.1). NCBI lineage: Eukaryota > Metazoa > Chordata > Ceratodontiformes > Protopteridae > Protopterus > Protopterus annectens. The sequence goes on along the minus strand of NC_056726.1, from coordinate 1,283,462,848 downwards.
TCTGCTTAGATGGTCCACCAGTGTATTGTTGATCCCTGGTATGTATTGGGCAATTAGGTGTAGCCTCATGGAGGTGGCTGTAAGCCAGAGACTCATGGCTAACCTGCACAGGGGGTAAGATTGGGTGCCCACCTGCTTGTTGATGTACCACATTATTGTGGTGTTGTCTGTTTTTATAAGGAGGACCACTGGCCTGAGATGGGGTTGGAAGGAAGTCAGAGCCTTTTGCACTGATATCATTTCTTTCTGGTTGATGTGCAAGTGGAGTTGCTGGGCATTCCAAAGGCCTTGGGTACACCTGCATGCTAGGTGAATGCCCTAAGCAATGTCTGAGGTGTCGGTGTTGATGGTCTGGCCTGAAGGGTGGAGGATGAAGGGGAGACCCTTGTTCATGGCACAGGCCTCTGCCCACCAGAGAAATTCGGCCCTTATACAAGGGATCAGAGGGAGAGTGGTTTCTAGGGATTGGGAGTGCTGACACCAAAGGTTCTTTAAGTACCACTGAAGTTTTCTCATGTGAAGCCTGGCGATAGGGATGAGAAGGATGCAAGATACCATGTATCCCAGGGCTTGCAGGAACTTCCTCACAGTGAGGTGACTTCTGGAAGCCAGCTGGGTGAAGTAGACAGGCAGGTAGCTCTGCTTTTTTGGGGATAGGAAGGCCATTTGGGTTGCTGTGTCTAGCACAGCTCCCAGGAAAACATTTTTTTCTGATGGGGGTCTGGGGAGGTTAGGAGTGAATTCACAAAGAGAAGGTCCTGGAGCAACTTTTCTTTGCAGTCTGTCTGAATGAGGCAGTCATCCAAGTAAGGGTACATTTGTATACTTCTCTGTCTGTAGAATCCTATAGCCAGGGCCAAGCATTTGGTGAATACTCTGGGAGCAGTAGATAAGCCAAAGGGCAGTGCAGAGAACTGAAAGTGTTTATAGCCTGCTTTGAAGCACAGGAATTTTCTGGATGATTCCCTGATGGGGATGTGGAGGTGGGCATCTTTTAGGTCTAGTGTCACAAACCAGGCATTTTGTGTGAGCATAGGCAGGAGCTGCATCAAGATTAGCATTCTGAATCTGGGGACCACCAAGGAGGCGTTCAGTTTGGACAGATCCAGGATGGGGTGCCAAGTGCCCTCTTTTCTGGGAACAATGAATAGTCTGGAGTAAAAACCTTTTCCTGTTTGATCTGGAGGGACAGGTATTACTGCTCCCTGGGTTATTAGAGTTTGGACCTGTTTCAATGCCTCTGCCCACTGGTTTGGGGGAGGTCTGGGTACCCTCTTGGAATATGGAGTTCGCTAAAGGAGAATCTGTATCCCTGAAAATAATTTTTAAGACCCACTGGTCCTTGCTTATAAAGACCCAATTGTTTTTGAAGAGGGTGAACCTTCCTCCTAGTTTTTGATGAGTGAAAGGAGGGCAGAGGGGAAGGGAGAGTCATTGTGAGTTCTTGCCATAGAAGCTTGGCTTAGAACTCCCTGCCTTAGAGACGGAAGTGGTCCATTCTTTGCTCACCCTGGGATAGGGGCCTGGATAGCCTGTCCCTGCGGGACTTACCTTAGCCCTGTCTACTAGGTGCAGGGAAGGCCCAGTGCTTAGAGGGAAAGTTCCTGCTGAATCTGGAAGGTTGAACTTGAAAGAAATATTTTACTGTTTGCATAGATTTTGCTTTGTCTTCCATCTTTAAGCACCTCATCTGCTTTTTCCCCAAACACGCATTCCTTACCTAGGGGTGCATCAATAAGTTTAGACTTGACCTGATCAGGGAGAGGTTGTTCCTTCAGCCATGCATGTCTTCTAATAACAGATCCTGTCACTGCTGACCTGCTAGAGGCTTCTAGGGCATCATATCCACATTGTAATGAGTGTTTGGCCACTTGACAAGCAGAGTGTAGTAATTCTGCCAGCTCTTTTGAGTTGGCACCATCAGGAGACGTAGCAATCTTCTGTTTTAATTGTTCCAAAGTGTGTTGTTGATATTTTAACATATAGAACTGACAACTGAGTGCTCTGATAGCTAATGTTGCAGAGGTGTATACTTTCTTACTCCATCTGTCCAGAGCTCTGGAGTATTTGTCAGAAGGAAGAGGATTCTTGGCAGAACTAGTCTTAGCTTCTTTGTGTCCATGTGCAATTACCTCAGGGTCTGCAGCAAGATTCCTGTACAGGTATTTGTGGGAATCCGGTACTCTGTAGTACCTGTCAGGTTTAGTTGGAGCAAGAGGCAGGGCATTAGGGGCTAAGCTGAATTCATGGAAAACATCCACCACTTCCAATATAGGTGGGATGGCCAGGTCCAGAAACTCTAAGTCGTTTCTTTGACTGTGGGAAGTCTTGAGATTCCCATTAAAAAATGTTCCCTAAGGGAGTGAAGGGTTTCCCCAAAGGAGAGGTCCTCTGATGGGGAGGCAAAAGGGATGGATTCCTCTGCATCTGAATCCTCATAAACAGTTAAGGGATGTTGTTCCTCTTCAAAAGCAGAATAATCCGATTCCTCAGACTCTTGGTCTGTCATAATTTCTGGAGAAGGATGCCTTTTCCTTTTTGGAGTGGGGGCCTGAATACCTTGGATAAGGGAGATGAGATCCTCTGCTATTTTAAGCATTTGAGCTTTGGGTGGGGGAGCAGTAGCAAGATAATGGCTAGAAGCAGATTTCCTAGGAGTGGCCTTGATTCTAGGCCTGAGAGAATCCGTCAGTCTCTGAGAAGCGGTAGTTGGATGCAAAGATGCCGTTTTCTGTCTAGAACTGGTAGTGCGAAAGGCTTCCTTGGAAGCTGGTGCCTGCATCACGGCTCCGGACCCAACCAAGGCAGAGACAGCCAAAGGCTCTGAAGACAAAGTGGATTTCTGTGGCATACTGGACTCCAAAAGGGTCTCAGCAAAGGCCTGCGTAGAAAGCGAGTCGGGCATCGGGGCTGTGAAAGCACCTCATTTTATTTCGGAAAACAGATGACTTGCTTAGCGGTAGCATCGTTGGAAGGCTTAGGCTTTTATGGCCTGTCTCGAACTTTATCTCTACGTTTTTTCAGAATGTTGACAGATTGTTGGCTAACGGATGCCATATCAGAATTCAAAGACGAAAATGAAAATAATTGTCTACAAAAAGAGCTGTACAGCGAATGGTTCTCGCATTAAAGAGGGCACAGAACCGGCAATGAGGGACGTCGTGGGTCTGGGCCTAAAGTGATGCAATAAGAATGAAAGTCTTAGTGTGGGATCTGCTTTCCACAGGCGAGACAATTATTAACTTTTTTGGACATCGGTTAGAGCAAGAAAAAAGGGTCCCCAATGGGGTACTTAGCTTTAGACGTTTTCTGCTGAAATTCAACTTCTGGTAGCGACCGACAGACACTCATGTGAACTGCTTCTGCTATGGACTCCACAGCAAGAAAGACTGGTATAATGACGCCGGCTGCCTTGCTTTATAGCACTGATGACCTGATGTCAGACTACAGGCGACGGCAGCCGGAGCACAAAAACATTGACTCTGGTATTCGGGCCGACCAAGGGCTACCACAGCAGGGATAACCCACAGGTGAGGACTGCAACAGTGAAACACGAAGAACATTTATATAATCCCAGGTTCTCAGGTCTCTAAATACATTTTAATTTTGAAGTGAGGCATTGTATATGCTGGAGGGAAAATGTGACGATGTTGGATTTTGCATTTTTTTTGTAAAATTTAATTCCATTTTCAATGTAGTTCCTGCTGGCCGGCTTCTGTGTTGGGGGGTGATCTGACAATGCCTCCAGTTTGCCATCAACCTGCACACTTGGTTATACATGGGTCTTTGCTTTAAGTATGTAGGTCAGAGAAGTAAATGCCAAACAAAAGCAGTCCCTGCACCAAGCCATGATGGGCGCTTCTGGTCACCTTCACATTCTCTGATCTGCCACCCACTCTGTGTGGGTTCTGCCAATTTGCAATTCATCTTATCATACAGGAGATCTAATTTATAACATTTAAATTTATTAGTTATACTAACGCAGGAGATTGCGTCAAATGCCTTGGCTAAATCATAGGCTGTGTGTACACAGTATGACTGCTGTCAATAGCCTGTGTTTGCTTTTTTTGAAGTTTAGCAAGTTCATTAGGCAACTTCTACTTTTCACAATGACTGCTGTCAATAGCCTTGTTTGCTTTTTTGAAGTTTAGCAAGTTCATTAGGCAACATCTACTTTTCACAAAACCAAATTACTGCAAATCTAACCTGATGTAATTTTTAAATGTCTATGTTACTGAAGCCTGCATTACTGAAGCCTGCTGTAATGTGCTCCATGGCCTTACAAATGAGACTCATCAGGCTGATGCATCTATAGTTTCTGTGATCATTAGTAGGGCTACTTTTACAGAATGGTACCGATTGTGTTACATATCATGCTTCCAGGACAGCCTGTAGCCAGGCACAGGTTAAATAGCTTGTGGTGAGCTTCTGCCATGGCATGTTGGCTACTATTTAATCTAACTTCCCAACATGTTACCTAGTCCTGTGGAGGAAGTGTTTTTAGTCTTGGACAGCACTTTCAATGTATGCTCTTAATTGAAGATACAAGGTTGGAGAAATATGGTCACTTTTTTGGATACTCTTCTCAGGATAGAAAGTTGTACTAAATTTATTTGCTTGTATACTGGAAATCTCCAGATCCAAGTGGGTTTTGCCATTTATGAGTTCTGTACATAGAAAAAGTACAGTTTTGTACCTACCATAAATGTAGATGTTCAAGTGTCTTCACTGTTGCAGTCATTACACTTGGGTTATCCTGCCGTCAGGCAGGCCCGCAGTCGGCCTGAGTTCAAAAGTCTTGGCCGGCGTCGGTTGCTGTTGCCTCTTCCCTGACATTAGTGTGCCAGGGGTATATAAGAAGCAGCCAACGCTATTTTCTTCAGTTTTTCTTGCCCCAGATGTCAGGTGCCCCCAAAAAGGGTAGGCAATACATATTGCTATTAAAACATACAAAAAAAGGTAAAAATAAAACCTTCAGTAACCAGCAAATACACCACATATGTAGAATAGGTTAGTCCCAGATAAGAAAGAGGGGCTGGCGGGTGGGTAACCTGGACTGCAGCAGTGAAGACACTCGAACATCTACACTTATGGTAGGTACAAAACTGTACTATGTTCGTGTTTCACTGCTGCAGTCATTACACTTGGGTAAAATGCCAAAGCTGAGTTTGGGTGGCTGGTTCTATAGAGGATTTGGTGCGGCTAAGAGGCCCTGCAGCCCTGCAGTGGCAAAGCCAGCTCTAGATCTAGAATAAAGAGGCAAAGGTGTGCACTGAACTCCAAGTTGCAGCCTCCAAGATATCTTTGGTAGGTACTCCTCTAAGGCAGGCAGTAGAAGTGGCAGTTGCCCTGGTGGAATGTGGTCTAATATTACTAGGTACAGGTTTCCCATTTTGTGTGTAGCAGAGCCGGATACAGTGTCCTATCCACTTTGAAATGGTCTGCTTTGAAATAGCCTTTCCCTGGGATCCTGCAGCATATGATACAAACAATTGTTCAGATTTTCTGAAAGCTTTTGTTTTGTCCAAGTAGAAGCACAATTGCCTGTGTATGTCCAAGGAATGTCGAAGTCTCTCCCCTTTATTCTGGGGATTTGGATAAAATGTTGGCAAGTGAATAGTTTGGTTAAGAGCCACACTGGATACCACCTTAGGCATAAAGGTAGGGTTTGTTCTTAACTCATTACAGCCAAGTGACGTCTCCAGGCATTTCTGCAGTTACCTCCTACTGCACCTCTAGGCGTCAAATATTGCTTGTTCATATTTGCATTAATAATTCCAAAGTTATGCTACCTACAAGGTATCAGAATACTTTATCTTGAAGTATACATGATGGCAAACACATTTGTATTGATATTTGACCTCTGTCAATTAGTATTTGTTAGAACTGTAAGGTGATAACTTAATTTTTAATGGCTGAAGCCACACCCACTGGGAGTTAAAGGTACACATTCAAAAGAGCTCTACTGGAGTGAATGAGAAACCCTGTCTTGGTGGAAAATGATAAAAGGCGCCACTGCCATTAGTGCTTGCAGTTCTGAGACTCTTCGTGCTGAGGTTATTGCCAGAAGCAGAGCAGTTTTCCATGATATATAACTTAACTTTGCTGAATTGGCTGGTTCAAAAGGAGGCAAAGTGAGCTTTTCCAAGACGAAATTGAGGTCCCAAGTTGGTGTTGGTGCTCTCCAGGGTGGTCTTATGTTTTTAGCCCCTCTGAGGTACTGCTTTAGCAATGGGTGAGAGAAAATAGGAGGATCTGTGTTGTAATGAGCCAAGATGGCAGAAGCGTGAATTTCAATGGATGAGAAGGATAGTCCTTTGTCCAGCATCTCAGTTAAGTATTGTAATATCTGAGGAATGTTAGGAACCACAGGATCAAGGTTTTGAGCCTGGTTCCAAGCACAGAATCTCTTCCACTTTTCTGAGTAAGACTTCCTGGTGCTAGGCCTCCTGGCCTCCAAAATGACATCCATAACAGCTTTACAGAGAGAAGTTGTCTGTTTGGCTAATGAATCTGCCATGCAGCCAGGTTTAAGGTTTTGAGCTGACTGTGCAGTATCTGATTGTTTTGCTGAGTCAGAAGGTGTGGAATTTGAGGCAAAATCCAAGGTGGGCCTTAAGCTAAGTTCTTTAAGATTGGGTACCAATGCTGGAGTGGCCAGTCTGGAGCAATCAGAACCATCTGTGGTTTTTCTTGTCTGGCTTTTAGGAGTACCTTTGTAAGGAGAGGTGGGAAGGCATAAACAATTAGGCTTTTCCAGATGAATGAAAGAGCATCCACTTTCCATGCTTGCGTGTGATAAGTTCTTGTGCAGAATGTTTGTAGTTGGTAATTCACTGGTGAGGCAAAATGATCTATATCCGGGCACCCCCATTTTTGCATTATCATGCTGAAGACTTGTGGATTTAGTTTCCACTCGTGAGGATCCATGATGTTTCTGCTTAAGTCTTCTGCCAGAGTGTTTTACTTTCCTGGCAGGAATTGTGCTTGCAGATGAACTTGGTTGGTTAGAGCTGTGTTCCACAAGGTCATGGCTTGTCTGCATAGGGGGTAAGAATGAGTGCCCCCCTTGTTTGTTTATGTACCACATTACAGTGGTGTTGTCTGTCTTTAATAATAATTGTCCTGGATGCAGAAGATCCTTGAAAGCTGTAAGGGCATTTTGTACAGCCAACATCTCTTTTTGATTGATGTGAAGATGCATTTGGTCTGTGGTCCATTTTCCCTGAGTACATTTTCCTGCCATGTGTGCTCCCCAGGTGTAATCTGAGGCGTCTGTTGTTAAAGTCTGTCTGGCTGTGGGAAGAGTGAAAGGCTGACCCTTGTTGAGGTGACATGCCTGTGCCCACCCTCAAAACTCCTGTTGTAGGCAGGGAATTAGTGGTATTCCTGTGAGAATGTTGAGACCAAACACTTTTTAGGTACCATTGTAATTTCCTCATATGCAGTCTTGCATATGGAATTAGTAGTATGCAGGATGCCATGAATCCCAAGGCCTGCAGAATTTTTCTTGCAGGGAGTTGGGACTTTGTTGCCATCAATTGAAAATACTGAGTCAGTTGTCCTTGTTTGTCTGGCGTGAGATAAGCCATCAGGGCCATTGTATTTAAGCTGGCACCCAGGAATATTATCTCTTGTGAGGGCACAAGTTTTGATTTCTTTTCGTTTACTGTGTACCCTAGGCAACTTAACAATCTTTTTACGAACGCCAGATGCTGTAGAAGAATGTCCTTGCTCTCTGCTTGAATCAGGCAGTCATCCAGATATGGATATATTTGAATTCCTTTTTGTCTGAAAAATGCAATTACTGGTGCGAGGCACTTGGTAAAGACCCTGGGCACAGTAGATAAGCCAAAGGGCAGTGCAGAGAATTGGTAGCGCCTTGAATCAGCTATGAATCTGAGGTATCTTCTGCAATTTTGTTTGATAGGGACATGCAGGTATGCCTCTTTGAGGTCCAAAGTAACAAGCCAAGCTTTCTTGCCCAACATGGGAAGGAGCTGTTGTAGTGTCAGCATTTTGAATTTCGGAACATCCAGGTAAGTATTTAGAGTGGAAAGGTCCAGAATGGGTCTCCAGGCTTTGTCCTTTCCGGGTACCAGGAAGAGTCTTGAGTAAAATCCTTGTCCTTTTTCCTGCTGTGGTACTTTTTGAATAGCTCTCATGTCCATGAGAGCTGTAATTTGTTTTTGTGCTTCTGCCCATTGATTTTGTGGCAGGTCTGGCATTCCTTTTAGCCTTGGAAAAGTGTGAAAGTGGAACCTGTAACCTTGAGACATAATATTCAACACCCATTTGTCTTGGGTGATTGCTTGCCAGTTTTGAGAAAAAAGTGCTAGTTTCCCCCTAAGGGAGCTGTCAAAAGATAAGAGTTTGGCATTGGAAGGGGGAAGTCATTGTGACTGTTTCCTGTAAGGTTGTGACTTATCCTCACCTTGTTTTGGGTTTGAAGAACCTCACTGTCATGGTCTGTAAGAGCCTTGTGGCTGAGATCTGCCTCTTGGGCATCTGTATCTGCCTCTTTGTGGCCTGTCTGACACTGGAAAGGACCAATTCTTTGTAGGCCAATTTCTGCTAAATCGTGGTGGCTATACCTGTAAGAAATCCTTCACTGTTTGCATAGATTTTGCCTTATCCTCCATTTTCTTTAATACCTCTTCTGCCTTAATACCAAATAAATTATCTTGTTGCAAAGGAGTATCCAATAATTTTGCCTTAACATGATCTGGTAAACTTTGTTCTTTTAACCAAGCATGTCTTCGAATCACAGATCCTGTAACTGCTGCTCTACAAGAAGCTTCTAATGAATCAAAACCACATTGCAAAGTATGATTTCCCACTTGTTCAGCTGCATGCAATAAATCCTGCATTTCCTTATGGTCAGGTTGCTCTGCATTTGTACCCATTTTCTGTTTTAATTGAGACAGTAAGTATTGTTGATATTTAAGCATGTGAAACTAGCAATTTAGAACCTGCACTGCTAACGTTGCAGAGATGTAAACTTTCTTTCCCCATCTGTCTAATGCTCTATCCCTATCCGAGGGAACTGGATTCTTAGCCATGGAAGCTTTAACTCCTTTGGGACCCTGGGAAATAGTTTCTGGGTCAGCAAAAGGGTTTTTATAAAGAAATTTGTGAGAGTCAGGGACTCTGTAGTACCTGTCTGGCTTGACTGGAGCTGGGGGTAAAGAATCAGGATTTAAACTAGATTCAGAGAACACATCATCCGCAATGTCCAACACTGGTGGAATAGCAAGGGGCCTGTGCTGAGGCAGCAAAAGAAAGTCTCTGAGCCTTTTCTTGGATTTTGAGTAATCCTGGCCCTCCCAATGGAAATGCTCCCTCATGGTATGTAAAGTTTCCCCAAAAGAGTAATCCTCAGGAGGAGAGGCTGAAGGAATTGATTCTTCAGCATCAGAATCCTCATGGGGGTAAAGAATAACCCTGGTCTGAAGATGAATCAGAATATATTGAAACCTGGTCAGAAGAATCATAGTCTGTATCCTGCCTAGGCCTTTTATCAGGAGGGGGATGGGAACCCCTGATCAGAGTTATCAAGTCTTCGGCCATCTTGAGCATCTGTCATAGAGGCCTGTCCAGGTGAATGCTGTACTTGCTTCTTTGTCTTTAATGTAGGCTTAGTCTTGGCTGTAGTTGCAATGGTAAGTTGAGTAGGCCTGAAAACGCCCTCAGAAGCTGATGCCTGCTCAGCGGCTCCGGACCCATCTGAAGGGTTAATCTCCGTTGGCCCAACACCTTGAGTATCCAGAGGGCTAGGCACCTCCACGTGGGAGTAGGTCGCGGCCTGTGGTTCTGAGGTAGCGGGTGTCAGGGGCTGCGAAAGCACCTCACTGAAAACCGGCGAACTGGCGACTGGCCTAGAAGAGGCTTTAACCAAAAACAATTCCCCTGCACGGAGAGAGTTGCACGGCAGATGAAAACTGAACCAAAAAACAAGTAGCCAGCAACACGGGGCTGTGGAATAAAATTTATTGAATCATGGCTTCAAAAAACAGACCGGTTTCGGCTTGGATTTCACCTAGCCTTCATCAGTGATGTAAACTTTCTTTCCCCATCTGTCTAATGCTCTATCCCTATCCGAGGGAACTGGATTCTTAGCCATGGAAGCTTTAACTCCTTTGGGACCCTGGGAAATAGTTTCTGGGTCAGCAAAAGGGTTTTTATAAAGAAATTTGTGAGAGTCAGGGACTCTGTAGTACCTGTCTGGCTTGACTGGAGCTGGGGGTAAAGAATCAGGATTTAAACTAGATTCAGAGAACACATCATCCGCAATGTCCAACACTGGTGGAATAGCAAGGGGCCTGTGCTGAGGCAGCAAAAGAAAGTCTCTGAGCCTTTTCTTGGATTTTGAGTAATCCTGGCCCTCCCAATGGAAATGCTCCCTCATGGTATGTAAAGTTTCCCCAAAAGAGTAATCCTCAGGAGGAGAGGCTGAAGGAATTGATTCTTCAGCATCAGAATCCTCATGGGGGTAAAGAATAACCCTGGTCTGAAGATGAATCAGAATATATTGAAACCTGGTCAGAAGAATCATAGTCTGTATCCTGCCTAGGCCTTTTATCAGGAGGGGGATGGGAACCCCTGATCAGAGGTATCAAGTCTTCGGCCATCTTGAGCATCTGTCATAGAGGCCTGTCCAGGTGAATGCTGTACTTGCTTCTTTGTCTTTAATGTAGGCTTAGTCTTGGCTGTAGTTGCAATGGTAAGTTGAGTAGGCCTGAAAACACCCTCAGAAGCTGATGCCTGCTCAGCGGCTCCGGACCCATCTGAAGGGTTAATCTCCGTTGGCCCAACACCTTGAGTATCCAGAGGGCTAGGCACCTCCACGTGGGAGTAGGTCGCGGCCTGTGGTTCTGAGGTAGCGGGTGTCAGGGGCTGCGAAAGCACCTCACTGAAAACCGGCGAACTGGCGACTGGCCTAGAAGAGGCTTTAACCAAAAACAATTCCCCTGCACGGAGAGAGTTGCACGGCAGATGAAAACTGAACCAAAAAACAAGTAGCCAGCAACACGGGGCAGTGGAATAAAATTTATTGAATCATGGCTTCAAAAAACAGACCGGTTTCGGCTTGGATTTCACCTAGCCTTCATCAGTGTAATATTATAAGAAACAAATTGAAGTAAATTATACCTTATAATTGATTGAAAACAAAAAGTGACTGGACAGCTCATAAATATTAATATGACATCTCATAAAATTCATTTCTATTCATAGATGTTCATTTAGTCCAGGATAAAAAAGACCACCCAGTTTAACAATCCATTTCTCCTTGATATTTAATTTATTATGCCAACCAGATTTAAGGGAATGATCACCAATAATTTTATCAATGATCAAAAAATGAAATTTGGCTGTGTTGTGTTTAAGTGTGCGTTTGTAAAGTGCATTACTGGTTCTTTTGCATTTAATATCACTCAAGTGTTCCGAGACCCTTAACCTAAAGGGTCTGGAAGTTTGACCGACATAAAAAGTATGACAGCTGCAACAGGCCATATAGACAATCCAATCAGAATTGCAATTGGCAAAAAACTTAATATCAAATACAATACTACTATTACTACTAGAAAATTGTTTGGTTCTCAGTACATATTTACAGTTGTTACAATGGCCACAAGGCATGCAGCCAACCAGCTTATCACCAGTAATAGTAGTCTGTGCCAACTGTAAATGCATGGAATCAGAATGGTGTTTGTAATGATTAAAGTAAGCTCCCAAATTCTTGCCCTTCCTAAAAGAAAAGGAGCAAGTGGGAGCTATGATGGAAGACAACGTAGGATCCGCTGAAAGAATATTCCAATTGTTTTTGATAATATCAATAAACTTATTAGTGTTTCTTCCATAAGTAGTCGTGAGACGTAAAATGTTAGATTTAGTTACTTGTTTATGTTTGTATTTGAGAAGTTCATGCCTGGGTAAATGTAATGCATAATTCTTGGCAGTAGAGACATATCCTGAGCTGTAACCCCTATTTTTAAACTTGTTAGTCAAATCTTGGCTGTATAGACGAAAGGTGTCATAATCAGAACAGTTCCGTCTTACCCTAATAAACTATGATTTGGGGATGTTTCTGGCTATATATTTTGGATGAAAGCTGGATGCGTGGAGCACAGTATTGTATTCAGGAAATTTACGGTATATTTCAGTGTTTAATGTATTGTGAGAATTTCTGGTTATTAGAATATCCAGAAAAGTAATCTGATGTTGATTATAAGTGATGGTGAAATGTAATCCCCATTTGTTGTCATTTAGACATTGAACAAACTCTTGTAAATATTCAATATCTGCTATCCACACCATCCAGCAATCATCCAAATATCTACGCCAGATATCAATCTCTGGTAAATACAGATTGTGTGTGGCATCATAAATTATGTGATCCTCAATGTATACCATATATAGATCAGCATAAATGGGGGCAAAAGATGCCCCCATAGCTGTTCCCTGAATCTGAAGATAGCATTGCTTGTCATAAAAAAACACATTTTTGTAAGCACGTGTTCTGTCAAGATTAACAAAAAAGTGTTAAAGCCAGGTTTGTATAAGTTGGATTTATAAAGCCAATACTCAATAGCATCCAAACCTGCCCAATGTGGAATATTCGTATACAATGAGGTCACATCCAAAGTGCATAGCCACCAATCATTCTCAATCTGCATTTCATTGATAATATCCAGAAATTGTGTGGTATCCTGTATTCTAGATCTTACCCAGGGTAGTAAAGGTTTTAAATATTTCGTCAGAAATTCAGATAGAGGTTCAGTTAAGGAACCAGTCCCAGCCACAATTGGTCTGCCTGGTGGATGTAAAAAATTCTTGTGGATTTTGGGCAAAAAATATATATATATTGCCTAATAGGGTTCTTGATAGTCAAATGTTTTAAAGTATCAGATGTAATCATCCCATTTTCCAGTGCTGAACTAAAAAATGTATCAATTTTGTATTTAAACATGGGTGTGGGATCTATAGGCATCTTAATGTAATATCTGGCATCATCAAGTTGTCTGTGTGCTTCAGTATCATAATCTATCCAGTTCATTACAACAACCACCCCTCCTTTGTCAGCAGTAGTAATAACCAATTCTTTATTGTTCACTAATTCTGCTAGACATAATGATTCCAACTCAGAGATATTATTGAACATTGGTGGGGTAGTATTAGCTGAAAAATGTAAATCTTTTAGGACCCCATATTGAAATAAGCTCACTGAAGGATGCATAGGTGGAGTAAAACTGGAAGGATGATATCTGAAATTATCAGAGGATTGATACTGTTCATTGTTGTCCTGAAAATATAATCTTAAATTGATTAATCTGCAAAAAGCTATGATGCCCTGTGCAAAGGTATCTTCGGACACAAAAAAAACAGGTATAAAAGACATCCCTTTATTTAACAAAGCAATCTGTTGTTCAGTTAAAGCAGTATTGGAAATGTTACATACATTGTTATATGCAAAATTATTTATTTGTTGGTCAGTAGTTCCATGAGGTTGTGCAGACTTATGACTTTTTTTGTGTTTCCTACCTCCCCTCTTGTATGGCCTAAAGGGGTCCCAAAATTATTGCACTTGGGAGTTGGGGAATCCGTGGCCTGCTGTGAGTCAATATCTGTGCCTGAAGAAGTGTCAGCATCTGTAGTGTCACTAAGATTCCCATGTCTTTTTAAGATAGATCTAGGATGTTTCCGTTTAGGAATTGGGTTTAAACCCATATGTCTATCTTCAAATTTGACATGTTTAGTGTGTCTAAACGGTGGGCCACGTTCATAATCTGTTTGATCCCTAGAAAATTTTTTAAGCTTCCTTTCCTTCAATTGTGTTTCATAACTGAGCAAATCAGAACTCAGTTTTGACAAAAGACTCGGAAAAAAAAGTTGCATCCCGGTATTGATTACATTCCTCTATAAGTTTTCTGACCTTAAGTGTATATTGGTCAGTAATCCTAATGTAATAATTAGACAAAGCCTCCAAAATTTAGTGGAACATTCTTGCTGTATAGATGTCCACTCATTGGTCAACATATCATCAGGCTCTGCTACCAGTGGTTGGATTTTCACCCTTAAGCCCCTTGGAGTTATACCCTTTATTAAATAAGCCTTTAGCAATTTGAGATGCCATACATTTGATATCAATGCTTTCATTTGTTTATTCAAATCAAAAAATAATTTCTCACAATTATGTTCAGAATTATCTATAGTGTTATGTTCCAAACCCTTTGGTTGTTCACCAATACCAAAAGCCACAAGATCATCCCTGTCTGAGGAAAGATCAATAAAAATCTTGTTTAGATCCATATTCAAGTTGGAATGTAAATATACCAAAAACAATGATAGTCACAACACCACGTCCTAGTATATCACAGAAAAGAGCAAAAACTGGACAATAATGGCCTACAATAAAGATTAATAGGTGATATTAAAAAATAATGGGGACCACATCCAGAACCAAAACTAGGACAATAATGGTAGTTGTGAAGCACTAAGATAATTCCAAAAAACAACCAATCCTGGTATGTTCAAAAATTCAAAAATAGTGGTATGATGAAAATAACATCACCATTAGAAAAAAGATATCAGCATGATCCAAAAGTAGGCATCATAAAACTAGTATAAATGTAGTTAAACAAATGGTTTAATAAACCCATATGTATAGCTTTGTATAGGTTCAAGGGGGAAGGGTGAAAAACCCAAATATACACAAGGAAGCTGATACAAGACAAGGAAGTCAAAATATAAAAAATGTCATGAAGCACAAATCAAGGAATTGCTGCTTGTTATGCAATATATGAAGCCAATATATGTAAATGTTTGAACTAATAAATCCAAACAAAATGAAGTTAGAACCATCAAAATGGTTCCTAATAAGTCATAGCACAAATAGTAAACCTACAAACTAAAGCTGGAAATAGGGACCAATCATCCCTGATGTTGCAAATAAACCCCTGATATACAATGAAAAATGAGTGAGGGTCAAAATAGTGAATGACCACAAAAAGATGATCAATTAGAACTAAAAAGTTCTTAAATCCGATGCTGACCAATACTAGGTAATAATACAAGTACAGAATTATTGCCAAAGTGTCCAAAGCCTAAGCAATATTGATAGAACGTTCAACATATAAGCAATGTATTAAATGCAAATGCAGATAAATAGCTTTCTTACAGTATACATATAAAAAATATATCTATACTGTTCAAGATAAACAATAAACAATTCCTAAACAAGTCCTGAAAGGATAACTGCAAAAATAAATAAGATTATAAAGAGTCCAAGTAAAGTCCAATTGAAGAATAAGTCGCCATAATCACAAAATGTTCGATAATGAATAGTTCAATAAAGCGCACTGTCCTAATACTGATGATGTATATCCATAAAAACGATATTGCTATTCCCACAAGAACAAAAATGTCACAGGCAATGTCCAAATTGTGTAGTAAATTCTGCCAGAAAATCGAAAAAATGCCCCAGTCAGAACACATCAAAATTCGCAGTTCTCACAATTGTATCCACTGTTCAATTTTGAAAAGATGCCACAGGCCCGATAATCATCTGTATCTTTTGCATCAACTACAACGAACCCTCCGTTGATGCAAAAATAGTTGTTGGTATAAATTCACATAAAAAATATGTAAAAAACGCTGTTTACCAAATAATGTCACTCCCAGTTGAACACACAAGTTGAAAACACATCAGTATGCTGAACGCCAATATCACGAAACACATCCGCGAAGAAAAAAATGGATGTTAAAGTGAATATGGAATAAAAGAAAAAGGATGACCCAAAGTAAGGTCAAAATAATGATTTACCAGCAAGCGATTCCTGGACATCCATGAAAGGAATATAATCCTGGGTTCATCTAATAAAAATGAGCTCGTAAATCACTACATCCAGAACAAATATGTCTTCACAGCACGCCACGGACCTCCAGCAGGAAACCAAAATGAAGCGCAACCAAAAACAATTCCCCTGCATGGAGAGAGTTGCACGGCAGATGAAAACTGAACCAAAAAAACAAGTAGCCAGCAACACGGGGTTGTGGAATAAAATTTATTGAATCATGGCTTCACAAAACAGACCGGTTTCGGCTTGGATTTCACTTAGCCTTCATCAGTGTAATATTATAAGAAACAAATTGAAGTCAATTATACCTTATAATTGATTGAAAACAAAAAGTGATTGGACAGCTCATAAATATTAATATGACATCTCATAAATATTCATTTCTATTCATAGTTGTTCATTTAGTCCAGGATAAAAAAGACCACCCAGTTTAACAATCCATTTCTTCTCCTTGATATTTAATTTATAATGCCAACCAGATTTAAGGGAACGATCACCAATAATTTTATTTTTGGAGCCTCGGGTCATTTTACAGACTGGCTCTGTCTGTAAAGGGCATAGGCAGTACCCCAAGAGTGATTTTACAGTTCCTCATCCATTTACCCAAATTCTTTTTGAAGGGAGTGAGGGACAGACTTTGTTTGATGAAGATGAGAAGTTTATTCCATACAAATAGTAGCTTTTGGGATACAAATCTTTCTCTCCAGCAAGTTCTGTTAGAGTCACATATAAGGTTCAGGTCTATGGAACATGTAACCCTTGTATAATTTTTCTTGCAAATATGTAACATTTTCATCAGGGCTGGATCAGAGAATGCTTGCATGTCAGGCATAAGTTAACTCTCATTAAACGACAAGAGGTGTAAAAGGATAGGGCCTTTAGTCAGCCTGCATAAGCTGTGTTTTGCTCTTTGTATTTTTTAGTGAGAAGCCTCTGGAACTACTCCAGTTGTTAAGTGCCTGGTTAGGTACATGCAGACGGGAGCACTGTACTCAATTATGGGCCTGATGAGGACTGAGTACAATAGCACTATGACTTATATGACTTCCTTTGATCCTGATGCCATGCATTTACTTGTAATTTGAGCCACACAGAATGATTTCTTCACTACCGTAGTTCCCTGGTGGTCAAAGTTTGGGTTACTATCTATCTGTGTTCCTAGGTCCCTCACCACTTGGTTTATTTTTAGGGGAGTGCTATCAATATTATACATTGCAGGGATATCTGATATGCTGAAGGGTATGATCACGCATGTTTTTTGCATTTATTCTCAGACTATGCTTTTGGCACCAGTCATTTGTCAATTTTAGGCCTATTTGTAGGCGGTCAGCATCACTTGGGGATTCAATGATTGCTCCCAGCTTACAGTCATCAGCGAACTTGGTAAGCCAGCCCCAACATTAGACTGCCCTTCAGAGAAGTATATACCAAACAGGAATGGTCCCCAACACTGAGCCATGTGGGAAATCACCAGTAACAGGTTTCTTATTAGAAGAGAGTCAGATTCACCTATCTGGACAACATGTGTCCTATCAGTGAGCCAGTTTGCTATCCATCTAATGATGTTGGGGTTTATGCCCAACTCAGTAAGTGTACCTATAATCCCAGGGTGGGAGGTTGTGTAGAAAGCTTTGGCCAGGAATAAGACAAGATGTGTGTACCATTTTACTCTCATCCATGGCCCTGATGACTTTCTTGAAGTTCACCAGAAAGAGAAGGCGAATTGAGTCTGGTCCAGTGTTCGGAGAGTTCCTGTGTTATTACTGATTAGGTTCATGAGACTTCTCTTCATGGCCTTGCTAAGACTGGTCATGATTATGGGTCTGTAGTTCCCTGGGTTAGTGATGGACCCCCCTTACACAGAGGGATAACTATTGCAGTCTTTCATTCTTCTGTGGCAAACCCCATCTTGAGGCTGTGGTTAAAGAGGGTTTCTAACGGCCCCTGATAGATTCCATGTTAAGCTATTTAATAAGCATTCTCTAATGTTGTCAGGAACCATGAAGGTTGTGTTTTTGGCTTTAGCGAGTGCAGTAATGACCATTAGCAGGACGGTTGCAGGTATTTCTTTGGATGTGGTAGGAGGAGATGGGGGAGAAGTAACTTGTCAGCCAGCAGGTTTGCTATAGTTTCAGGTTGGGTTTGTGTTGTCATTCATGATTAACTTGGCACATTGTTGAGCATTTCCCCGAGGTACAAACAGTTTACAAAAACAACTTAAGGGTATCTTTCACCTGGGAGGCTATCTTTGCCTCACAATTTAGCTGGTCAAATCTGCCAAAGTAAACTATTTGTTTAGACAGATGAGTGTCTTTTGGCATGGTTTCATTTGTTCCTTTTTGGCTTGGGATTCAGGTTACTGGCTAAGGCTCTTGCAACCCCTATAGTGCCTTTTTTAGGCAAAGTTCAAAGGACAAAACCACCACCGTAACAGGTACAAGCATGCAAAATCTGAAGGTAATGCTACTCAATGCTAGAAGTCTAAACCTCAAAATGCACTCTCTCGAGGCACTCCTAAAAATGGAGAACATCGATATCTGTGCAGTAACTGAGACCTGGTTCAAGGCTCCAGAGAGCACCCCTGCAATACCAGGCTACAACTCTTACCACACTTTTTGGCCACCAAACCAGGACCGAAACACAAAAGGTGGAGGAGTGTCAATATTCACCAAGGATATTCACACCACCAGGCTAGTTGCCCAACACAATGCGTCTGAAATTCTCCAGGTGCAACTAACACTAGGTAACACTGCAATCCAAATTGTAGCTTGCTACAGATCCCCCACCATACCCCAAGATTCTCACTACACCTTTCTAAACATACTGGAAAATATTAAGATAGAACCAAACACCCTAATACTGGGTGATTTTAACTACCCTGCCATTAACTTGGAAAACTACTCCTGTACCAACACCTTTGCCCAACGGTTCTTGGAATTCATAAATTCCAGTGCCTTGGATCAACTAATCCATAGTCTCACCAGGGGGTGCAATATTCTAGACCTGGTCATTGCCAACATGGGAAATCGATGCTCCACACCTATGGTCAACCCCTCGTTAGTCAGGTCTGACCATAAGCTAATCACCCTTAACATCCAGATCCCACCCCCACTCCCCAGTAAGGAAACCTCCATAAAAAACTTCTCCAAAGCTAACTTCATACTACTCAAGTCAGAAGTGACAAACTTCATGACACCCATGCAGACAGGAACTGAACGTTCAACTGCTGAATCCTACACTAAGGCACTGTACGAGCACATCCACTCATGCATGAATCGTGGCCATCCCAAACAGAACCAAGGTGCTCTCATCCAAAAAAAGGAAGCCAATCTGGTGGTCTCCTGCCATAA
Source organism: Protopterus annectens (assembly GCF_019279795.1). NCBI lineage: Eukaryota > Metazoa > Chordata > Ceratodontiformes > Protopteridae > Protopterus > Protopterus annectens. Next base: position 1,283,443,641 of record NC_056726.1, on the reverse strand, counting down.
ACAAACTTTAAAACAAAAGGAAGAAACTGTTGCAGAAAAGAGGAAAATCCCAGGATGCAAAAAACTCCCTTACAAGCCTCAGTAAGAAACTGAGATCCCTCATAAAATCCTCCAAAGCTAGTTACGAAAATAAAATTGCCAAAGATTCCAAAGACAACCACAAGGCATTCTATAACTATGTCAAGAATCTAAATGGCAATGCTCAGATCTGCTCTGAGCTAAAACAGAATGGCATTAAATATACTGATCCCAAGGATATTGCCAATATTCTGTCAGATCGATTCAGTGCCAAATTCACCCCCCTCTCACCCCCTAAATGGCCCATCTCAATACCGGAAGATTGCCAAATTCCAGTAATAATGGCCACACAGGTAAAAAAACGCACTCTCCAAAGCTAAGAATACAGCATCCATGGGACCAGATGACATCCCAGGCTGTGTACTACATGAACTACAAAATGAACTGGTACCTCACCTAAGTGTCATGTTTAATCATAGCCTCACCTCAGGATTCGTGCCCACTGAGTGGCGCACAGCTACAGTTATCCCACTCCACAAGGGGGGGATCCACCTTGGATCGCAGAAACTACTGTCCCATCAGTCTGACAAGCCTTATCTGCAAGGTCATGGAGCGTATTATCATGGAACTTATAAACAAAGACATTGGCAACCTTCAAACACTGGACCCCACCCAGTTTGGGTTTGTGAAGGGCCGATCCTGTCACCTGAACCTGATTGACTTCTTCGAATCAGTCTCCAGAGCCATGGACAAGAGTAAGGTGGTCCACACAGCCTATCTAGACCTTACCAAGGCATTTGACACCATCCCCCACTCTGGAATCATAGATAAACTTACTAAACTGGGCATTAATCCCTACGTCACCCAATGGATTGCTAACTGGCTTACTGAAAGAACCCACACTGTAAAAGTAGCCGACTCCAAATCCAGCTCCAGACAAGTGGAGTACCTCAGGGTTCAGTCTTGGGACCACTCTTGTTTGGCATCTACTTCTCTGAAGTACAGGCCAACACTAAGGGACTCTGGCTAACAAAGCTCGCAGATGACTGCAAACTGGGAGCCATTATTGAATCCCCAAATGATGTGGATACTCTGCAAAAGGGCCTTACAGAAACAGATGCTTGGTGCCAGAGCCATGGGCTCAAGCTCAATGCCAAGAAATGTATAGTTATCCCCTTTGGAAAAAAACATGTATCCGTGAATTACCATATAGGTGGCAGTACACTAAACACCGAAAGTGTGATAAGAGACTTAGGGACACAGGTGGACAGTGGTCTCACCTTCGATAACCACATTGCCATAACAGTCAGGAAATCCTTCTATGTGGCACACCTCATCACTAAGGGCTTTTCATCCAGAAAAAAGGAGGTCATTGTCCCACTGTACTCATCCCTCATTAGACCCATTATAGAATACAATGCCCCATTTGGTATGTACCTCTCAAGACATCTGCAACAACTGGAAAGGCCGCAGAAATACCTCACTAAAAGAATCACAGGCCTAAAGCAGATGCCCTATGCTGACCGCCTTAAAAAACTCCAGCTATACTCTGTCGCATATCGTCTACTCAGAGGCGATCTCTGCTTAACATACAAGGCCATGTCAAACCCAGAGCTGCTGGACATGCTACACTTAAAGAAATCCCAATCACTCAGAGCCACACGCTCCAGGGATCTAAACCTTGTCAGCACAATAAACAAAACATGCTGGAGGGATAGGTTCCTGACCCAGAGACTCCCCAGACTCTGGAATAGATTGCCCATACATGTCAAGCAGAGTGCCTCTCTGGCCCTCTTCAAAAGGAACCTTGATGATTGGATGGGAGAAAGGAAATTCACCCCGGGGATCATGTCAGTTGCCCTGCTAGACAGGGGTCCAGGGAAGTAAATAGTGTGGAAAGAAATAGCCAGGGAATTGTTATGGCTAGGCTTTTATAGGCCCTAGGGCTGATAGCCTAGTACCAACTTATGAACAGGATTTATTTCCCTTGTTTTTTGGGTTGGGGTTGTTACCCTATTGACATTTTCTCATGTGCTTGCTTGTTATTATGCTGAGTTTCCTGCTTATCCTGTCCACTGAAAGGGCTAGATGGCTTGGAACAGAAGAATTTGGGGACATGAAAAATCCTAGAAACTCTCTACATTAATTTACCTGTGTCAAAATGGTACATATTACCCGAGTACCAGCAGCACCAGACAAACTTGAGTCTAAAGGAGAATTCAAAATTTCTGAATTTAAGTCAACTGAAAAGTTTTGGTTATGTACCCCAACAAATCTCCTGAAAACAGTATCATTTCAATGATACACACACTTTGTATGTTTAAAAACTTCAGCCTAGACAGACACAACCTTCAGGGATCAGGGAAAAAGGAAACTCTTCCAGGCTTTTAGCACACTTCAAAATGAACAACATATAGCCCTGGTAGTTCAGAATTCTGAAGGTTAATGTGACAATAGGCTCTTACTCTGCCTGACCAGCCACCTCCTTACTCCCAAAAGCTAGGTTGTAGGAAGCAATGTAATGTAATATATATATATATTTTTTTTTATTTGAGCCATAACAGTGATTGCAACAGGGTCAGCTGTAAGATGACAGATAAACGTATTTCTCTCAGAATGATGGGGTTCTTATTTATATGGTGTTTGTCCATAACATTTAGGAACCTGAGGCAACTTCTGGGATTATGGAAGGTGCACTGTAACAAGCAATAAACTGATGGTTTAGTATGATTTGGAGTTTGAAAAGGTCTACGTGGTCTCTTAAAACTATCCAATGGTAAAATGTTCTGTGACAAATACAGACATGCCAGCACTGTTGACACTGGATCTGAAGGCAAGGTGGGTGCTAAATGCATCTATGGCGGGAGTGCTTTCTGTGCTTTTAAACAAAGTTTCAGTGATTACACACATAAGGATGCCTTACAAATGCAGTAGTGCCTTAAGGTCAGGCAGCTTGTTGTTTAGACTACTGGCACTGAGATGAGCCACCTTAACTTAATTTTGTTTTATAAGCTGAAGTTGATAGACATGGATCACAAAGATTTACCATTATGGTAAGCACATAACACTTGCATCTCTACAATTATGTAGTCTGTCCACTTCAACTAGGAGAGTTCCCAGCTCATCCTCCTAGGTCATATCAAGACATGGAACTTCTAACACTAGACTCAAAGACTAATCTAGTACTGGTGATCACATTCAGGTTACAGTGTCTTGTAAAAATATGCTGGAAAACCCAAGTGATAGTAGCACAAATGTTAAATTTTAAATGTGGCCTGACTAGAAATTACTTCCCCAGCAATGTGTCCTTTAGGCTTAGTTGGCAAATATTTATTCCATTTTTATCATAGCAAAAATGCCACATGGCAGCCACTGAGACAAGCTGATTTCAAAGATATTTTTACCCAGTCTGTTTGTCACACAGGAAACAAAAATGTCCACATTTTCTAATGTCTTTAGTTATGTCCAAATAAAAGCATAGCAAGGCAATACATACTTACCAAAGTTAGAACTGGTGACTTTCGGCTTTTCCCGGTTAGGGGTCGCCACGGAGGAACTCCAGTCCACTCATGACTGGCAGTGGATTTTTACAGTGCCGAGTTGCCAGCCCGACACCTAACCTTCAACGAAGGCATGCTCATTCACGCTCACACCTACCTGCATGTCTTTAGCATCACTCGAACACGGGGAGGACATGCAGACTCCACACAGAAGGCGCTCCAGCCGAGAATCGAACGGGAGAATCTCTTGCTGCGAGGCGACAACGCTAACCACTGCAGCTTACCAAAGTTAGAACTGGTAAAAGTACAAATTAATTTGTGTGTGTTTTAGTGACTACTTTAAGCATAAAGCTTGGGTTAGTCTGCAATAATATTCTGTCTTTGTGAAAGAGAACACAAGGAAACTTGGAAGATAATATCTGTAATGCTAACATTCTTCTTGTGAAAGTGATGGCTACCAAAATGTGCATTTTTCTGTCAATAGCATGGATTCAGCTCCAGGGAGTGGTAGAGGCCATTGGGGAAGGGCCCACTTCTTGGTGTGACATATGCTCCGTAGTAGTGGATACCAGTGTTGTCTTGGCCAGTCCGGAGCTATTAGGATCCCCTTGGGTCTCTCTGCTTTGATCTTTAGTAATACTGAGGTCATCAGTGGCAGAGGTGGGAATGCAAAGATTTTTAGGAAGTTCCAGTTGAATGAGAGAGCATCTATTTTCCAAGCTTGTGGATGGTATGTCCTTGAGCAGAATTTTTGTAGATGATGGTTGAGGTGAGAGGCAAATAGGTCTACTTCTGGCCTGCCCCATGTCGAAGTGAGCTGTGTGAAGATCTTCGGATGTAACCTCCACTCGTGTGGATCTGTGAAATTCCTGCTTAGGCTGTCCGCCAGCACATTGTCTTTGCCTGGAACAAACTGGGATTGTAACTGAATGTTTAGGCTCAGGGATTTTTCCCAAAGATGCATTGTCAGTCTGCAAAGGGGGTAAGAATGGGTGCCCCCTTGCTTGTTTATATACCACATCACAGTGGTGTTGTCTGTCCGTATCAGTAAATGGCCTTGCTGAAGTTGGTGTTGAAAGGCCTCGATGGCATGCATTACTGCCAGCATTTCCTTTTGGTTTATATGCAGACGTGCTTCCTTTGGAGACCATTGTCCTTGTATACACCTGCCTTCCATGTGCGCCCCCCATCCAAGGTCTGAGGCATCTGTGGTCATGGTCTGTGTTATCTGTGTTTTTTTGACTGACATACCTGTGTTTGCCTGGCTTACCGAGGCCCACCATAGGAATTTCTTTTGTAGGCATGGAATGAGCGGTATGGTTGTCTCTAAGTTGTTGCTGTGCTGAGACCATAGGCTTTTTAGGTACCATTGAAGCTTTCTCATGTGTAGCCTTGCTAATGGAACCAGGAGAATGCAGGATGCCATGTAACCCAGGGCCTGTAGGAATCTCCTTGCAGTCATCTGGGTAAGTTTTGCCAAACCTTTGAAATAATGAGTTAACTTCTCTTGCTTGTCTTCTGTTAGGTAAGCCATTTGAGAGGCTGTGTCTAATTTGGCTCCTAAGAAGATTATTTGCTGGGAGTTCAGAAGTTGACTGTGTATCCCAGAGCTTGAAGTAATCGTATGACATAGTCCAAGTTATTTGTCAACATCAATTTGTCGTCCGCTTGTATGAGGCAGTCGTCCAGGTACGGGTAAATTTGGATCCCCTGGAGCCTGCAATGAGCAATTACTGAAGCCAGGCATTTTGTGAATACTCTGGGCGCAGTAGATAAGCCAAATGGCAATGCTGAGAATTGATAATGCTCTGGCCCTGCAAGAAATCTGAGGTATCTTCTGCAGCTGTCTCTGATAGGGACATGCAGGTATGCCTCCTTGAGGTCCAGAGTAATCAGCCAAGAACCCTTGCCCAGCATGGGAAGGAGTTGCTGTAGAGTCAGCATTTTGAACTTTGGTACTATGAGAAAGGTGTTTAATGCGGACAAATCCAGTATTGGTCTCCATTGAGATTCTTTTCTTGGAAGAAGGAACAGTCTTGAGTAAAACCCCTGGCCTTGTTCTTGTTGTGGAACTCTTTCTATTGTTTTCATCCGAGCCAGCAGAGAGATTTGCTTGATAGCCTCTGCCCTCTGGTTTTGTGGTAGGTTTGGCATGCCTTGTTTTCTTGGTAAGGTATGAAAATGGAACCTGTAACCTCGGTCCATAATGTCCAAAATCCATTTGTCCTTTGTCAATCTGTGCCAATTGTCTGTAAACAGAGATAATTTTCCGCCCAAGGGAGCTTCTATTTGTTCCTTGGAAGGCGGAAGTAGAGGAAAGTCATTGAGATTGTGGCTGTGGGGCAGGTGAAACCCCTGTGTCACTTCTTTGGTTTGCTGGCTGCCATTGTCGTCCCCTGTAAGGACCTCTGTATTGTCCTCTTCCTCGGCCACGTCTGTTTTTACCCCTTAGAAATTTTTCAGGATTAGGAAAGGACCAGTTTTTTGAAGGCCAATTCCTACTGAATCTGGGGGGTTGAACCTGGAAAAAATCTTTCACCGTCTGAACTGATTTTGCTTTTTCCTCGATGGACTTTAACACATCCTTAGCATTAGCACCAAAAAGCTTGTTCTTTTCCAAAGGTGCATCCAGAAGTTTTGCCTTTACATGATCTGGTAGAGGTTGATCTTTTAACCATGCATGTCTACGAATGACTGCCCCTGTCATAGCTGCCCTACATGAAGCTTCCAGTGCATCATATCCACACTGCAGGAAGTGATTGCTTACTTGCTGAGAGTAATGTACAGCTTCCTGCAAAGACTTCCTGTCTAAAGGATCAGGAGAGGCCAATGTTTTCTGTAAATCTTCTAACAGGAAATCCTGATATTGTAACATATGAAAAAGGCAATTCAAAGCTCTCATAGATAAAGTAGTGGAGGTGTAGACCTTTTTCCCCCCATCTCTCTAATGACCTAGCTTCCCTGTTGGAGGGCAAAGGATTTTTAGAGGTGGAAGCTGAAGGTCCCTGAGAAATAGTTTCCAAATCAGCAGTATGGGCCCTGAATAAATGGGGATGTGTTTCTGGGACCCTGTTACCCCTGATTCTCTTCCTCCTGCTCCAGCCAAGCCAGACAGGTATTACAGGGTCCCAGAAACTCATTCCCATTTATTCAGGGCCCATACTGCTGATTTGGAAACTATTTCACAGGGGCCTAAAGGAGTTTCAGCCTCCACCTCTAAAAATCCTTTGCCCTCCAACAGGGAAGCTAGGTCATTAGAGAGATGGGGCAAAAAGGTTTACACATCCACTACCTTATCTATGAGAGCTTTAAATTGCCTTTTTCATATGTTACAATATCAGGATTATCTGTTAGAAGATTTACAAAAAACATTAGCCACTCCTGATCCTTGGCTGGAGCAGGAGGAAGAGAATCAGGGGTAACACTAGAGTCAGAATATAAATCATCCAAAACATCAAGCACAGGAGGAATAGCTAAGGGCCTGTGCTGGGGCTTTTTAAGGAAAGTTCGAATGCGCTTTCTGGAATCAGAATATTCCTGGCCTTGCCACTTGAAATGTTCCCTCATGGTATGCAGAACTTCCCCAAAAGAAATATCCTCAGGAGGGGAGGCCGAGGGGATGGAATCCTCTGCATCCGAGTCCTCATAGGTCTGGAAGAGCTCTTCCTGGCCATCGAAGTGGACAGAGTCCTCAGAATCTTTATCTGAAGGAATAGGGTCAGAGGGTTCAACCCGGGGCCTTTTATCAGAAGGAGGCTGGGATCCTCTCTCAGGATGGGCCTGTGAACCTCTAATCATAGAAATTAAGTCAGCAGCCATAGTCATGATTTGTGTCTCTGGAGTAGGCTGAGGTAAGGCTTTAGCAGTAAGATGCTTGGTCTTGCTGGCTGCCGTAGGCCTTAATAGACATGGCCATAGGAGGCCTGGCAGCTCCACGTGCAGGAGTGACCTTATCTACAGCAATGGTCTTGGGCATTTCCTCGGTTTCGGTATCCGGAGGAAAATCAATAACTGGCGTCGGAGTGATATCCGGAATCGGAGTCGTCGGTAATGCGGTGTCTTCGGTTCGGAGCGGTGGAATAACAGTCTCAGGGGGAACCGGAGCACTCGCGGTAGGTTTTGGCGTGGAGTCGGTGGTAGACGCGGGCCGAGGATGTCGGTCCCGGTCTTTTCATTTCTTGGGAGTTTGCGATGTCGGAAGTTCCGACGGCATTGTATAAGCAAATTTTTCGCCGAAAAAATCTTCAGCGAACTCCGCCCGGCGCCTGAGAGTGCGCTTGTTGAAGCGAGCACAGGCTACACAGGCCGAGACGTCGTGGTCTGGGCCAAGGCAAGGAAGACAGTAAGAGTGGAAATCCTTATGAGGTATTTGTTTACCGCAAGAAAGACAATTGTTAACTTTTTCAGTAATTTCTGACATCGGCTGAGGCAAGAAAAGGTCCCCAACGGGGTACTTAGCTTTTTTGATGACTTCGGAATCGAAGAATACAGGAGCTGACCGACCGGCACTTGCGAACTGCTTCTGCTTCGGGCACCGCGCGGCAAGAAAGACTGAAGAAAATGGCGTCGGCTGATGCTTATGTACTCCAGCCGCTCTGACGTCGGAGAGAAATGCGACATCAGCCGACGTCGGACCCAGACTTTGGAATCCAGCCGACCGAGGGCTGCCTGAGGCAGGACAACCCATATGTTATGACTGCAGTTGCATTCTTGAAGGACATCCATGTGGTTAAAATGAAGGGAGTGAAGCTCAAGATAAAGCTTGCCAGACAAGTGAATGGACCCAGTCAGATAGTCTTATCCAAAAGATAATGCCAAAGGAGTAGAATACAGATATGTTAAGGCTAACATAGTGCTACAAAGATTACCTTTGCCCTTGATCTGGATGGTATTATTCAGTAACTTGGGGATAACAGTAAAGACCCAGAGTGGTATTCTTGAACAAGAATATTCCTGAAAGTCTGTCCTTGTAAAACGATGAGGAAGAAAAAAGCTGCAGCACTTACAACTGACCAGGGAGACAAATATGTCACAGCAAAACTTGCTCCAATGGCAGAAGACAGATTTCACCAGAGAAAGAGCGAGACCACTTAATGGTTGACCCGACCAGGTAACTGCACTGCTATTGGAAAGCACCGAGACACCACCATCCATTTCCATAGCCCAATGGCCTCTTTACAGAGGTATAAATGTGTCCCTTCCTACTTGTTGATATACCATGCCACTGCCATGTTGTCTCAGTGGATGGCAATCACACCCTGTGGAACAGAATTCTGGAATACCATCTCATATTAAACTACCAATCCAGTTAAACAAAAATAAATAATCTGGAGGAAACTCTTTGGTTGCTCTTCAGTTTATAAGGCGTACGTTTTTTTTTTTTTTTTTTTTGCATCATAGACAGAGTGGGACATAAACAAGAGAGAGACTCACAGAATGGTGAAGCCTCTGGGAAGTACTCCCCTTACCCACTTATCTCCTGCATTCTGGCCTGCTATGTAGGAAAGTGGACGGAGGCAAGACACCAAAATAAGACAGCTGGGCAGGGCCATGAAACCACTGAGCATCCATTTTGACATCTACCTGAATTCTGTCCAAATTCTCATGCTGCCAGCTTTTTTTATACTTTAAGTTGTTGTACTCTACTGGTTTTGGAAAAATATTCTCAGAGGAGTAAGACTTACTGCAAAATAATTGCATTTTCTTCTGAAGCTTGGTTATGCCTGTTCCAGCTGCTTGGCCTGCTTCACTGATGGCATTATGAGATAAGTCACAGACAGTTTGGAAACTATATATACATCTGTCACATAGGATTCAGCTTTCTTCTCAGAGTTCCATGTGGCAAATAAAAATGAAATGATGGCACCCTGTGTGGCAGCAGCTGCTTTGGCTCAGCAAGGAAATGTGCATCATTTGTCTTATTTTGTCTAATTTAAGAGGAAAAACTGCTTACCAAACAAACCACTCCACTGCAGTAGCAAATAGTATATTTATAGTAGAGCGATTCTTCCAGAAATTTGACACTTGGGCTTGTTGTACAATTGGTTTGATGGGCTGCTGTCTGTGGGGCCTATGAGGCCTACAACACTCAGAGCTGCAGGAGCTAGGAATTATACTTAAACATGACCCAAAATGCCTGGAACTAATGAAACCAATGTCTATGGGTAAAGGCAAGAGAAGGATACATAAGACATGTGAGAGAACGTGTAAAAGAGGATCCAGGGCTGGAATTACTGCAAGGCTAAAAGCTAACCCCTTCAGGCCTGCTGCAGCCATACTGCTGGCAAATGTTCAATCCCTGGAAAGAAAAATAGATTACATAAGGTTAGAACGGTCTATTCAGAATAAAATGAGGAACCGTTGTGAACTTATTTTTACTGAAACCTGGCTGAATTCTAACATTAATAACAGTGCAGTTCATGTGGAGGAGATGTAATTTTTTAGGGCAGACAGAATATAATCTCTCAGTGGAAATTCCAGAGGGGGAAGTGTCTGCATATACATATATATCAACAGCTGGTGTGCCAGCTGAGAGATTATCTCCACTCACCGCTCTGAAAATATAGAGCTGATGTCACTGAAATGTAGACCTCTTTATCTACCAATAGAGTTCAGCAGTATCAATATCACAGCCATCTACATTTCCCCCCAGTACCAATAAAAATGAGGCATTGAACACATTATACCAGGCTATAAATGAGCTACAAAACCGAAACCCTGAATGTGTTCATATAGTGGCAGGGGACATCAACCAAGCCAATCGGAAAACAGTTCTGCCTCACTTCTTCCAGCATGTAGACTTTCTAACCAGAGGAAAGAACATACTAGATAAGGTCTACAGCAATATTAAGCTAGCATACAAGGCAAAGCCCCACCCACACCTGGGCAACTCTCACCACCTTTCCATCATGTTAATACCAGCATAGAAACCAATGCTAACTAAGGGGAAAACCAACAGTGAAACAAGTAAGGATATGGCCAGAGGTTGCAGTCTCGGCACTCCAATACTGTTTCTAGAGTACACACTTGAGCATATTTAGAGAGGCAGCTACAGTGGATCAACGTATAAACCTAGAGGAGTAAACTGTGGTAGTAATGGGCTACATCTCAAAATGTGCGGATGATGTAACAATCACCAAAAACCATCACGCATGCCAACCAGAAACCCTGGTTGACTAGCGAGGTGTATGAGCTTCTGAAAGCTAGGAATGAAGCCTTTAAGTCTAGAGACAAGGATGCCCTCAGAAACAGCCAGCACAAATCTGAACAAAGGAGTGAGAGAAGCAAAATGTGCCTATGGTAGGAAGATCCACAGCTACTTCTCGGACTAAGACGACTCCAGGTGCCTATGGCAAGGCATCCAGCAAATAATAGACTACAGGCTTTTATCTTAACATTGTGAGGACAATAAGGAATTCCTTAACATGCTCAATGTCTCCTTCAGCTTATTCAAAGAAGGGCACAAAACAAAAGTGATGAAAATGCCCACTGGACAAAATGAAGTGGCTTCACCCTCAATCCAGCTGATGTCCAGAGGACATTGCACAGGGATAAAGTACAGTTTTGTACCTACCATAAATGTAGATGTCCGATAGGTATGCATCTGCAGTCATCACATATGGGTTGTCCTGCCTCAGGCAGCCCTTCGGTTGGCCGGATTCCAAAGTCTGGGTCCGGCGTTGGCTGATGTCGCACTTTCCCCGATGTCGGAGCGCCTGGGGTATAAAAGCATCAGCCGACGCCATCTTCCTCAGTTTTTCTTGCCCCAGATGCCAGGTGCCCTCTAAGGAAGGCTAAATTTGGAGAAATGCATTTAAAAATCCAAACATGCACAGTAATATAACAACAAATACACCATAATAGATCACCCCAGCTAGCTATAAGAGGGATAAGTACCCAAGAAATACCACAGAGGGGAAGGAGGGAGGGTAAACCTGACTGCAAATGCATACCTATCGGACATCTACATTTATGGTAGGTACAAAACTGTACTATGTCCTTCAAGGATGCATCTGCAGTCATCACATATGGGTAGAATACCATAGCCAATATGGGGGTGGAGGAACTATGTAAAGGATGGTGTAGCTAAAATGCCCTGCAGGACTGCCATAGCAAAGCCTGCTCTGGATCTGGAATATAAAGGTAAATGTTAATGCTTGGCAAATGTATGCACGGAGCTCCATGTAGCAGCTTCTAAAATGTCCTTGGTAGCCACCCCTCTTAAGAAGGCTGTGGAGGTGGCTGTGGCTCTCGTGGAATGAGGTCTAATGTTAGCTGGCACAGTTTTTCCATGAAAGGAGTAACAAAAACGAATGCAATTCCCTATCCATTTTGAAATTGTCTGTTTGGAAATTGCTTTTACTTGTGTTTCAGCAGCATATGCTACCAACAGCTGGTCAGTTTTTCTGTAACCTTTAGTTCTGTCCAAGTAGTAGCGCAACTGTTTGTTTATGTCCAGGGTGTGCAGAAGTTTCTCCCCTTTGTTTTGTGGATTTGGAAAGAGGGTAGGCAAGTGAATAGCTTGGTTTAATGAAACCCTGGATACCACCTTTGGCATAAATGTAGGATTGGTTCTCAATGAAACTCTGTCCTGATGAAAAATAAGAAATGGCTGTACTGCCATAAGGGTCTGTAACTCAGATACTCTTCTTGCTGAGGTTATGGCCAGAAGGAAAACAGTCTTCCAAGACAGGAACTATAGTTCTGCAGATGCTGCTGGTTCAAAGGGAGGCAGTGTTAGTTTTTCCAACACGAAGTTAAGGTCCCAAGTAGGTAGGGGTGGTTTCCTTGGAGGATTGATGTTTTTGATTCCTCTTAGAAACTGTCTTAGGAGAGGATGAGAGAAGACAGGTGGATCAGTATTGTACTCTGCTGAAATTGCTTAAGCATGAATTTTAATGGAAGAGTAAGACAGACCATTGTGGAACATTTCTGCCAAGTATTCCAGGATATATGTCATGTTCATCACTGTCGCATCTAGGCCCTTTGTGGTGTTCCAAATGTGAAATCTTTTCCATTTTGCTGAATATGCCTTTCTTGTGGAAGGCCGGCGAGCTTCCATAATAATATCTTTCACTCTCTGGGATAGCTTATCCTGAGGAGGAGTCAAGGTATTTTCCAGGCTGTTAGTTGCAAGGTTTTCATGTTGGAATGAAGAGTTTTGTAGTTGTGCTGTGTCAGTAGAAGTGGCCATAGAGGAAGAGGCCATGGTTTCGTGCGTGACATGCTCTTTAACAGTGGGTACCAGTGCTGTCTTGGCCAGTCCGGAGCTATCAGAATCACTTTTGGCTGCTCTGTCCTGATCTTCAGTAAAACCTTGGTCATTAATGGGAGAGTTGGAAATGCATACACTGTTAGAGTTCTCCAGCTGAAAGAGAGGGCGTCCACTTTCCATGCTTGTGGGTGGTATGTCCTTGAGCAGAATTTCTTCAGTTGATGATTGTGGGGGGAGGCAAAAAGATCTATGTCCGGCCTTCCCCATGATTGTGTTAGCTGTAGAAAGATGTCCGGGTGCAGCATCCATTCGTGTGCATCCATGATATTTCTGCTTAAGCTGTCCACCAGTATATTGTCTTTCCCTGGCACAAACTGGGATTGTAGCTGTATATTGAGCTTCAAGGAAAGTTCCCATAGATTCATTGCCAGCCTGCAAAGAGGATAGGAATGGGTGCCTCCTTGCTTGTTTATGTACCACATAACTGTGGTATTGTCTGTCCTTATTAGCAGATGGCCTTGATGCAGAAAGGGTTTGAAGGCTTCGACTGCATGTATCACTGCCAGCATTTCCTTTTGGTTTATGTGCATGCGTAGCTCTTTTTGTGACCATAGACCTTGAATGCATCTGCCCTCCAAGTGCGCTCCCCATCCGTGGTCTGAAGCGTCTGTTGTAATGGTTTGGCTTGTTATTGGTTTGCTGAAAGGCAGACCCCTGTTTGACTGGCTTGCTTGAGCCCACCACAGAAATTCCTTTTGAAGGCATGGAATGAGTGGTATCAAAGTTTCCAGGCTGTGACTGTGCTGAGTCCATAAACTCCTTAGGTACCATTGTAGTTTCCTCATATGTAGTCTTGCTTGCGGAATCAGAAGGATGCAAGAAGCCATGTAACCCAGGGCCTGAAGGATTTTCCTTGCAGTCAGCTGGGTTTGTCTTGTCAGATTTTTGAAGTAATCTGGTAGTTGACTTTGGCTTTTCTTCTGTGAGGAAGGCCATTTGGGTGGTTGTATCTAGATTTGCACCCAGAAAAGTTATTCTTTGGGATGGAACAAGTCTTGATTTGTGAATGTTGACTGTATATCCCAAGGCTTGAAGTAGGTGGATGGTATAATTCAAGTGTTTTACCAAAGTTTGTTGGCTGTCCGCTTGTATAAGGCAGTCGTCCAGATATGGGTATATTTGAATCCCCTGAAGTCTGCAGTGTGCCATTACTGATGCCAGGCATTTCATGAATACTCTGGGCGCAGTAGATAAGCCAAAGGGCAATGCTGAGAATTGATAATGCTCTGACCCTGCAAGAAATCTGAGGTGTCTTCTGCAACTTTGTCTGATAGGGACATGCAGGTATGCCTCCTTGAGGTCTAGAGTTACCAGCCAAGACCCCTTGCCCAGCATGGGAAGGAGCTGCTGTAGAGTCAGCATTTTGAACTTTGGCACAATGAGATACGTATTCAGTGCGGACAAGTCGAGAATAGGCCTCCATTGTTTTTCTTTTCTTGGAACAAGGAATAGTCTGGAATAAAATCCTTGGCCTTGTTCTGAGAGAGGAACCTTTTCTATAGCTTTCATTTGCATTAAGCTGGAAATTTGTTTCAAAGCCTCTGCCCTTTGATTCGGTGGCAGGTCTGGCATGCCTTTTCTTTTTAGTAATGTGTGGAAATGGAACCTGTATCCTTTGTCTATTATTTGTAGTGTCCATTTGTCCCTTGTAATACTGTGCCAATTTTCTGAGAATAAAGAAAGCTTTCCGCCCAAAGGTGCTTCCAATTGAGCCCTGGTTGGCGGTGTCAAAGTGAAGTCATTGAGCCTGTCCTTGTGCAGCAGTTGAAGGTCCTGCATTACCTCTCTGGTTAGGAGGTTGCCATTGACGTCCTCTGTAGGAGCCTCTAGCTTGCCCTCTACCTCTGGCACACCTGTTCTTGCCTCTCTGACACCTCTCTGTGTCTGGAAAGGACCAATTCTTGGAAGGCCAATTCCTGCTGAATCTTGGTGGTTGTACTTGGAGAAAATCTTTGACTGTTTGTACAGATTTAGCCTTTTCTTCAAATTTCTTTAGGACCTCCTGAGCCGTGGAGCCAAATAACTTTTGCTTTTCCAGTGGAGCATCTAGCAGCTTTGCTTTAACATGGTCTGGCAGAGATTGTTCCTTCAGCCAAGCATGCCTACGTATGACTGCTCTAGTCATAGCTGACCTACATGAAGCTTCCAATGCATCATAACCACATTTCAAGAAATGGTTGCTAACCTGTTGTGAGTTATGTACCAGATCCTGAAGTGACTTGCGGTCTAGGGGGTCAGGTGAAGACAGTTTTTTATGCAATTCATCTAACAAATACTCTTGGTACTGTATCATATGAAATTGACAATTTAATGCCCTCATAGAAAAAGTAGCAGAAGTATACACTTTTTTACCCCATCTCTCTAAAGCTCTGGACTCCCTTTCAGAGGGGAGAGGATTTTTAGCAGTGGCAGCTGCAACCCCTTTAGGGCCCTGGGAAATAGTTTCTGGATCAGCAGAGTGGGCCTTGTAAAGGTAAAGATGTGAGTCCGGGACCCTGTAGTACCTATCGGGTTTGGCAGGAGCCGGAGGGAGAGAATCAGGGGTTGTGCTAGAGTCAGAGTACACATCATCAATGACATTCAAAACAGGAGGAATAGCTAAAGGTCTATGCTGAGGCAAATGTAAAAAGGTCCTTCTCCTGGAATCAGAGAATTCCTGGCCCTGCCATTGGAAATGCTCTCTCATAATGTGTAGTGTCTCCCCCAAAGGAAAACTCTTCAGGAGGGGAGGCCGAGGGAATAGATTCCTCTGCATCAGAATCCTCGTAGGCCGAAAAAACCTCCTCCTGGAGGTCTGAGAGAGTAGAGCCATCAGAGGCCTCATCTGAGGAGTGGGGGTCAGAGGGCTCAACCCTGGGTCTTTTGTCTGGAGGAGGTTGAGAGCCCCTGTCCAGATGAGGTTGAGAGCCCCTAATTAAGGAGATAAGATCCTCTGCTAAGTTTAGAATCTTTGCACCAGTAGAGGGTCCCTGAGGAATAACCTTGGGAGGCAAAGCTTTTGAGAGTTTAGCAGCTTTAGCCCTGGAGAAAGCCTTAATGGACATGGATGCAGGAGGCCTGGCTGCACCACGTGCTGGTGTAGATTTGTCTAAAGGAATGGTGTCGGAAGGTTCCAGGACACCAGTTTCTGTTGGAAATTCAATAACCGACTCAGCCGGGGCCTCCGGGACTGAGGTAGTCGGTTGAGCGGTTTCGGTAATTGGAAGTACCAAGGACTCGGTTTCAGCCGAGACCGAGACACTCGCGGTAGGCCTGGTCGTGGTTTCAGCCGAAACCGCGGCCTGCGTGTGTCGGTCCTTGTCCTTCCGTTTCTTAATTAAATGTGAAGTCGGAGTCTCCGACGGCATCTTATACGAAAAATTAGCCCCAAAAAATTCCTCTGCAAACTCCGCCCGACGTCTAAGAGTGCGTCGGTTGAAGGAAGCACAGGCTGAACAGGCCGAGACGTCGTGGTCTGGGCCTAGGCAGGGGAGGCAGTAAGAGTGGAAATCCTTATGAGGTATTTGTTTCCCACAAGTTAAACAATTATTAACTTTATCTGACATCGGCTGAGGCAAGAAAGAGTCCCCAATGGGGTACTTAGCTTTTTGAAGTCTTCGGTAGCTGAATTACAGGAGCTGGCCGACCGGCACTTGCGAACTGCTTCTGCTTCGGGCACCACGCTGCAAGAAAGACTTGGGAAGATGGCGTCGGCTGATGCTTTTATACCCCAGGCACTCTGACGTCGGGGTAAGTGCGACATCAGCCGTCGCCGAACCCAGACTTTGGAATCTGGCCGACCGAAGGGCTGCCTGAGGCAGGACAACCCATATGTGATGACTGCAGATGCATCCTTGAAGGACATCCTGGAAAAAGTAGATGGCCCTGACAACATCCTTGGGCGAGTACTCAAGAGATTGTGCAATTCAATTAACAGATGTCCTCACAGCTATCTTTAATATCTCCAATTCAGGAAATAGTTCTCAAATGCTTCAAAAACACAGCAATAATATTAATACCAAATAAACCACCACCACCATGCCTCAGTGACTACTGCCCTGTAGACCTAACCTCCACTGTGATGAAAAAGCTTTGAAAGGCTCATCAAATATGCAATAGCATCTTTGCTACCTGCAGATTCTGACCAGCTGCAGTTTGCTTACCAAGCAAACCGCTCCTCTATGGACACCATAGCACTGGCACTTCACTTATCTCTGGACCATCTAGATAGCAAAAACATTTGTGAGGTTACTATTCATTCACTTCAGCTCTACTTTTAATACAGTCATCCCTATACAGCTGGAAAAGAAGCTGCTTCAATGAGGCATCAACACACTCACTTTGTAATTGGATTCTGGACTTTCTCACGGGCAGACCTCAGAAAGTGAGCATAGGAAATAACTCCTCAGATAGCATCACTCTGAATACTAGAGTTCCTCGAGGCTGTGTACTGAGTCCCTTGCTGTTCACTCTACTAACATAACTGCACAGTGAGGTACAACACTAACCACATCATAAAGTTTGCTGATGACACACCAGTGGTGGGCCTCATCACCAATGATGATGAGGTAGCGTACAAGGTTGAGGTGAAACATCTGATTACCTGGTGTGACAATAACAACTTAGCACTAAATGTGAACAAGACAAAGGAAAACTGTGGACTACAGGAAAAAACAAAATGAATATTCTCCTCTTCTCATCAACGGAGAAACCGTGGACAGAGTGGGAAGCACAAAGTTTCTGGGATGCATACTGATGAGGACTTGGTCTGGTCTACCAGTAGAAATGCCACCATCAGGCAGGCATATCAAAGGCTGCACTTTTTGAGAAGGCTGAGGTGAGCAAACATACCATCAATAGTTCTCACAACCTTCTATAGGGGTACAATAGAAAGCATCCTGACAAACAACCTCATAGTATGGTATGGAAGTTGCTCTAGCTCTGAGTGCAAGGCTCTCCAGAGGGGTGAAGTCAGCCGAGAGGATTATCAAGATCACACTACCAGCCATCCACGACCTGCATATGTCTAGATGTCTAGTCAGGGCCAAAGGAATAAGTAAGGACTGCACCCATCCTGCTCACAGACTGCATACCAATCATCTGGCATGTGCTTCCATGGCATAAGATGCAGAACTACGAGATTCAGAAACAGCTTCTTTCCACAGACCATCAGACTATTGAACTCTTGCAACAATCATGATTCATGCTGTCCATCTGGGCAATTACTTCAATGTGCACTATCTCAATCCAATATTAGTGTAATATTCAGTAAGTCGAGCCAATTCACAGGTCATCAGGGACAGTAGTAAGAACAGAGAAATGTCTCATTACAGTGTAATATCTAATACTAGTCTAACTTAGTCACAGTGTAATCAGGGTTGCCAGACTTTTGAATGGACAGACAGGGACTAAAAAAGGTCTTTCGAACATTTTCAAAACAATACCCAAAAAAAAAAAAAGAATCTTCTTCTTGTTTCGGCTGCTCCCATTAGGCGGCACCACAGCAGATAGTACAGTTGTGTACCTACCATAAATGTAGATGTTCGAGTGTATTCACTGTTGCAGTCATCACAATTGGGTTATCCTTCTGGCAGGTTACCCGCAGTCGGCCTGAGTTCCAAAGTCTAGGTCCGGCGTCAGATGCTGTCGCCTCCTCCCTGACGTCAGTGTGCCAGGGGTATAAAAGATGCAGCCGACGCCATTTTCTTCAGTTTTTCTTGCCCCAGATGTCAGGTGCCACTAAAATGGTAGGCTCACTAATGCCAAAAAGCATGCATAACCAAAACAAACAACTTTTCCTTGATCTACAAGCAAATACACCACATAGGTTGTATAGAATAGAGAAGTACAGATGAGTCCCAGCAAGGAAAAGGGGGATGGAGGGAGAGTAACCTGGACTGCAACAGTGAATACACTCGAACATCTACATTTATGGTAGGCACACAACTGTACTATGTTCATCGTGTTTCACTGTTGCAGTCATTACAATTGGGTTGAATCCCAAAGCTATGGTTGTGAGGCTGGTGCTAAATAGGATTAGGAGAGGCTATCAGGCCCTGCAGAACTGCAGTGGCAAAGCCTGCCTTGGATTTAGAACAGAGAGGTAAGTGATAGTGCTTTGTAAAAGTATGCACTGAACTCCCAAGTTGCAGCCTCTAAGATATCTTTGGTTGGTACTCCTCTGAGGAAGGCTGCTGAAGTGGCTGCTGCTCTGGTGGAATGTGGCCTAATGCCCTTAGGCACTGATTTGCCATGCTGTGAATAGCAGAAACGAATGCAGTGTCCTATCCACTTTGAAATAGTCTGCTTTCAGATAGGCTTTCCTTGTGATCCTGCAGCATATGTTACTAGAAGTTGTTCAGTCTTTCTGAAAGCTTTGGTTCTGTCCAAGTAGAAGCGTAGCTGTCTGTGAATGTCCAAAGAATGCAGAAGTCTCTCACCCTTATTCTGTGGGTTTGTTTGGTTAAGGGCCACACTGGTCACTACCTTAGGCATAAATGTAGGGTTTGTCCTCAGAGAAACACCGTCAGTATGGAAAATGATAAAAGGTTCCACAGCCATGAGTGCCTGTAACTCTGAGACTCGTCTAGCGGAGGTTATTGCTAGGAACAGAGCTGTGTTCCAGGATAAGAATTTAATATCAGCTGCAGAGGCTGGCTCAAAAGGAGGCAGTGTAAGTTTTCCCAAAACATAGTTGAGGTCCCATGTAGGTATTGGTGCTCTCCTTGGGGGTCTTATGTTTTTGGCCCCTCTGCGGTACTGCCTTAGTAATGGATGAGAAAAAATAGGTGGTTCTGTATTGCAATGAGCTGAAATGGCAGAGGCATGAATTTTAATGGATGAAAAGGAAAGGCCTTTATCCAGCATTTCAGTTAAGTATTGCAAAATCCGAGGAATATTTGGAACAATCGTGTGAATACCTTGTGTTTGGTTCCAAGCACAGAATCTCTTCCATTTTTCTGCATAAGATTTTCTGGTGCTAGGCCTCCTGGCCTCCAAAATAACATCCATAACTGCTTTAGAAAGAGGTGTGTCTTGAATGGCTACATTATCCTCCATGCTGCCAGGTTTAGGGTCCTGAGTTGGCTGTGCAGTATCTGACTGTCTTGTTGAGTAAATAAGTGAGGAATTTGAGGTAGTGTCCAAGTTGGGCAATGAGACAAGCTCTTTAGGATTTGGGGCCAGTCTGGGGCAATCAGAATATTTTTTGGCTTCTCTTGTCTGACCTTGAGGAGTACCATTGGGAGGAGAGGCAGAGGAGGAAAGGCATATACTGTTAGGTTTTTCCAGCTGGAAGACAGAGCATCCACTTTCCATGCTTGTTTGTGATAAGTCCTTGTGCAGAATCTTTGTAGTTGGCAATTGTGAGGAGAGACAAATAGGTCTATGTCCGGGCATCCCCAGTTCCTTGTTATCATGCTGAAGACTTGTGGATTCAATTTCCACTCGTGGGGATCCATTAGGTTTCTGCTTAGTTCATCTGCCAGAGTATTTATCCTTCCTGGCAGGAATTGTGCTTGCAGATGTACTTGGTAAGTCAATGCTGTGTCCCACAAGTTCATAGCTAGTCTGCAGAGGGGGTAGGAATGTGTGCCCCCTTGCTTGTTTATGTACCACATGACTGCGGTATTGTCCGTCTTTATCAGTAGGTGTCCTGGATGAAGCAGATCCTTGAAGGCTGTCAGGGCATTTTGAACTGCTAGCATCTCTTTTTGATTGATATGTAGATGCATTTGACTTGTGGACCATGTGCCCTGAATACATCTTCCTGCCATATAGGCTCCCCAAGCATAATCTGATGCATCTGTTGTCAATGTCTGCCTGGCTGTTGGTAAGGTGAATGGCTGTCCCATGTTGTGGTGACAGGCTGTTGCCCACCATCAAAACTCCTGTTGCAGGCAGGGAATGAGGATAATTATTGTTTCCAGGCTGTGGCAGTGTTGAGTCCAAACACTTTTCAGATACCATTGAAGTTTCCTCATATGCAGTCTTGCATATGGAATTAGCAGAATGCAGGATGCCATGAAGCCCAAAGCCTGCAGAATTTTTCTTACAGATAATTGGGTCTTTGTTGCCAACATTTTGAAATAAGTAGTCAGTTGTCTGTGTTTGTCTGGCTTGAGAAAAGCCATCTGGGCAGTTGTATTTAAGCTTGCACCCAGGAATATTATCTCTTGAGAGGGTACGAGATTTGATTTCTTTTCGTTTACTGTGTACCCTAGGCTTGCTAGTAATGTTTTTACAAATGCCAGATGCTGTAGTAGAGTGTCCTTGTTCTCTGCTTCAATAAGGCAGTCGTCCAAGTAAGGATATATTTGAATTCCTTTTTGTCTGCAAAAAGCAATTACTGGTGCCAGGCACCTTGTGAAGACCCTGGGCGCAGTAGATAAGCCAAAGGGCAGTGCAGAGAATTGGTAATGCATTGAGCCAGCTATAAATCTGAGGCATCTTCTGCATGATTGTTTGGAACATGCAGGTATGCCTCTTTTAGGTCTAAAGTCACAAGCCAAGCCTTCTTGCCCAGCACGGGCAGAAGCTGCTGCAGAGTTAACATTTTGAATTTTGGAATGTCCAGGAATGTGTTCAGGATAGACAGCTCCAGTATTGGTCTCCAGGTTTTG
Organism: Protopterus annectens; assembly: GCF_019279795.1. Lineage (NCBI taxonomy): Eukaryota > Metazoa > Chordata > Ceratodontiformes > Protopteridae > Protopterus > Protopterus annectens. The sequence continues at coordinate 1,283,422,249 of NC_056726.1, read as the reverse complement.
TCCTTTCTGGGCACCAAGAATAGCCTTGAGTAAAATCCTTGTCCCTGCTCTTGCTGTGGAACTTACTGAATGGCCTTCATGTCCATGAGGGATGAAACTTGTTCTTGTGCTTCCGCCCATTGCTTGCATGGCAGGTCTGGCCTACCATTTGTCCTTGGCAGGGTGTAAAAATGGAACCTGTAGCCCTGGGATACGATACTTAAGACCCATTTGTCCTGAGTGATCATATGCCAATTTTGAGTGAAAAGTGCTAGTTTTCCCCCCAAAGGAGCTGCCAGAAGATAAGTGCTTGGTGCTGGCAGGGGAAAGTCATTGAGACTGTTTCCTGTATGGCTGTGATTTTTCTTCTCCGCTTTTGGAGGTTGAAGCACCCCATTGTTTAGGCCTGTATGAGCCTTGGGGCTGTGATCTGCCTCTGGGACATCTGTATCTACCTCTTTGTGGCCTGTCTGACACTGGAAAGGACCAATTCTTTGCAGGCCAGTTACTGCTAAATCTGGGAGGCTGTACCTGTAAGAAATCCTTGACTGTTTGCATAGATTTAGCTTTGTACTCCATTTTCTTCAAAACCTCTTCTGCTTTAACACCAAACAGGGTATCATGTTGTAATGGAGCATCTAATCATTTTGTTTTAACATGATCGGGCAGATTCTGTTCTTTTAACCAAGCATGTCTCCTAATGACAGAACCTGTAACAGCTGCCCTGCAGGAGGCCTCTAGAGAATCAAAACCACATTGCAAAGTATGCCTTCCTACTTGTTCAGCTGCATGCAATAAATCCTGCATTTCTTTGTTTTCTGCACATTCTGAATTTGTCAACATTTTCTGTTTAAGCAGTGACATTAGATATGGCTATTTAAGCATATGAAATTGACAATTTAAAACTCTTACAGCCAAGGTAGCAGAAGTATAATTTTTTCCCCCATCTGTCCAGGGCCCTTGAATCCCTATCAGAGGGTATAGGGCTTTTTGCAGTGGATGCCTTGACCCCTTTGGGACCCTGACAGATTGTTTCTGGGTCTGCAGCAGGGTTTTTATAAAGAAATTTATGTGAATCAGGAACCCTGTAGTATCTGTCTGGCTTAACAGGAGCTGGTGGCAAAGAGTCAGGAGACAGTCCGGACACTGAAAATACATCATCTACAATGTCTAAAACAGGAGGAATAGCAAGGGGCCTGTGCTGAGGTAATAAAAGGAAATCTCTGAGCCTTTTCTTGGATTCTGAGTAATCTTGGCTCTCCCAATGGAAATGCTCCCTCACAGTATGCAGAGTTTCCCCAAAAGAATAATCCTCAGGAGGAGAGGCTGAAGGGATGGATTCTTCAGCAACCGAATCCTCATAAGGAGGAAGAGAATATTCCTGGTCAGAAGAGGAATCAGAGGAAATGGAAACCTGATCTGAAGATGCATATTCTATCTCTTACCTAGGCCTCTTATCAGGAGGGGGATGAGAACCCCTGATCAAAGTAATTAGGTCTTCGGCCATTTTAAGCATCTGTTTTTTAGGCATGGAGGCCTGTCCAGGAGAATGCTGTACTTGTTTCTTTGTGTTTAGAGCTGCTTTAGTCTTCGCCTTTGAAGCTGAAGTTGGTTTTACATATAACTGTGTAGGCCTGAAAACACCCTCAGAAGCCGATGCCTGCTCAGCGACTCCAGACCCATCTAAGGGAATAGTTTCCGAGTGTCCAATACCTTGAGTTTCCAGAGGCCTAGTCGGCTCCACATGGGAGTCGGAAGCGGCCTGTGGCTCTGAGGTAGCAGATGTCAGGGGCTGCGAAAGCACCTCACTGAGAACCGGCGAACCAGCGACAGGCCGAGTGGAAGCCTCGTCGTCGGTTTTGGACCTCGGATGCCTGTCCTTTTCTTTGCGCTTTTTATAAACTCCAGTAGTCGGTTGCTCCGATGGCATTATATAGTTAAATCTTCTGCCAAAATAATGAAATGCAAAATCGTACCGACGCTTAATAGTGAGTTGGTTAAATCTAGCACAAAACCGACATCTAGCAACATCGTGGTCAGGGCCTAGGCAAGGAATACAGTAAGAATGAAAATCCTTATGAGGTATTTGCTTCCCAGAAGAAATACAATTATTAACTTTTTCTGACATCGGTCTGGAGCAAGAAAAAAGTTTCCCCAACGGGGTACTTAGCTTTAATGAAGACTTTGGATCTAAAATTCGAATTTGAAAATCTCAGGAGTCAGCCGACCGGCACTTGCGAACTGCTTTTGCTTCGGGCACCGCGTGGCAAAAAAGACTGAAGAAAATGGCGTTGGCTGCATCTTTTATACCCCTGGTGCACTGACGTCAGGGAGGAGGCGACAGCAACCGACACCGGACCTAGACTTTGGAACTCAGGCCGACTGCGGGTAGCCTGCCAGCAGGATAACCCAATTGTAATGACTGCAACAGTGAAACACGATGAACATCAACTGTTTCCATTTCTTCCTGTCCTCTGCATCTTGCTCTGTCACACTAACCCACCTCCATAAACCTTATCTTAGGCCTCCCTCTTTTCCTGTTACCTGGCAGCTTCATCCTTAACATCTTTTTCCCAATATACTCTGCATCCCTCCTCAGCACATGGCCAAACCAACGTAATCTTGCCTCTCTGGCTTTGTCTCCAAACCTTCCAACCTGGGCTGACCCTCTAAAATACTTACTCCTAATCCTGTCCATCCTCGTCACACCCAGTGCAAATCTTAACATCTTCAGCTCTGCCACATCAAACTCTGACTCCTGCCTTTTTGTCAATGCCACTGTCTCCAACCCATATAACATAGCTGGTCTCACTACCCTCTTGTAGACCTTCCCTTTCACTCTTACTGGTACTCGTCTGTCACAAATCACTCCAGACACTCTTCTCCACCCACTCCATCCTGCCTGTACTCTCTTCTTCACCTCTCTTCCACACTCACCATTTCTCTGAACTGTTGATCCCAAGTACTTAAACTCATCCACCTTCACCACCTCTACTCCCTGCATCCTCACCATTCCTCTATCCTCCCTCTCATTCATACACATATATTCTGTCTTAGTCCTGCTGACCTTCATTCCTCTTCTCTCTAGAGCATATCTCCACCTCTCCAGGGTCTCCTCCACCTGTTCCCTACTTTCACTACAGATCACAATGTCATCTGCAAACATCATAGTCCACAGGGACTCCTGTCTGATCTCGTCTGTCAACCTGTCCATCACCATTGCAAATAAGAAAGGGCTCATAGCTGATCCTTAATGTAATCCCACCTCCACCTTAAATGCATCCGTCACTCCCACCGCAGACCTCACCGCTGTCACACTACTCTCGTACATATCCTGTACTACTCTTGCATACTTCTCTGACACTCCCGACTTCCTCATACAATACCACAACTCCTCTCTAGGCACCCTGTCTTACGCTTTCTCTAAATCCACAAAGACACAATGCAACTCAAAAGAATAGTTGTGTAAAATCTTACCATAACCATAGATGTCCTTCTCTTCCATGTTGCAGTATTTACTTTGGTGTGGGATTTTCCAGCTCAGGCGATCTGATGTCGGCTCCTATACAAAAGCTTTGTGCCTGGCTGCTGTAGGTGCATGGGACATCACATGTAGGGCCATAAACCAGGGTCCTTAAATGTGACGTCTACATGCACAGACCTCAGAACTTGAAGGCCAGAGGAGTGGCCTGTGAGGAGAACAAGATGTCAACAAAAGAAACAAATGCCACTGTAAGGCTGAACAGATAAGCCTTAGGGGGTGGAAGCAGTGACCAGGGCCAAACCCTGTAATAAGAGAAGAACAGGGGGTACGGAGGGTGAGAAGGACTACTGCAACATGGAAGAGAAGGACATCTATGGTTATGGTAAGAGTTTACACAACTATTCTTTGTCCTTCTATTCCAATGTTGCAATATTCACTTTGGTGTGGGAGAGTACCACAGCTTAGGAGGTGAAATGGGAGGAGGTAGAGGATTCCAGGAATTCTTGCAGGATTGCTCTGGCAAAGCATGCCCTGGCCCTGGAGACTTAGTTTAGTTTGTAGTGTTTGGTAAAGGTGTGTACTGTAGACCAGGTAGCTGCTTCCAGGATGGAAGCTGTGTCCAGCTCTTTGAGAATGGCCTTGGAGGTAGCTATGGCCCTGGTGGAATGAGCTTTTAAACTTTGAGGTAAGACCTTGCCATGGTGTGAATAACAAAAAAGGATAGATTTCCTAATTCAGCAGGAAATGGTTTATTTGGAGATTGCCTTGCCCAGAGCCCTGGAGTGAAAGGAGACAAAGAGCTGGTCAGACTTTCTGAAGGACTTAGTCTTATCTAAATAGAATCTCAACTGTCTGTGTACATCCAGGGAATTAAGGATTCTCTCTGCACTGTTGGTTGGAGTTGGGCAGAAGGTAGGTAAGTGGATGGACTGGTTTAGCGATAGTTCATTTACCACCTTGGGCAAAAAGGAAGGGTTTGTGCATAAGGTAACTCTGTCATTATGGAAGGTGGTGTAAGGGTGGCAGGTCATGAGGACCTGTAGTTCTGACATTCTTCTTAGCAGAAGAAATGGCCACTAAAAGAATGGTTTTTCAAGTATACTTTTGTAAGGAGGCCAAACTAGCTGGCTCAAAAGGAGGTAGAATGAGTTCTTCTAGCACAAAGTTGAGGTACCAGGGAGGAAGAATGGGTTTTTTTGGTGGTCTAATATGTAGTACCCTCTCAGGAAAAGTTTAATGTCCAGCCTGGAAAGCTGGGGTGGCTGTAAGGGTAAGCAGGCTGAGATGGCTTACAGGTGGACTTTCACAGAGGAGTAAGTTAGTCCAGCCTTAAGATCACAAACATAGCTAAGGACTAGGGAGGGGTCTGCCTGCATAGGATCCCTGTCCTTAAGAAGACACCACTGTGTGAATCTTTCCCATTTAGATAGGTATGTCTTTCTAGTAGTTGGTTTCCTGGCCTCCCTCAGGATTGAAAGCATGTCCTCCGAATAGAGCTGTCTGTAAGGGATTAGAAGCTGATCACCCAAATTGTTAGGTTTAGCATTTGCAGCCGAGGGTGAGATGCCTTTAGCTGAGATAGTAGGTCCACCTTGTGGTGACTGTCCTTGGCTAAAGAGTGAAGAAGGGAGAACCAGTGCTGCCTTGGCCAGTAGGGAGTCACCAGAAAGATTTTTGGTTGGTCCTTCATGATTTTCAGAAGGACCTTTTGTATTTGTGGGAAGGGGGGAACGCATAGAGGAACATCCTCTTCCAAGGAAAGCTGAATATATCCACTCTCCAGGCTGATGGAGTGTGATCCCTGCTGCAGAATTTGCTTGTCTGTTCTGGGGGGAGTCAAACAGATCCACTTAAGGGGGTACCCCACCAGTAGACTATGTCTAGAAAGATTTCTCTGTTTAACATCCATTCGTGAAGTTGGGACGAAGTTCTGCTGAGCAAGTCCGCTTGTTTGCTTTCCTGAGAGGGGATGTAAGAGGCCTGCAGGAAGAGGTCGTGTTTGGTGGCTAGCTCCCAAATCTGTAGGGTTATCCTGCATAAGAGGTAGGCTTTTGTCCCTCCCTGTTTGTTCAGGTACCACATAACAGTGTTATTGTCTGTAAGAATGTGAAGAAGGCCTGAAGGGCCAGCAAGACTGGAGTCATCTCCCTGATGATGTGTTGTTTTTGAAGGGCAGGGGTCCAAGATTCTTGAACCCTGCAACCCTTTAGAGTTACTCCCCACCCTAGATCTGATGCATCTGTGTGCATGGATTGCATAGGAAGAGGAAGTTGCAGGGGAATGCCTTGGTTTCGGAGGATGTGGTGAATCCACCACCTCAATTCTGACTTTAGGCAGGGCAGAAGGGGGATTTGTTGGTCTAAGGAATGTAAGTGCTGAGAATATACATTCTTTAAGTACCACTGAAATGTTCTCATATGCAACCTGGCTAGAGGGAGCATGGGGATCGTGGCTGCCATGAGTCCCAGTACTTGAAAGAACTGCCTTGCGGAAAGGTAGGATAGCCCCAGGAGATCTTGGAAGCGAGTTGAGAGAGACTGCACTTTGTCTTATGGGAGGAAGGATCTCATCAAATCCGATCTGATCCGGCATCCCAGGAAATATTTGTCATGCTGTGGGTGCAGAGATGATTTTGGAAGGTTTAGAGTGAACACAAGTTGTGCAGGATGGTTATGGTGAATTTTAGGTGACTTAGGAACATTGTTTTTGATTCCACTAGGAGTAGGATGTCATCCAGATAATGGTATATCTGGATGCCCTTGGTTCGGCAAAATGCAATGGCAGGAGTCAGGCATTTTGTGAACATTCTTGGAGCAGTAGATAAGCCAAAGGGCAAGGCTGTAAATTGAAAATGTGAGGAAATGGCAGTAAATCTCAGGACTTTTCTCTGGGAGGGCAGGATATGAATGTGGAGATAAGCTTCAAGTCCAGAGTGGCCATGAAGGCTTGGGGTGGTATCAGGGGTAGGAGGGTTTGCAAAGACAGCATCCTGAAGGATGGAACCTTTAGGAACTGATTTAAGTAGGGTAGGTCTAGAATGGGTCTCCAAGGACCATCCTTTTTTGGGAATAGGAATAGATAAGAATAGAATCCTTTTCCTTCCTGGGGCGGCCACGGTGGTGCAGTGGTTAGCGTTGCCACCTCACAGCAACAGGTTCTCCGGTTCGATCCTCGGCTGGGGTGCCTTCTGTGTGGAGTCTGCATGTCCTCCCTGTGGTCACGTGGGTTTCCCTCCGGGTGCTCTGGTTTCCTCCCACATCCCAAAGACATGCTCTAGGTGGATTGGACACTCTAAATTGGCCCTAGGCATGAGTGTGTGCGTGCCTTCTGTGGAAAGTTGGGTGCCTGGCTGGCAACTCAACACCGTAAAACTCCACTGCCAATCATGAGCAGATAGGTGATCCATTGTAGCGACCCCAACAGGGAAAATCCAAAAGAAAAAGAATCCTTTTCCTTCCTGGCCCCCAGGGACTGGTTCTATAGTTTCTAGGGAGAGAAGCTCCTGCAGAATATGTGGGAATAGGTGGAGCTATTTTATTGGTGGGAAGAGTGTTTTTTTGGCCGTGGTTTTTCCTTCCATGATAGGAAGTATCCTCTCTAAATAATGGAAAGGACCCATTGGTGTGAGGTGATGGTTTTCCAAAAGGAGAGGCAGTGGGGTAGGTGGACAGACAAGGGGAGGTGGGCAAGGCAATCACACCAAGGAGGGGCATTCTCTGTCAGGAAAGGGCTGTTTGGGGGGTGGTTGGTTGGTCTGGAGTAAGGTTGTCTCCTAAATCCTCTTCTTCATCTGGAGGAGGAAGGATGAGAAGTGGAAGGCATCCTCCTGACAAAGGAAATCTTAGCAGGATAATTCCTGTAGTACTTAGAGAAGGGGGACACCAGCAAATGTTTGATGTCTTGCAGCTCTTTGCTTTTCTCTTGCAAGTTTTTGAAGAGCTCAGCTGAATTCTTGCCAAAAAGTAGATTGCGGTCCAGTGGAGCATCCATGATTTTGGATTTTAAATCCTCTGGAAGGGGTTGAAGGCAAAGCCAGAAATATCTGCATAGGGCAGAAGCTGCAGATCTGTCCGAGACTTCTGCTGTATCATAACTACACTTGGAGTGTCTGGACACTTGGGTGGACAGAGACAGTTCTGATGCAATGTCAGATTTAGTAGGACAGTCAGGTGTAGAGGCTAGCAGAGTAGAGGCCTGAGACACTAGGTCCAGAGCATATTTTATCATGTGTTTTGGTAATTAATGGCTCTGAAAGCCAAGGTGGAATATGTATACTCTTTTTTGCCCAGTCTAGCCATGGTTTTGCTGTCTTTATCTGTTGGTAGGAGACTGGCAGAGGGTACCTGTCTAGATTGTCAGGAGCCACAGCAATGACAGCTAGATCTGCTAGTGGAGGCTTAACCAGGAATTGCTGGTAATCAGGCACCTTATAAAACCTCTATGGTCTTTTAGGGGCTGGAGGCTGTGAGTCTGGGTTCTTACAGACAGAGTTGAATGCATCCAGGAAGGCTGGGAACACAGGAGGTGTAGCTGAAGGAAAGGGAGACTCAAGTTGAAGAAGTTCAAAAAATCTCTTCTGGGTGTCAGAAATCAGGGTAGTGTCCCACTTGAAATACTCCATTATAGTTATAGTTTCCCCAAAAGTTAAATATTCAGATGGGGAGTCCCCTTCAATGGAGTCTTTATCAACAGGGGAAGATATTTGAGACACATAAGAGACTGATTCCTCCGGGGAGGAATCATATTGATATTGCTGTTCTTCCCCCTCTTGAGTAGTTGGATGATGGGGAGAAGAAGCAGATGCTGGGTGGGGGCTGAGCACAGGAATGGTGGAAGGAGTAGGGCCTGTGGGACTAAGGGCCATGAAGGCCTGCATAAGAGAGTTTGTAAAGGACTGCCAATCTGGCAGTGCTTCAGATGCAGGAGTGATATTTTTTGTCTTCTGTTTTTTCTTGGAAGGTGTAGGCTTCGGGGATGGCCTAGGGATACAAACCCAGCCTGCAGTAGGAGAGGACTCAGTCGGTCATTCAACAAAAGGTTCACCCTCGACTTCGGTTGGGGTGGATGGCTGAAAAGTCTCCATGGACATACATTCCGTGGCTGCAGAAATGGCTTCCTCAGTGGGAACTGTCAAAGCTAACGGAGAAAGCGGACATTCCTCTGCCCCAAAATCAGAAGCCGGCGGAACATCCAATAGCGGAGTGGCAGTAGGAAAAGGCATGGAAACTTTGGCCTTCTTCCTGGGCAGTTCAGGTTGGTTGACCGACTCCGGGAACATCCTAAGGGCTAGGCATTTAAGAAGCTGGTTCTCAAGAAATAAATTTAATGCGGCCAAACAACTGTGAAGCTTCTTGGGCACAAAGGACTTACAAATGGAACATGACATATGGTTATATTCCCTACCTAGACAAAATACGCACTTATGAGAATCTTTGTGTGGTATCTACCGGCCACAATTATATTTGCTTTTTTTTAGCAGACATCGGCCAAAAACTACAGCAAACCAAGCACAAGCAATGATAAAGAAAACAAAAAACCCCAACAGAGAACTTATCTTTCCAAAATAATCATAAATAGGAGCTGAATGACTGAAGTGATGACATATGCGGCTGAAAAGTTCTGAGGTCTGTGCGTGCCGATGTCACATTTGAGGACCCTGGTTTATGGCCCTATATGTAACTTCTCACGCACCTACAGCAGCCAGGCAAAAAGCCTTTGCATAGGAGCTGATGTCAGATCACCTGAGGCGGAAAATCTCTCACCAAAATAAATACTGCAACATTGGAATAGAAGGACATCATATATTACTTTTAACCCAACAACAACAAAAACAATTTCAGATTTGGATTTTTGACTCAAAGTACAATTGTATCGGCTCAAACTACTTTATTATCTGCTCAGTTGCAGGAATAAAAATGAGCCATCGAGTCTGCACATGGCATAATATTTCAGACCACTCTACTTCTAGCCATTCAAACAATTCTTTTAGGTTTATGACACTTTTTGTCAAACTAAATTCATTATAAATTTTTAAAATGACTGACTAAATCAAAAGTTAAAAGCTTTACACAGCTTGTTTAGCAGTAGTATGTGACAATTACACCCAATTCAAATTATATTTGAATTAAGGTCTTTTAATACTGTAAAGATGCATTTTTTTTTTTTACCAAAATTGACAATTGCATTGTTGGTGCAGAAAGCGGTTACATTTTGTATTTTTAAATTATCTTTTAAAGCAGTTGTTTTAGACTCTGCTATGCTAACTGATGTCAAAATACCATGCAATGGGAAAGTTTTTATATTGCCTTTATTTGATAAATGGCTAGTCATCTTGCAAATGTTTCAAAAAAGCTTTTTTGATTCAGGTGCAATCCCATGCGTAATAATTTTTGTTGCTTTAGTTCTCCCACAACTATATTTTTTCGATATTGTTGAATCTGGGAACAAACAAGAAAAGAGCAATCCTGCAGTCATTGGAAATGTAACTGTGGGAATGCTTCACAGTGTGGAAACAAAAAGCTGTTTCTGCAGCAATAATATCTTCTTCCTTCAAATTTTTTTGTCATGAGAAATATTATTTTGGTGGATGTTGAAGCTGCTGAAATATTGCTGGTGTGTGCAGCGGACTTCATATGTCATTTGTTGTCATTTTCACCATGTCCAACTGAAAATGACATATTACTGCACACTGAACATACTGCATATCCTTCTCGTAACCAGGATTATTTTTTCGTTCAATTGGCATTAAATTTCATGAGCCTTTTTATTTTCTTTGGCAGGGTACTTTCATCTTTGGAACTACTCATCTATATAACAAAGATTTTTTTTTTTTTTTTTACAAGTTAAAATATTTTATTTTTAATAGAATATAGAAAGCAGCAATGATTGAATCTGATTTAAAATTATTTTAGTTTGTGAACTGCTTACTAATTAACTGGTCCATTACATGTGACACAATATAATGTTACCATATTAGACATCATCCACCATCTGGAACGGTCATAAATGAAAATATTCAGAACCTAACTGGTACTTTATGAGTTTGCTAGTTTTTTTTTTTTTTTTTCAAAAACACATCACATGGGAAATAATACTACAGTACACCACACAATTTGTACAAATCTGGAACATCTTCCTGACGAATATCTGTGTAATCCCTTCTAGGATTCTCAGAGAAAATCAACATCCAGAGCAGATGGACATGAACTCTAGGTAGTAAAAGAAAACACAAGACCAGGAAAAGTATTAAAAAAAAAAAAAACTTATCTAGTGTTGCTTAATATTCAGTGCAGCAACAAGGTATTCAAACTAACTGGTAAAAACAGCATTTGACTTGGCAGCAAAAGATGTTCTAGGTAGTTACATCTGTACATCCCCCTTTATGCCCTATGTCCAGGAGCATAAATGCGACATACAGTGTATACAATATCTTTTTTAGCCATTTTCACACTGGCTGACCATAATCTACATCAGCCAAGGAAGTATTTTTACAACAACCTGAGGGAACAGGCAATAGGCATATAGTTGACAATTCTGGTATCATCAATAGGCTTTAATAGTTTTCAGATATAAGCAGTCTGGAATGAATTCAGGCCCAAACGACTGGGTGAGTGAACAAAAGCACACCAACTATTAAAAATAAATGAAGGCACATAAATGGACACTGTGTGACCTATACTCCACTCCTTCACGAAATGTAATCAATATAATGTCATGTCCTGTCATAACTAAGCATTCAAGTTGGAATCATTTTAAAACAGCTACCTTATGAAAACATTAGCGTAACTTAAGAAGTTTTCATTAAATGTCACTATGGCCACAAAGGGCAAACTGTATTTTGCATTTATTCTACTTGCAAGGAGGGCTGGTAGTCCCTTAAATGCCCAAAGTGTGAGGGAGGTGTCTTCTTACAAACAGAATTAATGGAAAATACAGTTTGACACACACCTGTTTTATTGAATGGGAATAAGTACCCCAAAGTATGAGCACATCATTCTAAAATGTCAGACATTTGGCACGATAATCCAGTTTTCAAAACAGTTTAGAATGGGGGATTAGACATTGAAAAAGTATGCATGCAAGCCAGCTTGGTTAGCAGGTCAGTCAGATACCCACTGAGTCACAGCACCATGCACATCCTTATGTGGCTTACACGTTTCTGTAGAAAACATTGTGATAACACATATATGGTTTATGAAGTCTTACTATGTGTGAGCCTCCAGTCACACCAAACTATTCTTCTCAACCTCTTAGTGCAAGATTTCTGGACAAAACCAAAAATAATGGTGGGGGGTTGGGAGGATGGCCTAATGGTTAAGGTTTTGCCTTACAAACACAAGGTATACGGTTTGAATCTCACAGGGGATAATTGGCTAGGCTTAAAATGGCTTGCAAGGGTAGTTAGCCTAGTACTAATCTATGAAAAACAGGGGCAGATTTTAAATATTGCTCTTATATACTTAGAAAGTTGAAAAAATCCAAAGTACTGCATTAGCATGTATTTTCTGAAGGATTCGAAGTCTGAAAATCAAATGCCTATCATTATCTAGTGACTTCAGTGCTCAAGGATTTTCTGGAAAGTCGCAATTTTTGAGGAATAAGTCAAAAATATGAGAAAATCTGAACATTCTGTGAAATTCTGAACACATGACAAGTATATACCAAACCTATTATCTGACATTACTAGGTCTTTTATTAATTCTAAACTCATTTTCACTGTTTTTCGGTACTGACTTCCCATTTAATAATTGTAATAAAACCTTTCCCATATCTTCTAGAACTAGATTATTGGGCCTACATATTATGTTTCCAACAACTCTGTTCTGGAAGTCAGCTTTCAGATTCCTAAAGATTTCTTCCCCTTATTGTAACCCATTTAGCTGTTAACACTGTAAAACTACAATCCACTCTGCTACAGGCCCCATGAAGGCTCAGTGTCTCTCCAACCTAACACCACTCTTAAGTATTCAACTGCGGTACCACCTTTAACATTCCTATAAGAAAAGTGCAGTCCGGGTCTGAACTGTCTGCAAACAGCTACAGTTAACTTTGAACCTAACACCACTCTTAAGTATTCAACTGTGGTACCACCTTTAACATTCCTATAAGAAAAGTGCAGTCCGGGTCTGAACTGACTGCAAACAGCTACAGTTAACTTTGAACCTAACACCACTCAAGTATTCAACTGCGGTACCACCTTTAACATTCCTATAAGAAAAGTGCAGTCCGGGTCTGAACTGTCTGCAAACAGCTACAGTTAACTTTGAGTATGTGTCTAACTGTTTGAGACAATCTTCATTTTCCCCTGGAGAGCACTGTGCTTTGGCTGTAAGCAGCCCCCCCCCCCCCCCCCCCCAACCACACACATCTTCCACTTTCTCTTATTCCCTTCTGTTAGCAAATAGTATCCATAACTGATCAATACTGTGTGTTTGTTTATTTAAACTATACCACAGTAGCCTACTGATACAAGGTTATCCTGGTTTTCCACCTGAGAAATTAAGACAAGACTTACAGTTTCAGAGCAGTCCTTGGTCAATTGTGATTGTTCTTAACACATACTTTTCTTGCTTTGGCTCATTAGCAGCAGTACAAAGAACTGCCTGCTCACACCCTTGTTCTCCCCTCCCCTTCCCTGTTTATTACCTTAAGACAATCCCAGAGTTAATAAATATTACCTGTGGCAGGCACCATTTGTAAAACTACAATCCACTCTGCTACAGGCCCCATTAAGGCTCAGTGTCTCTCCAGTAAGTGTTTTACAACTGTAAATGCCTATTTATGTTGAATTGTATTAGACATTTTACAACTGTATATGTTTATGTTGAATTGTGTTAGACATCTAATATGTTTTAGCTTTATTATTGATGTTACTATGGCATGTACCAAGTTGTTACTAGTATAATAGTATGTATGGTCTATTTGCATAGCTGCACCTTGTTCACTAATGTTATTCATGTAATAGTGTTGTGTGTAGACAGCTCATACTAGTGTCTAAATTATTTCTATAAGTTTGTGCTGTTACTGGTGGATAGAATCACATTAGAGAACCACGACAGATTGCTGCTCGCTATATTTTTATCTGTGGCTGCATAACTGTCTGGGTTTTTGTTTTCTAATGTTCTTCCAATTGGCTCAGTATCTGCATATACTAAGTAGTGGTTCAGGACATTGTCCTGCATATGGTAGCTATTTGCTCAGTGTGTTTTTTATAATCTTTATAATATATATTTACCATCTCAAAAGTGCTTACTCCTCTCTGTACTCTTCTTTTCTAGACCTAACACCACTCTTAAGTATTCAACTGCGGTACCACCTTTAACATTCCTATAAGAAACATGCAGTCCGGGTCTGAACTGTCTGCAAACAGCTACAGTTAACTTTGAGTATGTGTCTAACTGTTTGAGCCAATCTTCATTTTCCCCTGGAGAGCACTGTGCTTTGGCTGTAAGCAGCCCCCCCCCTCCACCACCACCACCACCACCACCACCAAACTACCACACACATCTTCCACTTTCTCTTATTCCCTTCTGTCAGCAAATAGTATCCATAACTGATCAATACTGTGTGTTTGTTTATTTAAACTATACCACAGTAGCCTACTGATACAAGGTTATCCTGGTTTTCCACCTGAGAAATTAAGACAAGACTTACAGTTTCAGAGCAGTCCTTGGTCAATTGTGATTGTTCTTAACACATACTTGTCTTACTTTGTAATTGTTTCCAGCCCCTCATACAAGAACCTAACAGGGTCTCTACCCGCTTCACTCCCCGCCCTGCCCCCTATTCCCTCCCGCCCCCAGTGGTCCCACCTTTCTTGCACTCAAACCCCTCCCATCTTTCCAATAGCCAAGCACAGCGCTAACCTAACACTACCTCCTCCATATTCCCTCTACTATCACACCTCCTCAACTGACATGTACAAGCATACCTTTCCTTTGCTCACTGCATGCACTCTCCTTGCATATCTTACATCCTACCAAAGCTCCATCATTCCCCCACTCAACCACTACCACTGTACTACTACTCACACCACCACCCATGTCTCACCCATACTCAGCTCCCCTCCCACCAGCTCAAGAACCCTCCCTATGCACCCCCCACATATTCTACAAACTATATTACACAAACGTAAAGCATCCCTACAACTTAACATAGTAATCCTCCCGCCATACCTATTACCCACAGAGAACAATCATAAACTTTCCCTTATAAACAAACACATTCAAAAACTGAGAAAACTAATAATCTCATGCATATCAAAACTAGCCCTAAGTGGAGACATCCACCCCAACCCTGGCCCTACCATCTCCAACCTCAATCCTCATAATCAGACTAGAAACCACAACTTCTCCCATATTACAGCCAATAGAAAGCCAAGTGACTTCCTTCTACTAAGCCTAAATATTAGAAGTATATCCAACAAAGTCCATGAACTCCATGCCACCATAGACTTATACTCCCCAGATATAGTCGTCCTGACAGAAACCTGGCTAAAACCTCACATTACCAGTGAGCAAATACTCCCTACAGGTTACGGCATACTAAGAGTTGACCGCTAAACAAAAGGAGGTGGTGTAGCTATAATATTTAAACAACATCTAAAGATCCAGATCTTAAAATCATCAGCTCCACAAATAGGCAATGAAGAAATAATATATACCAACCTCAAAATTAACTGAAACAAAACCATCAACATAATTGGATGCTACTTCCCACCTGGCCAAAACATCCCTCCACTAGAAAACCTCCTCAGCTGGTCTACCCACCATCTCCCCCAAGAAACTATTATCTTAGGTGATTTCAATATTGACTGGCAATCCTGTTCTGGCAACAATCCAACCCATCATGTACACCTTCATGGCTTCACCCAACTAGTCCAGTCACCAACAAGGATAAATAAAACTCCAGCAAGCACTCTACCCTGGATTGGATACTAGTCAGTAAGAACCCCCAGTCATATATAACAGGCTGCTTATCAGATAGCCTCAGTGATCACTCCCCAACATTCCTACTCAAAAATACCTGTACCAAGCTAAACCTGTCATCTATCGTCAACACGTAAAAATAAACTTTAACCCACTCACATTCATCTCATCCCTCAAAGAATGTAACTGGCATGCTCTAAAGTACCTCAGTCTAGATGACGCAGTTGAATATTTTAATACTACCTTCCTGAACATCCTTAATTACCATGCCCCCATAAGATTTTCCAGAACCAAAGCACAACCCTCCCCATGGCTACAGAAAACCACTAAGTCAGAAATGAAAAACAGGGATAAAGCCTGGGAGTACTGGCGCAAAACCAAAACCCCCGCAGCTAGACAGAAATTCCTAGAACTACGCAATAGAGTCAAAAAGCTAATAAAACGGGACAAATACAAATACTACCAGTCTGCCCTAGACTCCTCACAACACAGCCCCAAACAATTCTGGTCCTCCATAAACTCCATCCTCCACCCAGGTAAAGTCAGTACCCCTCCTCCTAACATCCCTCACTCCTCAGAAAATATTGCTACCTCATTCAACACACACTTCACCGAAACCATACTATCACTAGCTAAACAACACAACCCCCCTCCCCTCCAACCCACACCTTCAACTAGTAATCTCCCCACGGCCTTCTCTTTTTCTCCTGTACCTACCTCCAACATAAAAAAACTCTTAACTAAACTTAAACCCACCAAATTAGCAGCAGACAACCTCCCAAGTGAATACCTACAAATCGCAGCTGATGCTCTGGCCTACCCAGTATCCATCTTGATTAACCGATCTCTGTCAGAAAGTTACGTTCCCACATTGTGTAAAGTCTCACATATAATTCCCCTCCACAAAGGCGGACCCTCTGCAGAACTAACCAATTACCGCCCCATAGCTATTCTCTCTCCACTCTCCAAGATACTAGAGAGATGCATACACTCTCAGGTCTCACACTACCTCCTTACTAACAACCTCCTTTCCAGTACTCAGCATGGTTTCCGACCAAACCATAGCACCACCACTGCCTTACTCTCCTTTACTAACACTATCCTTCAGCATAAAAACAATGGCTATCTCTCCTCCGCTACTTTCCTAGACCTATCTAAAGCATTTGACATGGTCCCACACAAACAAATTATCTCTGTCCTCAATAACCTAGCCTTCTCACAATCAGTCACCAACTGGTTTCAGAGTTACCTGTCTGACCGCCAACAATCCGTTTTATGGCAGAATGACATATCTCCCCAACTACCTGTCTCCATAGGGGTTCCCTAAGGATCCATCCTTGGATCCCTACTTTTCTCTGTTTACACCAATAATCTAGCCTCTGCCACCAAAAGTACAGTTTTGTACCTACCATAAATGTAGATGTTCGAGGATCCACATTGCTGCAGTCCTAACTATAGGGTAGTCCGCTGTCCAGTCGGCCCGAATACCAAAGTATATGGCTGACGTCGGTCACAGCGCATTAGACTGACGTCAGTACGTCAGGGTACTAATGCGCATGACCGACGTCATATCCTCAGTCTTTTCTTGCCCCAGATGTCAGAAGACCCTAAAAAAACAAGGCCAAAACCAAAAACACCAAACATACCTGCACCAAAAATATATACAATATATACAAAGGTACCAGAATATAACCTCACCTACACAACCACCCCTAAACACAGAGGGGAAGGAGGGAGGGTAAATTGGACTGCAGCAATGTGGATCCTCGAACATCTACATTTATGGTAGGTACAAAACTGTACTATGTTCTTCATTCCACATTGCTGCAGTCCTAACTATTGGGTAGAATCCCAAAGCGGAGGTAAGGGAGGCTGGCAAATCATAAGGAAGCAGGAGCTGATAATATGCCTTGCAAAATAGCTGTGGCAAAACCAGCCCTAGACTTAGAATAGAGAGGAAGGTGGTAATGCTTAGAGAAAGTATGCACTGAACTCCAAGTAGCTGCCTCCAGAATATCCTTAGTTGCCACCCCCCTTAGAAATGCTGTTGAAGTGGCAGTAGCCCTAGTGGAATGAGGCCTAATCCCAGCTGGAACCTCCTTACCATGATGGGAATAACAAAATGCAATGCAAAACCCAA
Source organism: Protopterus annectens (assembly GCF_019279795.1). Taxonomy (NCBI): domain Eukaryota; kingdom Metazoa; phylum Chordata; order Ceratodontiformes; family Protopteridae; genus Protopterus; species Protopterus annectens. Next base: position 1,283,404,719 of record NC_056726.1, on the reverse strand, counting down.
TCCACCTAGAAATAGTTTGTTTTGACACAGGCTTGCCCTGCGAACTCAAAGCAAAAGAAACAAACAACTGCTGAGACTGCCTAAAATCCTTAGTTCTGCTTAAATAATAACGCAATTGCCTGTGTACATCTAAAGTGTGCAAAATCTTTTCCCCTTTATTTTGGGGATCTGCATAGAAAGTAGGCAAATGAATAGTTTGGTTTAAAGCCACACTAGAAACCACCTTAGGCATAAAGGAAGGATTAGTACGTAATGATACCCTATCCTTATGAAAAATCAAAAAAGGCTCAACCGCCATAAGGGCCTGTAACTCAGAAACCCTTCTTGCAGAAGTAATGGCCAACAAAAAAGCAGTCTTCCATGACAAGTATTTCAGTTCAGCAGTAGCCGCAGGCTCAAAAGGTTGTAGAGTAAGTTTCTCCAACACAAAATTGAGATCCCAAGCAGGAGTAGGAGCTCTACGTGGGGGTCTTATATTCTTTGCCCCTCTAAGAAATTGCTTGAACAAAGGATGTGAAAACAATGGTGGGTCACAATCATAGTGAGCTGAAATTGCTGCAGCATGAATCTTAATAGAAGAGAAAGACAAACCTTTGTCCAACAACTCAGTAAGATATTGAAGAGCCACACTCAAATTAGGCTCAGAAATCTCCAAATTCTTTGCTGCAGTCCAAAATAAAAATCTCTTCCATTTTTCTGTACACTTTCCTTGTACTAGGTCTTCTGGCTTCCATAATCACATTTAAAACTTGTTGAGGAAGTTGAGACCTGCTATCTTTCAAAACAGAATATGCCAGGCTGTTAGATGAAGAGAGTGAAGCTTGACATTGAGCAGATGACCGTCCCTCTGAGACAACAGGTGTGGAATCAAGGGTAAAGGCCATGGAGGCTTCCTTACCAGACTCCTCAGTAATGGGTACCAGTGCTGCTGAGGCCAATCTGGAGCTATTAAAATCATCCTTGGCTTGTCTTGTCTGACCTTTAGAAGCACCTTTGGGAGAAGAGGCAGAGGTGGAAAAGCATACACATGAAGATTTTTCCAACTGAAAGAAAGAGCATCCACTTTCCAAGCTGTGTGATGAAATCCCTTCTGCAAAACTTTGGCAGCTGGTGGTTTAGTGGAGAAGCGAACAGATCTATGTCTGGAGTTCCCCATGACACTGTCAATTTTGAAATACATGAAGATCCAGTTTCCACTCGTGGGGATCCATGATTTGTCTGCTTAACACATCTGCTAAGGAGTTCTGTGCTCCGCAGAAACCTTGCCTGAAGAGTTAGTTGCAAGCTGAGCGCAGTCTCCCATAAAATCATTGCTTGCCTGCACAATGGGTAAGAATGTGTTCCCCTTGTTTGTTGATGTACCACATGACAGTTGTGTTGTCTGTTAGAATCAACACCTGCCCTGGAAGAAGTAACTCCTTGAAAGCCATTAATGCAAACTGGACTGCTAACATCTCTTTCATGTTGATATGTAGATGCTGTAGTCTGGCAGGCCACTTGTCTTGTATCCACTTTCCATTTAGATGAGCTCCCAAGCAATGTCTGAGGCATCTGTCGTTAGAATCTGACTCGCCTCTGGCCGGGTCACAGAGAGTCCCTTGTTTAGGTGACATTCCTGAGCCCACCACAAAAATTCCTTTTGAATGCAAGGTATTATTTGAATGACAGTGTCCAAATCCTGGCAGTGCTGTGTCCATAGATTTTGAGATACCATTGTAGCTTCCTCATATGCAGTTTGGCATTGGGAAGCACCAGAATACAAGATGCCATGAACCCTAAGGCTTGAAGGACTGTCCTTGCAGTCAGCCCGGACTGAAGAGATAGTTGATGGAAGTAACTGGAAAGATTCTGTTGTTTGTCCGGGGTTAAAAGGCCATCTGGGCTGCTGTATTCAGTCTCACACCCAGAAAGCACATGTCTTGAGAGGGTACTAGACTGGACTTTATTTCGCTCACAGAATACCCTAGGCATCTTAGCACTGCTATGACATATTCCAAATGCTGTAAAGGTCTTCCTTTTCTTGAGCCAGAATCAGGCAGTCGTCCAAGTAAGGATAGATTTGAATTCCTTTTAGCCTGAAGTAAGCTATCACTGGAGCCAGAACCTTTGTGAATACTCTGGGCAGTAGATAAGCCAAAGGGCAATGCAGAGAACTGATAATGAGAATTTCCAGCTCGAAAACGCAGATACTTCCTGCAACGTAGTCTTATAGGCACATGAAGGTAAGCTTCCTTGAGATCTAAAGTTACCATCCAGTGATCTTTGCCCAGCAGAGGTAAAAGCTGTTGTAACGTCAACATTTTGAACTTGGGAATGTCCAGATAAGTGTTGAGGATAGATAAATCCAAAATTGGTCTCCACGTGTTCCCCTTCTTTGGTACTAGGAACAGGCGAGAATAAAATCCTAGGCCCCTTTCTGGCACAGGAACTGACTGAATGGCCCCTATTTGGAGCAACAGAGAAATTTGCTTGTGAGCCTCTGTTCTTTGTAGAGGAGGAATGTCTGGCATGCCTTTGAAAGGAGGCAAGGTATGGAAATAAAACCTGTAACCGTGGTGAATGATATCCAGAACCCATCTGTCTTGGGTAATTAAATCCCAATTTTCTTTGAAAAGAGACAGCCTTCCTCCCAGAGGTGCTGCCAGGCGAGAATGTACTGGCAGCCGAAAAGGCAGGTCATTGGGTCTGCTTACGAAAGGACTGACCCCTGCCCTCACCAGAAGTCTGAGCAGGTGAACTCCCTGTCCCAGGCCTAAAAGAACCTTGAGCTCTGCCCCTACCACGTCTAGACCTACCCCTAGACTGGGAATCATAAGCAGGATAAGTCCACCCCTTAGTAGGCCAATTTCTACTAAACTTCGGAGGCTGCACCTGCAAAAAATCCTGAACAGTTTGCATAGACTTAGCCTTGTCCTCCATTTTCTTTAAAACTGCTTCCACAGGCGAACCAAACAACACATCAGACTGTAAAGGAGCATCCAAAATCCTTGTCTTAACATGCTCAGCTAAGTTCTGATCTCTCAACCAGGCGTGCCTTCGAAGAACAGAACCAGTGGCAGCCACCCTCGAGGAGGCCTGCACAGCATCAAAACCACACTGCAAGGAATGCTTTCCCACTTGTTCAGAAACATGAACTAAATCCTGCAACTCTTTACACTCAATACCTTCAGCCAGAGCATCCACCTTAGACTTCAATTGTGAAAGGAGATAATTCTGATATTTTAACATATGAAACTGACAATTCAACGCCCTCATGGCTAAAGTGGAAGAAGTGTACACTTTCTTTCCCCATCTATCCAAAGCCCTTGCCTCTTTATCAGGAGGAACAGGATTTTTAACCACAGAAGCCTTCACACCTTTAGGCCCCTGAGAGACAGTTTCTGGGTCTGCCCTAGGACTCTTAAAAGATACTTATGGGCTCAGGCACCCTATAGTACCTATCCGGTTTAACTGGGGCAGGAGGCAAAGAATCAGGATTTAGTGAAGCCTCTGCAAAAACATCTTCTACCACATTCAGAACAGGAGGTATAGCTAAAGGCCTATGCTGGGGTAAAACAAGAATTCTCTAAGCCTCTTCCTGGAATCAGAGAAATCTTGACCTTCCCATTTAAAATGCTCCCTCATGGAATGCAGAGTCTCTGAAAAAGAAAAATCCTCAGGAGGCGAAGCTGAAGGAGTAGAATCATCCACATCAGAATCAGAATAAGGAGGATACTCCTGCAAGTCTTCAGTCAAGACTCAGAAGCCTCCGAACATTGCTCAAAACTCTCAAACTCAGGTTCCACCCTAGGCCTCTTATCAGGAGGGGGCATAGAACCTCTAATCATTGTAATCAAATCCTCTGCCATTTTAGCATATGCTTCTTAGGCAAAGACCCTGAAACACTCGGAGAAACCCCCACTGAAGCTAAAGTAGGCCTGCCTCTTAAAGAAGCCTTAGAAACAGAAGGCGAGGCCTTAACCACCTTAGGAAGAGAGGGAAGAACAGCCACCTGAGAAGCCCCTTCAGCCTGGCCTACTTCCTGAGAGGACACATCCTGTAACAGTAAAGTTTCTCCCTGAGACTCCAAAGAAACTCCTGGCAGAACCTCCGGCTCCACTGAGCCTTCTAAAGAACCGACGTCCGGGACTGTCGGTTCTTCCATTCTAGGCTTCCCTGCTTTGTCCTTGCGCTTTTTGGCTGAAGCGGGCGTCGGAGCATCCGACGGCATTTTATAATTACAACGCTTCCCAAACACTAACCTGGCACAGTCTAACCTTCTGTTAATAGTGCGTTTGTTAAATCTAGCACAAGAGCGACATCCAACAACGTCGTGCTCAGGCCCTAAACAAGGTATACACAAAGTATGGTAATCCCTATGAGGTATCTGTTTCCCACAAGAAATACAGTTATTCACTTTTTCTGACATCCGGTTAAATACTGAGGCAAGAAAAAACCAAAATATTCCCCAACGGGGTACTTAGCCAACTTTGATTCGGTCTGAAACTCTGACTTCAGAAACTTTCAGAACGCCAACCTGCACTCGCAAAAACTGCTTCTGCATCGGACCATGCGGCAAAAAAGACTGAGGATATGACGTCGGTCATGCGCATTAGTACCCTGATGTACTGACGTCAGTCTAATGCGCCGTGACCGACGTCAGCCATATACTTTGGTATTCGGGCCGACTGGACAGCGGACTACCCTATAGTTAGGACTGCAGCAATGTGGAATGAAGAACATCATGGCACACTCATCCAATACGCAGATGACTCTACCATCATCTGCTCAGCCCAGTTCCTACCCAAACTGCAAAAAGTCACACAGGAAGCCTTTTCCTCTGTTGAAACATGGTTATCCGATGATGCCCAATTAATACTAAACCCAAACAAAACTAAACTACTCATCTTCCAACCCACCAAACATACTCAAAACAACTCTCACTTTAACATCACAGCAAAAGACAACACCACTATATACCCAACTGAACACACCAAATTGCTAGGAGTGGAAATAGACAATAAACTAAAATTTGACATTCACATATCCATGACCATAAAAAAAGTCCACAAAAAACTAGGAGCATTATACAGAAATAAACAATTTCTCACCAAAGCAGCAAAGATTTTAATAGCAAATTCCCACCTTATCTCCACCCTACTTTATGCCTCTCCAGTATATACCAACCTAAGGCAATGTGATCTAAACAAGCTAGAGACCTGCTACAACAAAATCGCAAAATTCGCCACAGGGGCATCCTACCGTAGTCACCACTGTCTCTCACTTGCTGAACTGGGCTGGCTTGAACTCCCTCACCTCCTTCAGTGGTATCAACTCTCACTCACCCACAAACTAGTAAACCATCCACTAAATGTCCCATCCCTCCAGAATCTACTCCAACCCTATCGCACCACCAGACCACTAAGATCCAGCAACAAATTCACTTGCAGATCACTAAAGCCAATAACTCTGCTGGTGAAGCACTATTCTCTTGCGCCATAGCCAAATTATGGAACTCACTCCCACCCACAATTACCTCCATACCATCATGCACCAACTTCAAAACTTTATTAAAAGCACACCTAAAAACATGCTGGCTATGCCCTTGCAACTCCCACTCTAATATCATCCACCCCATCCAACTACTACCTTTCTTTCACCTCCACTAACTACCTTGATGATAGCAAGCTCAGATGCTCATAAGCCTAGTACTTATTATACAGCAGGAACTTCTCATTGTTACATTTGTTAATGCCTGTTATGTACTTCACAGATAAAGATTCTAGTTGTCTACTGATGTACTATGTTCTTCATCTGTAAATATGTTGTAAGTAATTTCTATGTTAAATTGTTAATCACTATGTAATCCAATGTAACTGCTGTCTGTTTATTTTACTGTGGAGTTTTCCTCCCGGGCCTCCGCTGAAAATGGACCCACGTCCAGTCGGACACTCCCGGTCAACAAATTGAAATAAATAAATAAAATAAATAAAAACATATCTTCTGAGGTGACAAGTGAGCTGTATGTATAAGTAAAGAAAAAGCAGAGAGAGAACCTAGAACAATGATTTCAGGGAAGGAGTTAGCACAAAAGGTAATGGCTACACATACAGACTGTAAGGAATATCACAGGAGTGTATATCCTAGAACACAAAACATGGACATGCCTAGAGTTCTGCTACATAGCTAAATATTACTTGTGGCAACCCTTTCCTCCAAAATACCACTTTGGTGTCTCATTTTTCTTATATTGATTTATTATTTTTTATGAGGCCCTCTACTAAGAGACCAAGAGTAATCTGTTTTGCTAGCATACAGTGGTTGCTTCATGGGTCAACTTTCTGATGAGTTAGCTCTTTAGTCAACAGGACTTACAGCCAAAAGTGACTTGTTACCACAGAGGGACAACTGAACAGTTACAGATAGTAAATCTAGTTGTGTTCAAAACCCTACAGCTTTATCTTATTCTTTCACAATCAGTTCCAATCCTTCAAACTGATTTGCACCTATTTTTGTATTTTTATTTTTGTATATATTTGTTAACTTGGTAAACCCTCTGGACACTAATGCTGTTTTTCAGGGGTAACCAAGGAACACTGTCTGGACAAGTGACTTACTCAAGTCATGCAGTAGGGATTTGTTTGTTTAACTCGGGATAGTCCCACTCAAATAGGGACATCTGGCAATCCCAAGTGCAATACTCATGAATGTCTCATTCATGATATTTTTAAGCTGTACTCTATATGAACATTGCACTGTACATATTATGCATCTTATACGAATATTCTGTTAAAACATTTTATCACTGTGGAGCTTTCTTTCCAGGGCCTCTACTGAAAACGGGCTATTTTAGGCCCATTCGGAGTTTCCAGGTAAACAAATGGAAATAAATAAATAAATACATTTTGGGCAATACTCAATGTAAGTCTTTAATACAATATCTTACATCAGTACTGTGGAACACTCAAGCAAACAAACAGATCACTGTACAAAGAGATCACTGGAAAATAAATGTTAAAATGAGTTTCATTTATGTGCAATATTAGCATTGCCTTGCTAGAACATCATGGTATAGAGTAAGTAGTTATGAATTAATGTCTTGTTGTATTAAGTCTGTGATATCTGCAAATCTGAGACTGGAGATACAGAATTTCATTCAGTTTTTGCACGTGTGTAATTCTGAATGACAACAAAGTTTACTTTGACTTTACACATCGTCCTCCAGTGTGAACTGAAATCTTACCTCATGTGTCATGTAAATGAACAGGTGTACAGAGAAGGTACTGGATGAATACATGCACTTATGAAATTGGTGCCAAAGCCAAACATTCCTTATCTAGAAGATGGACAAAAGGACTATCAGATGGTTCTGTCTTAAAAGATGCTACCATCACTATGGAACTGGCCAGTGGAATCTTGCTTTACAATTCTCTCCTTGGGAGGCTGAAGGATCCTATTTGGTCTTTGGCACAGGTGCTACTACATCTGGATCCTGTTCCTCTGCACAAAGCAATCAACTTGCTTAGTCAGGAAACCAACCAATAGCAGGGCCAAGGAAATGGGATATGGGATATGGAATAGCGGATCAAACTCCTCTCTGTCTCATTAGCTCATGGACCTTCTTAAAACTGAGGTCTTCAGAGAAGCACACTATGAAATCCTCCCCATTACCATTCATGGAATTGAGTGCGAGACTGTAGGGGAGTGTAGATGCTTACTCTTCCAGTATTTCTTTTTAGGACCACTGGGAAGAGAGAGATGAACACCCCAAGAGGGAAAAAATAATAGTCACTGAATAATTCATGCCCATCTCTGCAGCAGCTTTCTGCTCCTTAGTCCCAATTAATATAGGTGGGCTAAAGGATCAGTTTAGTGGAAATGTACATTAGAGGCAGACATTGTTAAAAGCTCCAGGGACTAATCAGTCAAAAATAAAATACTGCACTGATGACTGGTTTGTTCCAGTGATGTTGATCCTGCCAATGTACAGGTTGTCAGTGATGGCAGATTTGATGCAAGCCCCAATCCCAGCCCTCAGGAATGAGGCACACACTAATATCAATGTGGGGAGGGTTTCAACCCCAAGGCACTGAGTGCTGCAGGTGTTACCTGAAACAGTATTGAAGGCATAGGCACGATGCTCAGGAATGATGCTACGATGCTGCCAACTGCTGCTGCTGTAGAAGTAGTCCGCACTGGGCAAGTCAAAAACAAGGCTGCCAATACCAATGAGATGTTCGGCTCCAAAGACAGAAGAAACTGGCATGGATAAAAGAATTGAAGGCTGAACGTTGACCCGGAGAGTCTGCTGGCACTCAAGATGAGACCAAAAGAAGGCATTCAAATAAGATTATGACACTGGACTTTCTGTTGCCTCTCTGGAACTACGGGGGGGAACGAGACTGTGAAGAGTGTCTGAAGGCCTGAAACATGCAGGTGAAGGAGGTCTGAAAGGAGGTAAAAACTCTGATAACTCCAATTTGGACAGCGAAAAAGAAAAAAAAACACTCTGGCTCTATATCAGAAGCACCTCCCACTACAGAAACTTGTACTTGTCAAACTTCTAAAGAATAAGGTTTGCCCAGTTAAGTTAACACTTTCACTAAAATTCACAACAGCAGGAAGGGAGACCACCCTCTACCTTAGGGACCCAAGAAGGAATAGTGGAAGACCCGGAAGAAGACTTTGAATATCCCGCATCTTTCATCCTACACTTCGCTCTCCTACGACTCTTAAGCTCATCTACAGGTGATTCCCTTGGCAATAATCAGTTTCACATTTACTTGTTTTCTACTCATTAAAAGTCACATACTCAAATGCATCACAAAATCAACTGTTAACATTCAAGTGATCTACCCCAAACAGCAAATACAAATCATGCTTATCCAAAGCAAGATTATTATGCATAAATTTTTGGCACTTTTAAAATATGAAATGCTTCTTTGGTACCCCAACACTCTGACAAAATGACAACCCTAACCGGCAAAACAGCAGAGGAATGCAAAAATCTATCTCTCTAGATATATATATATATATATATATATATATATATATACATATATACACACACACAAATAATTGGAAGCATCTGATCTAAAACCACTTCAAAATGTAAATGATATTGACAAAGCAAGGGCAGAACTGAAAAAGTCAACAAAGCGCTGAATCAGAAAGCTAAATAATGCTACAAACAGCCTGGGACTGTTTCCTATCTTTGAGATGTTCACTAGCAAACTAGATCTTTTGAAGCAGAAAGGTACAGTGCATTATGAGAGAGCTGGGGACAGATTACAGCCTGGAAGAGCCTTCAAGGTGCCAAGCTGACTGGTGCTTACAACAGTTGGTCCTAAACACTGAAGTGGATGCACTGGATCATGTAACATCTTGGTCATTTGAAGATGTGGTGAAAATTGGAGACTAAGCAGTGGGAAATTAAAAGTTATGTACTCACGATAACTAGGCATCTGTGTTCTCCATTTTCATTCTTCCTCAACCCATGAGTTTGGATCCGATCCTCGGATCTGACTCAACCACATACTACAGACTTCAGATTCAGCTCTCGAGTTCCTCCATCTACCCATAATGCACTATTCCATCCCGATTACCTCAAATCGGGTTTTTTGCCATATAACCCTATAGCTAAACAGAGAAATGTATTGCTAACACAGAAAGGAAATGCTCAAACCCAGAACTGTAGGTTTCAAATACAATCCAATAGGTTTCTCCAGAAAAAAAATGGATGGGGGATGGATGGCAGGTAGTTGAGGAAAATGGACAACACAAATGCCTAGTTATGGGAAGTACATAACTTAAATCTGATGTAGTCCTTTTCATTCTTCCTCAACCCATGGGACAGAGTCCACATCTACACTGATCTTGAGTGGTCCTCATCGAGGGATATTTTCTAGTATCGTTGAACCAAATGCAGCTCTGTTTCTAGAGATAATATCCAATTTGTAATGAGTAACAGAGATAACATCCAATTTGTAATGAGTAACAAAGGTACGAGCATGGGACCATGTGACTGCAGCACAAATATTAATAGAGTATGACTCTGTCACTGTCCAAGTTGGTGTGAATGACCTGAGATGCACCTCCCTGAGCTACATGAAGAGAGACATGGAGGAGGTCTCGGATTATGTGGCCCAGGCAGGTAGGACCCTAGCCCTAAGCAGCATCCTACTGTTGCCCAGAATGATACTGCAGTACAAGCAGAAAATGATTGACTTCAACAATTGGCTAAGTTTCTGGTGTCATTTTAAAGGGATCCAGTATCTGTCTGCTTGGGATGACATGACTGACAGACCTCGATGCTTTGCCAGAGATGGCCTGCATCTGTCACCCCTGGGTTTCCAGATACTGGCTAAGGCTCTTTCCACCCTTAGAGTGCCTTTTTTAGGCCATGTTCCAAAGACCAAATTACCACAACAGCTATAAATAAATGCAATCTGAGAATCAAGCTGCTCAACACTAGAAGTCTAAATCTCAAGATGCACTTGCTCAAAGCACTCCTCAAAATGGAGAACATCGACATTTGTGCTGTAATGGAGACCTGGTTTAAATGAGTAGAAAGCACCCCTGCTCTACCAGGCTATAACTCATTCTACACCTTTCGGTGCCAGAACATGGACCGAAGCTCCAAATGCGGTGGTGTCTCCATGTTCATAAAGGATATGCACACTTCCAGACTAGTAGCCCAGCATAGCACATCAGAGATACTTCAGGTACGACTAACATTGGGTAAGACGGTGATTCAGGTCATAGCCTGCGATAAGTCCCCAATAATGTCCCAAGACATTCACTCCATGCTCCTAAGCACCCTGGAAACTATTAGGGTCCAACCCAACACTCTCATACAAGGTGACATCACCCACCCCTCCATCAACTGGGAAAACTACTCATGCACCAATACACTGGCCCAACGCTTCCTGGAATTCATTAATTCCAATGCCCTGGACCAGCTCATTTTTATCCCCACTAGAGGGAGCAACATCCTTGACCTGGTTATTGCTAACATGGGCAACCACTGCTCTACACCAATAGTCAAATTCCTCCTTGGTTATATCTGACCACAAACTAATCACATCTCATCCACACCCCCTGCAAAGGTAACCACCATGAAAAACTCCAAAGCTGACTTTGGGCTCCTAAAAACAGAGGTGGCTAACTTTGTGGCACCCATGTCAATGGAAAATAGGTGCATGACTACCAAATCATACACTAATGCACTGTACAAACAAGTACATGAATGCATGGAACTAGCCACATCCAACAGAACAAAGATGCTCTCCTCCAAAAAAGAAGTCAGTCTGGTAGTCCCCTGCCATTAATAAACTCTACAACAGAAGGAAGAAACTGTTGCAGAAAAAGGTGAGGTCCCAAGACTGGAAAAACTCCCTTATTAACCCTCAACAAAAAGTTGAGGTCCCTCATCAAAACCTCTAAAGCCAGCTATGAAGGCAGAATTACAGCAGACACTAAAATAACCAGAAAGCCTTCTATAGTTACATCAGGAATCTCCACGGCAATACCCAGGTTTGCTCAGAGTTGCTGCACAATGGTACCCCCTATACTGAGCCAACAGATATTGCCAACATACTGGCCGACAGATTCAGTGCCAACTTTACCCCTCTCTCCCTTCCTAAAGGGCCAATCACAATACCAGAGGAATGTCAGGCATCCAGCATTACTGCCACACTGGTTAAAGCTGCATTGTCGAAGGCCAAGAATACAGCTTCCATAGGACCAGACAATATCCCTGGATGTGTTCTAAATGAACTGCAAAGTGAACTGGCACCACATCTGTTTGCCCTGTTCAACCACAGCCTCACCCCAGACTTTGTCCCTACCAAATGGTGCACTGCTACAGTCATTCCTCTCCACAAAGGGGGAGCAACTCTAAACCCTAGGAATTATCACCCCATTAGCCTGACGAGTCTAATATGTAAGGCTATGGAGCACATCATCGTGGACCTAATTAACAAGGATATAGGGAATCTCCAAACTCTAGATCCCACGCAATTTGGTTTTGTGAAAGGTAAATCATGCCTGCTCAACCTGGTTGACTTCTTTGAGTCAGCACCAGAGCTGTGGATGAGGGTAAGGCAGTTCATATAGCCTACTTCAATCTGGCCAATGCCTTTGATACCATTCTCCACACAGGAATTATTAATAAACTCACCAAACTAGGCATCAACCCTTACATCATTAGATGGGTTGCAAATTGGTTCACAGATAGAACCCACAGTGTGAAAGTAGTGCACTCCAAGTCAGACTGCCAACCAGTCACGACTGGAGTCCATAGGGATCAGTCCTAGGTCCTCTCCTGTTTGGTATCTACTTCTCAGAAGTCCAGGCCAACATGGAGGAACTTTGGCTGACCAAGTTCACAAATGACTGCAAGCTGGGAGCTATTAACTCCCCAAGTGATGTAGACATCCTACAGAAAGGTCTCACTGAGACCAATGACTGGTGCCGAAAAGTACAGTTTTGTACCTACCATAAATGTAGATGTCCGAACTGGATAGCATCTGCAGTCATAACAAGTGGGTTGTCCTGTCGTCAGGCAGCCCTTCAGTCGGCCGGATTCCAAAGTCCGGGTCCGGCTTCGGCTGATGTCGCACTCCACCCGACGTCATCTCTGTTGGTCTTCGGGTATAAAGGCATCAGCCGACGCCATTTTCCTCAGTGTTTCTTGCCCCAGATGCCAGTAGCCCTCTTGCAGGCTAAAATTTGGATAGATGCCAATGTTTCCAAATAGATAGAGGTAAACACAACAATAAGCATGTATGTACATATACACAAACAAATACACCATAAAAGACTCCCCCCCAACAGTTAGCTATTAGAAGGGTAAACACCCTAGGAGTACCACAGAGGGGATGGAGGGAGGGTAATCCTGACTGCAGATGCTATCCAGTTCGGACATCTACATTTATGGTAGGTACAAAACTGTACTATGTCCTTCATGGATGCATCTGCAGTCATAACAAGTGGGTAGAATACCATAGCCAACTAGGGAGGAGGATAAAAATAGATTATGGTGTGTTTAGGATCCCTTGCAGTACAGCAGTGGCAAACCCTGCTCGGGATCTGGAATATAGAGGCAAATTATAATGCTTGGCAAATGTATGCACGGAGGTCCAAGTAGCCGCCTCAATAATGTCTTTGGTTGCCACTCCTCGTAAGAAGGCTGTGGTAGTGGCTGTTGCCCTTGTAGAGTGAGGTCTTATGTTCTGTGGAATTGGTTTTCCATGGAAGGAGTAACAGAAGCGTATGCAATTTCCTATCCATTTGGAGATTGTCTGTTTGGAAATAGCTTTTCCTTCCCTTACTGTTGCATAGGCTACAAAAAGTTGGTCAGTCTTTCTGCTATTTTTTGTTCTGTCCAAGTAGTAGCGTAGCTGTCTATGTACATCCAAGGTATGCAGTATTCTTTCCCTCTGTTTTGTGGGTTGGGAAAGAAGGTAGGTAGGTGGATTGCCTGGTTTAAAGACAGTCTGGATACCACCTTAGGCATAAATGTAGGATTAGTCCTCATGGACACTCTATCTTGGTGGAAGATTAGGAAGGGTTGCACTGCCATTAAGGCCTGTAGTTCTGAAACCCTCCTTGCTGAAGTAAATGCCAGTAGGAAAGCAGTTTTCCATGACAGGTGTTGTAGGTCTGCTGTTGCTGCTGGTTCAAAGGGTGCTAGTGTCAACTTTTCTAGCACAAAGTTTAAATCCCAAGCTGGTAATGGTGGTTTCCTTGGAGGTTTTACATTCTTGATTCCTCTGAGGAATTGCCTGAGCAAAGGGTGCGAAAAAACAGGTGTATCAAGGCTGTATTCTGCTGAAATAGCTGATGCATGTATCTTGATGGAGGAGTAGGACAGGCCTGAATGAAGAAGTTCGGCCAGATACTCCAGAATGTTAGGCAAATCTATGTTTGACACATCTTTTCCTCTTTCCGTACTCCAGATGACAAACCTTTTCCATTTTCCAGCATAGTTCCTTCTTGTTGAAGGTCTGCGTGCTTCAATAATAATGTCTTTAACTCTTTGGGAAAGTTCTGGAATAGCTGCTGTTATGTGATGTTCCATGCAGTCAGTTGCAAGGTTTTTAGGTTTGGATGTATGATGCTGTAGTTGTTCTGCGTTAACATCAAGGGCATCAGGGGAATTGTCCACATATTGTTCCGAGACATGCTTCTCAGTAGTGGGTACCAGTGCTGTCTTGGCCAGTTTGGAGCTATCAGGATTATCCTTGGACGTTCTTCCTTGATTTTCAGTAGTACCTTGTGTATCAGAGGAAGAGGCGGGAATGCATATGCTGTTAGGCCTTTCCAGTTGAAAGAGAGCGAATCCACTTTCCATGCTAATGGGTGGAATGTCCTTGTGCAGAATTTTTTGAGCTGGTGATTGAGAGGTGATGTGAATAGGTCTATCTGTGGCATTCCCCATTTCTTTGAGATGGTCTTGAAGATGTCCGGGTGAAGCTTCCATTCGTGGGCATCCGAAGTGGTTCTGCTTAATATGTCTGCTAGGGTATTGTCTTTCCTGGTACAAATATTGCCTGTAACTGGATGTTGTAGCTGAGTGCCAGGGTCCACAGCTCCAAGGTCATTCTGCATAGGGGTATGAATGAGTGCCTCCCTGTTTGTTGATGTACCACATGACTGTGGTGTTGTCTGTCCTTATCATCAACTGGCCCTCTTTGAGAAATGGTTTGAACTTTTGGATTGCCAGTTTTACTGCCAGCATTTCTTTTAGGTTGATGTGCAGTTGGAGTTGATCCTGTGTCCACAATCCTTGCACGCATTTGTCCAGCATGTGGGCCCCCCATCCTAGGTCTGAAGCGTCTGTTGTGATGGTCTGGCTTGCTTGACATCTGCGAAGGGGTAGGCCTGGGTTTGACTGGCATGCCTGAGCCCACCATAGGAACTCCTGTTTTAAGCATGGAATTAGTGGGATTTCTGTTTCTAGACTGTGTCTGTGTTGGGACCATAAATTCTTTAGGTACCACTGTAGTTTTCTCATATGTAGTCTGGCAAATGGAACCAAGATTATGCATGATGCCATGAAGCCCAAGGCCTGCAGTACTTTCCTTGCTGTTAACTTGTTCAGTTTTGTTAGTGCCAAGAAGTATAGAGGGAGTTATTTTTGTTTTTCTGTAGTCAGGAATGCCATTTGTTTTACTGTGTCCAATTCCGCGCCCAAGAATGTCCTTGTTTGGGATGGTATCAGCCTTGACTTTTGTAAATTGACTGTGTATCCCAGAGCTTGTAGCAAGTAAATGACCCTTTGTAAATCTGTTGTCAGCTTGCTTTTGTTGTCCCCTTGTAGCAGGCAGTCGTCCAAGTATGGGTAAATTTGAATTCCCTGAAGTCTGCAATGGGCGATTACTGATGCCAGGCATTTTGTGAATACTCTGGGCGCAGTAGATAAGCCAAAAGGCAATGCTGAGAATTGATAGTGCTCTGATCCTGCAAGAAATCTGAGGTATCTTCTGCAGATTGGTCGAATGGGGACGTGCAGGTATGCCTCCTTGAGATCTAGAGTTACCAGCCAAGACTCCTTGCCCAGCATGGGAAGAAGTTGCTGTAGGGTCAGCATTTTGAATTTTGGGACAATGATGTATGTATTTAAGGTGGACAGGTCGAGAATTGGTCACCAACTTTTTCCTTTCTTGGAACTAGGAATAGTCTGGAGTAGAACCCTTTCCTTGCTCTGCTGTTGGCACTCTTTCCACAGCTCTCATGTTTGCTAACTCCATTATCTGGCGTAGAGCCTCTGTTTTTTTGATTTGGAGGTAGATTTGGCATTCCTCTTTTGACTGGAAAAGTGTGGAAGTGAAACCGGTAACCTTGATCTATGGTTTGTAAAATCCACTTGTCCTTTGTTATGTAGTGCCAGTTTTTTGAAAATAAGGTTAACTTTCCGCCTAGAGGAGCTGCTATTTGTTCCCTGGTAGGCGGATTTAGGTTAAGTCACTGTGGTTGTGTTGATGTAGTGGCAGTGGCTGTGTCTGTGCCTCTGTTGTTACCTTGCCACTGTCTTCCTCTGTAGGCACCTCCTCTGGATTGGTTTCTGCCTCTGGAACGTCTATTCCTGCCCCTTTGAAATTTTGTGGAGTCAGGAAAGGACCAATTTTGGCAGGCCAGTTCCTGCTAAACCTTGGGGTTGAACCTGCAAGAAATCTTTAACAGTTTGAACAGATTTTGCCTTTTCTTCCATTTTCTTCATAACCTGCTGGGCAGATGTACCAAACAAACTTGTCTTGTCCATAGGAGCATCTAGTAACTTAGCTTTAACATGATCCGGTAAAGCTTGTTCCTTTAGCCATGCATGCCTTCTTATCACTGTGCCTGTCATGGCTGATCTAAATGAAGCCTCCAGTGCATCATAGCCACATTTTAAGGAATGGTTGCTAACCTGTTGTATGTTATTTACCATCTCTAATACATATTTCTTATCAAGAGATTCATCAGTGGTTAGTTTTTAGTTAACTGATCCAGCATAAACTCTTGGTATTGTATCATGTGAAACTGACAGTTTAAAGCTCTAGCTGAGAGAGTAGCTGAAGTGTAGACCTTTTTACCCCATCTGTCTAATGACCTTGCTTCCCTTTCAGAAGGAATAGGGTTTTAGCTATGGTCGGCTACTGCCTTGGGGCCCTGGGATATAGTTTCTGGGTCTGCAAGTGGAGCCTTGTAAAGGTGGTGATGAGTATCTGGCACCCTGTAAAATCTGTCTGGTTTGGCAGGGGCTGGGGTAAAGAATCTGGAGCGGAGCAAACATCATTGAAAGCATCATCCACCACAGAGAGAACAGGGGTATAGCTAAGGGCCTGTGCTGTGGGAGGTGCAGAAAAGTCTTAAGTCATTTTCTGGAGTCTGAAAAATCCTGTTGCTGCCATTGGAACTGTTCTCTCATGGCATGCAAGGTTTCCCAAAGGAGAATTCTTCTGGTGGGGAAGCAGCTGGGATGGATTCTTCAGCATCAGAATCTTCAAAATTGGAGAAGGGAGCCTCTGGCTGGTCAGTTATGTCTGATTCATCAGCAGAATCATCAGAGGACACTGGCTTGGGGGGCTCTGCCCTAGGTCTCTTCTCTGGGGGCTGAGAGGCCCTGTCTGGGTGAGATTGAGATCCTCTAATTAAAGAAATTAAATCTTCTGCCAAAGTAAGCATTTGAGAACTAGAAGAGGGCCTGGATGTGGGTGGTTTAACAGGCACTGTTTTAGTAGTCTTGGCTGCTTTAGCCCTGGCGAAGGCCTTAATGGACATGGCTGCTGGAGGCCTAGCAGCACCACGTGCTGGGGTAGAAACATCCAAGGGATGGTGTCTGATAAGTCAACCACCGTAGTGGGTAAAATTTCTGAAGTCGTTTCAAGAGTTGTAGCAGGGGCCTCAGTTGTAGGAATAGGTTCAGCTGTACTTTGTTCAGTTTTCTCGGTTTCGGGCGAAACCGAGACACTCATGTTTGCTTGACCATGGTTTCGCCGAAACCGCGGACCGCGAGTGTCGGTCTTTATCTTTGCGTTTTTTGCTAGATTGTGTAGTCGGAGGATCCGACGGCATAATGTACGCAAAATCAGAACCGAAAAACTGTTCTGCAAACTCCGACCGACGCCTAAGCATTCGTCGGTTGAAAGAAGCACAGGCCGAACAGGCTGCTACGTCGTGGGCTGGGCCTAAACAAGGCAGACAGTAAGAGTGGAAATCTTTATGAGGTATTTGTTTCCCACAGTTTAAACAATTGTTAACTTTTTCTGACATCGGCTGAGGCAAGAAAGAGTCCCCAACGGGGTACTTAGCTTTAGAAGTCTTCGAAGTAGTATTCGGTAGAAGTAATCTCTGGATCCGACCGACCGGCACTTGCGAACAGCTTCTGCATCGGGCGCCACGCGGCAAGAAAGACTGAGGAAAATGGCGTTGGCTGATGCCTTTATACTCGAAGACCAACAGAGATGACGTCGGGTGGAGTGCGACATCAGCCGAAGCCGGACCCGGACTTTGGAATCCGGCCGACTGAAGGGCTGCCTGACGACAGGACAACCCACTTGTTATGACTGCAGATGCATCCATGAAGGACATCCATGGCCTTAAGCTTAATGCCAAAAAAATGCGTCGCCATCCCCTTTGGTAAAAACTCAGTTCCCACTAATTACCACATTGATGGGAGCCCACTGAACACTGAAGGTGTTATAAGAGATTTGGAGACACAGGTTGACAGCAACCTCTCCTTTGACCGTCACATTGCCGCTGTGGTCAGAAAGTCCTTCTGTGTGTCATGTCATTACCAAGGGTTTTGCATCCAGGGAGAAAGAGGTCATCATCTCTCGCTACTCTTCCCTCATTAGGCCAATCATCGAGTATAATGCCCCATTTGGCATGTACCTCACTAGACAGATGCAACAGCTGGAAAGGCCACAAAAGTACCTCACAAAGAGGATCATAGGCCTTAAACACATGTCCTACATGGACAGACTCAAAAAACTCCAGCTATTCTCTGTCTCATATCGTCTACCAAGAGGCGATCTCTGCTTGACTTACAAAGTCATGTCTGACCCAGCTCTGTTAGAAATGCTTCATCTAAAGAAATCCCAATCCCTCTGCACCACACGCTCCAGAGACCTCTACTTCATTACCACAATCAACAGAACATGCTGGAGGGACAGGTTCATAACCCAGAGATTGCCCATGCTCTGGAACAGACTTCCAATACATTTCAAGCAGAGCACCTCAATGGTCCTCTTCAAGAGAAATCTTGATGAGTAGATGGGGAAATAAGAAAGTTCACCCCAGGGATCACTCCAGTGGCTCTACTTGATAGAGGCACTGGGAACTAATGCCAGGTTGCACGTTGCCAGGGCACTTCTATGGGCTAAGCTTGCAAAGGCTCCAGGGCCATTAGCCTAGCACATACCTGCGAACCTATGAACCAAAAAGCAGATGAAGCAGCCATACAGCTGGTTGAATGAGCCATGGGAGGATTAGGTAAGGTCATGCCTTGTTGAGAATAAATCCAAGAAATACAATCTTTAATCAATTTAGCTGGGACAACCCAGTCTTTCTGGTGAAACAGGCACAGATTTAATTTTCTAATTTGTTCAGTCCTGTGAGGATAAAAACGTAATTGTGTACATCAAGGAGATGCAGCACATAGTCTCCTTTACTTGAAAATTTTGGAAAGACTGGTAAATGATTGGACTGATTAATGTAATTTTCAGTACACACTTTTGGTAAAAAAGAGGGGCTTGGCCATCAAGTTATCATGTCTTTATGAAACATGATGTAAGGAGGTTTTGAAGAAAGAGCCTGGAGTTCAAAAATTCTCATTGCAGAAGTAACAGCTACTAAGAAAACTGTTTTCCATGAAAGGAATTTTAAATTAGTTTTAGCTGAAGGTTCAAAAGGTTTTTGAGTTAAACCTTGTACAACAACTGTTAGATCCCAAGGTGGTGAGGGATCCTTTATTGGTGGTGTTAGAAGAAAAATACGTTGCAGAAAGGTCTTGCATAATTTGGACGAAGCCAACGAATTTCTCCCCCATGTGAAAATCCGAAATTGCTGCCAGTTGAAGTTTAATCATAGAGAAGCTTGCTCCCTCTTTAAGCAAGTAATAGGTGCTGATTTAGTGTCTACCCATAACAGACACTCTTGGGAATAAGGGTTAACCTGGCTAGGCTTGTAAGGGCACTAGGGCCATTAGTCTAGTAACCTCCTATGATCTTAAAAAGAGTTGCTAAAAAATCAAAGAACCGCAGAAACTGGAGCAGAGAAAGGGTCAAGTTCATTATTCAAAGGCCAAAGAGAAAATCTTTTCCACCTGCTCGTGTATACTTTTAACAGATTCTTTTTGAGAAGCCAAAATAATGGTACACACAAGGGAAGAGAGCCTAGGCCACCTAATCATTACTGGAAGTGGAGAAACCATGTAGTTAACTTGATGGCTTGTACGTTGGGATGTTGGATCCCTGATAGGTGAGTGAGGAGATCTGGATTTAGCTCCAGCATCCATGAAGGATAATGAAGATGAGACCGTAGGAAGGGGAACTATACTTGCAGAGGCCAGAAAGGGGAAATAAGGATTACTAAGCTCTTCAGCCAACTTGCTTTCTGCAGAAATTTGGAATTCAAGGGGAATGGGGGATAAGCATAAAGGAGACCATAGGGCCCATGCAGGGGGATAAGAGCAAAGCACCTGCTGCACTTGTTGCTATGGGGGTAGCAAAGAGGTTAAAGCAAGGTTGGCCCTAATGAAGCAAGATAGTTTTCACCACAGATTGCTTGACAGACCACTTGTGAGGCATCAAGATGAATCTGCTTAGTTTGTCCACTAGTACGTTGGTTTTCCCTGGAATGTGCATTGCAGTTGGAAAGCAGTCTGATGAGATTGCCCATTCACACACTTTCATGGCCTCCCTGCAAAGGGGATAAGATAGAATTATTTCTTGTCTGTTGATGCATCAGATTGCAGACATGTTGTTGGTCTGAACTGCAAGTGTCCCTAGAGGGAGAGTGTCCTGAAATGCCTGCAACACAAGTAGGACTGCTCTCATCTCTAGAACATTGATATGATGATTGGTCTCATGGGGGCAGGACAATATGCCTTAGACCATTCTTCCCAAGAAATAACCCTCTCCACCCCAGTTGAGAAGTGTTCGTGGTCACTGTGGCCATTGTGGGTGGTAGAACAAAGGGTTGGCCTAGATGAATATAGTTTGATTGGATCCACCAGCTGATGTGTTGTTTGCAAACTGGAGTAAACTTGACTGAAAATGAACAGGGGGTGATGCAGAATGGACTAATGAACAACTAGAGTCCACTGGAGAACATACAAAAAGAACATACCGCAGGAAGTAATACAATGGCTGCAGCTATGGAATCTAGTGCTTGAAACACTGATCTTGCTGGAGGAGATGCTAGGGAAAGAAGATGATGAACCTGACTTCTGATAGCGGAAATCTGATTAGGAGGTAGTACCTATGTTGTCGCATCAAGTGTACCAATAGACTCCAGGCTCTGGACTGGTGTACAGTTTGATTTGGCATAGTTTACTGTTATATTCAGTGACTTGCAAATCTGGAGCAAATACTCCCTGGCATGCAGGAGAAGCTTGGAGGGGTGGTGAGGAGCCAGTTGTCTAGGTATGGCAAACACCCAGGGGGCTGTGGTGAGTCAAAAGGGCAGGGCTCTGAATTAGTAATGACTGGCTCCCAGCCGAAAGCACAAGGGTCTTCAGGAGCATCTGTCTATTTTGATAAGATTCTACACGTACTGAAGATCTATCGAGCACATTCAATTGTCCTTGTGAAAAAAGGGTAGTACGGACTGTACCATGATGATTCGGATCTTAGATTTCATCATGTACGGATTCAAATTTCTTAGGTCCAAAATGGGTCAGATGTCCCCTGTTTTCTTGGTTCATAGGTGTTTACTGGGCTAATGACCACAAGGGCCTTTTTAAGCCTAGCCATGCATCCCAAATCTCTGACGAGTTCTGATACCCTAGATAAGTGTAAGCATGGGCCTGGGAGATGAACTATTTATATTTGGGCACTAAAAGGAAGGGTGAATAAGTTGTGTATCCCATTTGGTCTGGTGGGACCTTCTGGATGACTCCTTTTTATCGAAGCTTTTGGATTTTTTTCTGCTGGTGTTTTCCTCTGACTGTGTGGAACATTGGAAAGCTTCTTACTTTTGAAGGAAGGCAGTAGGAAAAATGGTATGTAATAATCTCTTGATATTATTCTTGGCACCTATAAATCTTCTGTTATATTTGTCCAGGCATCTGGGTTCAAGGACAATGGTTCCCTCAACTGCTTCCAGAGTTGGACAGTTGGGCAGCATTTTAGGAGCACTGGAAGGACCTGTCTGGAAAAGAATCCTAGAAAAGTACAGTTTTGTACCTACCATAAATGTAGATGTTCGAGTGTTCACCCTGCTGCAGTCATCACACACTTGGGTTATCCTGTCATCAGGCAGTCCCGCAGTCGGCCTGAATTCCAAAGTCTTGGTCCGGCATCGGTTGCTGTCGCTTCTTCCCTGACGTCAGTGCACCAGGGGTATAAAAGAGGCATCTGACACCATTTTCTTCAGTTTTTCTTGCCCCAGATGTCAGGTGCCCCCCCCCAATAGGAGGTCACTACATAGTACCAATAATAAAAGTGAAGAACAAACAAAACCATACCTCCAGCTATAAGCAAATACACCACAAAGGTTGTATCAGATATAAAGGCATAGAAAGGTTTCAGTTAAATCAGAGGGGATGGAGGGTAACCTGGACTGCATCAGGGTGAACACTCGAACATCTACATTTATGGTAGGTACAAAACTGTACTATGTTCATCGTGTTACCCTGCTGCAGTCATCACACTTGGGTTGAATCCCAAAGCTAAGGATGGGAGGTGGAATCAAACAGGGTTAGAAGAGGCTAGTAGACCCTGCAAAACTACGGTGGCAAAGCCAGCTCTAGTCTTAGAGTATAGTGGTAAGTGATAGTGTTTGGTGAAGGTGTGTACTGAACTCCAAGTTGCAGCTTCCAGAATATCCTTGGTTGGCACCCCCCTGAGGAAGGCTGTAGATGTATCTGCTGCCCTGGTGGAGTGGGGCCTTATGCTAGCAGGAACTGGTTTTCCATGATGGGTGTAGCAAACACGTATGCAATGTCCTATCCATTAAGAAATGGTCTGTTTTGAGATAGCCTTTCCTTGTGATGCTGTAGCATAGGATACAAAGAGCTGGTCAGATTTTCTGAAAGCCTTAGTTTTATCCAAGTAGTAACGTAGTTGCCTGTGAATGTCCAAGGAGTGCAGGAGTCTTTCTCCTTTATTCTGTGGATTTGGAAAAAAGGTCGGTAAATGGATGGTTTGATTTAGAGCCACACTGGATACCACCTTTGGCATAAAGGAGGGGTTAGTTCATAGAGAGACTCTGTCTTGATGAAAAATGAGGAAAGGCTCCACTGCCATTAGTGCCTGTAGCTCTGAGACTCTTCTGGCTGAAGAAATTGCTAGCAGCAAGGCAGTTTTCCATGATATAAACTTTAAATCAGCTGAAAAACCTAGCTCAAAAGGTGGTAACGTAAGCTTTTCCAGAACAAAGTTGAGGTCCCAAGTTGGCGTGGGTGCTCTCCTGGGAGGCCTTATATTTTTGGCCCCTCTGAGGTACTGCCTTAGAAGTGGATGTGAAAATAAGGGAGGATCCGTGTTGTAGTGAGCTGAAATAGCTGAGGCGTGGATTTTAATAGATGAAAAGGAAAGTCCTTTGTGTAACATCTCAGTTAAATATTGTAGAATCTGAGGTATGTCCGGCTCAAGGGGATTTTGGCCTTTAGCTTGGTTCCAGGTGCAAAATCTTTTCCATTTGTCTGAGTAGGCTTTCCTGGTGCTGGGCCTCCTGGCCTCCAGAATTACATTCATAACAGCTTGTGATAGAGGAGCTGGCTGGTTGTTTAGATGATTTGCCATGCAGCCAGATTTAAGGTCTTGAGCTGGCTGTGTAGAATCTGGCTGTCTTGCTGTGTGAGCAGATGAGGAATTTGTGGTAAAATCCATGGTGGGCCGTGGGCCATGTTCCTTAGTAGTGGGTATCAGTGCTGGCGTCAAGTCTGGGGCAATGAGTATCATTTGTGGTCTCTCCATTCTGACTTTCAGTAGCACCTTTGTTAGAAGGGGCAGTGGAGGAAAGGCATATACTGTCAACATTTTCCAACTGAATGAGAGTGCGTCCACTTTCCAAGCTTGATGGTGGAATGTCCTTGTGCAAAATTTTGGTAGCTGATAGTTTTGGGGGTTGGCAAACAGGTCTATGTCTGGGCGGCCCCATTTATGAGTTATCATTGCAAATACTTGTGGATCCAGTTTCCACTCGTGGGGATCCATGATGTTTCTGCTTAGGTCGTCTGCCAATGTGTTCTTTTTTCCTGGCAGGAATTGTGCTTGTAATTGAACTTGGTAAGTCAGTGCTGTGTTCCACAAGGTCATTGCTTGCCTGCATAGAGGGTAGGAGTGTGCACCCCCTTGCTTGTTTATGTACCACATTACTGTGGTATTGTCTGTCCTTATTATAAGTTGTCCTGGATGTAAGAGGTCCTTGAAAGCTGTCAGAGCATTCTGTACATCTAGCATTTCTTTTTGATGTGCAAATATCTTTGATCTGTAGTCCATTTGCCTTGAACGCACTGTCCTACCATGTGTGCTCCCCAGGCATAGTCCGACGTATCTGTTGTCATAGTTTGCCTGGCTGGGGGTAAGGTGAAAAGCTGACCCTTGTTGAGGTGACATGCCTGTGACCACCACAGAAACTCCTGTTGAAGGCAGGGAATGAGAGGTATCATTGTTTCCAAGCTGTGGCTGTGTTGAGTCCATACGCTTTTCAGGTACCATTGTAATTTCCTCATATGCAGTTTTGCAAATGGTATTAGTAGTATGCAAGATGCCATGAATCCCAAGGCCTGCAGAATTTTTCTTGCAGGGATTGGGTCTTTGTTGCCATTATTTTGAAGTATTGAGTTAGTTGTAGTTGTTTGTCTGGTGTGAGATAAGCCATCTGGGCCGTTGTATTCAAGCTGGCACCCAGGAATGTCATGTTTTGTGAGGGCGCTAGTTTTGATTTCTTTTCGTTTACTGTGTACCCTAGGCAACTTAGAAGGTGTTTGACAAATGCCAGATGTAAGAGAATGTCCTTGCTTTCTGCTTGGATGAAGCAGTCATCCAGGTATGGGGATATTTGAATTCCTCTTTGTCTGCAGTATGCAATTACTGGTGCCAGGCATTTTGTAAAGACCCTGGTCACAGTAGATAAGCCAAAGGGCAGTGCAGAGAATTGGTAATTGGTTGAACCTGCAATGAAACGGAGGTATCTTCTGCAATTTTGTCTGATAGGGACATGCAGGTATGCCTCCTTGAGGTCCAACATTACTAGCCAAGCCTTCTTGCCCAACATGGGAAGAAGCTGCTGTAGTGTTAGCATCTTGAATTTGGGCACTTGCAAGTAGGTGTTTAGAATTGAAAGGTCCAGAATGGGTCTCCATATATTGTCCTTTCTGGGGACTAGAAAGAGCCTTGAGTAAAATCCTTGGCCTTGCTCCTGTGTAGGCACCAGTTGAATGGCTCTCATGTCCATGAGAGCTGCAATTTGTTTTTGTGCTTCTGCCCATTGATTTTGTGACAGGTTTGGCATTCCTTTTATCCTTTGCAAGGTGTGAAAATGGAATCTGTATCCTAGTGAGATAATGTCTAGGACCCATTTGTCCTTTGTGATGATGTAACAGTTGTCTGCAAAAAATGCTAATTTTCCTCCCAAGGCAGCTGCCAAGAGAGTTTTGCTTGGCAGTTTGAGGGTTAAGTCATTGTGTTTGTCTTCTAGTAGTTTGGGGCCTGTCTTCTCCTCCCTTCTGTGTTGCAGTGCCCCATTGGCGAGGTTTGTAAGGAATTTGTGCTTGACCTCTACCCCTTGGGCATCTGTATTTACCCATCTGTGGCCTGTCAGAAGCTGGAAAGGACCAATTTTTTGTTGGCCAATTTCTGCTGAAACGAGGGGGTTGTACCTGTAAGAAATCCTTGACCGTCTACATAGACTTTGCCTTATCCTCCATTTTCTTTAAAACCTCTTCTGCTTTGACACCAAATAAGACATCCTGCTGTAAAGGTACATCTAGTAATTTTGCTTTAACATGATCAGGCAGAGTTTGTTCCTTTAACCAAGCATGCCTGCGTATGACAGACCCAGTAACAGCTGCTCTACAGTAAGCTTCCAAGGAATCAAATCCACATTGTAAAGTATGTTTGCCCACCTGTTCAGCTACATGCAACAGATCCTGCATTTCCTTGAATTCAGACTGTTGAGAGTGTGTGCTAATCTTTTGTTTTAATTGAGACATTAGGAATTGCTGATATTTCAGCATGTGAAATTGACAACTTAATGTTCTCATAGCTAGAGTAGCTGAGGTGTAAACTTTCTTCCCCCACCTATCTAGTGCTCTAGAGTCCCTTTCAGAGGGCGCAGGATTTTTAGCCATAGAAGCCTTAGCCCCTTTGGGACCCTGGGAGATTGTTTCTGGGTCAGCAACATGGCTTTTGTAAAGGAATTTGTGTGAGTCAGGCACTCTATAATATCTGTCTGGTTTGGCTGGAGCAGGAGGCAGAGAATCTGGATTTAGACTAGATTCTAAGTAAACATCATCCACAATGTCTAAAACTGGAGGGATAGCAAGTGGTCTGTGCTGGGAAAGTAAAAGAAACTCTCGGAGCCTTTTCTTTGAGTCGGAGTAGTCCTGATCTTCCCAGTGGAAATGTTCCCTCATGGTATGTAAGGTTTCCCCAAAGGAATAGTCTTCAGGGGGAGATGCTGAGGGAATGGAGTCTTCAGCATCAGAATCTTCATAAGGGGGAAAGGAGTAATCCTGTTCCTCAGAGGAGTCTGAGGAAATAGAAACTTGATCAGAGGAAGCATAATCCTCCTCTTGTCTTGGCCTTTTGTCTGGGGGGGTTGGGAGCCCCTGATCAGAGTAATCAAATCTTCAGCCATCTTAAGCATCCGTTTCTTAGGCATGGGGCCTTGAACTGGAGACTGATGTACAGTCTTTTTAGGTTTTAAAGGAGTCTTAAGCTTAGCATAAGATTTTATGGTGAGAGTAGTCGGTCTAAAGACACCTTCTGCAACCGAAGGTGTTTCCAATAGCACTGGCTTCTCCTTCTGCTATGTTGTCAGTATGGCCTAAAGAAAATGGCTGCATCGGCCTAGTACTCTCTGATTGAGAATCCAAAGTGGTCTGGGGTTCCAATTCTGCGGTCGTCAGGGGCTGCGTAGGCGCCTCACTGAAAACCGGAGAACCGGCGACAGGCCCAGCCGAGGCCTCGGAGTCTGGCTTGGATCTAGGCTGCCTGTCCTTATCTTTGCGTTTTTTATGCACGCCGGTAGTCGGTTGCTCCGACGGCATAGTATAATTAAATTTTCTACCGTAGTGTCGAGCGAAATCAAAGCGTCGCTTTGCAGTTCGCTTATTGAACCTAGCACAAAACCGACAACCAGTGACGTTGTGGTCTGGGCCTAGGCAAGGTATACAATAAGAATGAAAGTCCTTATGAGGTATTTGCTTCCCACAAGAAATGCAATTGTTAACTTTTTCTGACATCGGACTGAGGCAAGAAAAGGTTCCCCAATGGGGTACTTAGCTTTGAAGACTTCGGGCTGAAATTTGATTAGAAAATCTCAGGTGTCGGCCGACCGGCACTTGCGAACTGCTTCTGCTTCGGGCACCGCGCGGCAAGAAAGACTAAAGAAAATGGCATCGGATGCCTCTTTTTTACCCCTGGTGCACTGACGTCAGGGAAGAAGCGACAGCAACCGACGCCGGACCAAGAATTTGGAATTCAGGCCAACTGCGGGACCGCCTGATGACAGGATAACCCAAGTGTGATGACTGCAGCAGGGTAACACGATGAAAGTACAGTTTTGTACCTACCATAAATGTAGATGTCCGAACTGGATAGCATCTGCAGTCATAACAAGTGGGTTGTCCTGTCGTCAGGCAGCCCTGCAGTCGGCCGGATTCCAAAGTCCGGGTCCGGCTTCGGCTGATGTCGCACTCCACCCGACGTCATCTCTGCTGGTCTTCGGGTATAAAAGCATCAGCCGACGCCATTTTCCTCAGTGTTTCTTGCCCCAGATGCCAGTAGCCCTCTTGCAGGGTAAAATTTGGATAGATGCCAATGTTTCCAAATAGATAGAGGTAAACACAACAATAAGCATATATGTACATATATACAAACAAATACACCATAAAAGACTCCCCCCCAACAGCTAGCTATTAGGAGGGTAAACACCCTAGGAGTACCACAGAGGGAAGGAGGGAGGGTAATCCTGACTGCAGATGCTATCCAGTTCGGACATCTACATTTATGGTAGGTACAAAACTGTACTATGTCCTTCATGGATGCATCTGCAGTCATAACAAGTGGGTAGAATACCATAGCCAACTAGGGAGGAGGATAAAGGTAGATTATGGTGTGTTTAAGATCCCTTGCAGTACAGCAGTGGCAAACCCTGCTCGGGATCTGGAATAAAGAGGCAAATTATAATGCTTGGCAAATGTATGCACGGAGGTCCAAGTAGCCGCCTCAATAATGTCTTTGGTTGCCACTCCTCGTAAGAAGGCTGTGGTAGTGGCTGTTGCCCTTGTAGAATGAGGTCTTATGTTCTGTGGAATTGGTTTTCCATGGAAGGAGTAACAGTATCGTATGCAATTTCCTATCCATTTGGAGATTGTCTGTTTGGAAATAGCTTTTCCTTCCCTTCCTGTTGCATAGGCTACAGAAAGTTGGTCAGTCTTTCTGCTATTTTTGTTCTGTCCAAGTAGTAGCGTAGCTGTCTATGTACATCCAAGGTATGCAGTATTCTTTCCCTCTGTTTTGTGGGTTGGGAAAGAAGGAAGGTAGGTGGATTGCCTGGTTTAAAGATACTCTGGATACCACCTTAGGCATAAATGTAGGATTAGTCCTCAAGGACACTCTATCTTGGTGGAAGATTAGGAAGGGTTGCACTGCCATTAAGGCCTGTAGTTCTGAAACCCTCCTTGCTGAAGTAATTGCCAGTAGGAAAGCAGTTTTCCATGACAGGTGTTGTAGGTCTGCTGTTGCTGCTGGTTCAAAGGGTGCTAGTGTCAACTTTTCTAGCACAAAGTTTAAGTCCCAAGCTGGTAATGGTGGTTTCCTTGGAGGTTTTACATTCTTGATTCCTCTGAGGAACTGCCTGAGCAAAGGGTGCGAAAAACAGGAGGATCAAAGCTGTATTCTGCTGAAATAGCTGATGCATGTATCTTGATGGAGGAGTAGGACAGGCCTGAATGAAGAAGTTCGCCAGATACTCCAGAATGTTAGGCATATCTATGTTTGACACATCTTTTCCTCTTCGGTACTCCAAATGACAAACCTTTTCCATTTTCCAGCATAGTTCTTTCTTGTTGAAGGTCTGCGTGCTTCAAGAATAATGTCTTTAACTCTTTGGGAAAGTTCTGGATTAGCTGCTGCTATGTGATGTTCCATGCAGTCAGTTGCAGCGTTTTTAGGTTTGGATGTATGATGCTGTAGTTGTTCTGAGTTAACATCAAAGGCATCAGGGTATTGGCCACATGTTGTTCGAGACATGCTCTTCAGTAGTGGGTACCAGTGTTGTCTTGGCCAGTTTGGGGCTATCAGGATTATCCTTGGACGTTCTTCCTTGATTTTAGTAGTACCTTGTGTATCAAAGGAAGAGGAGGGAATGCATATGCTGTTAGGCCTTTCCAGTTGAAGGAGAGTGAGTCCACTTTCCATGCTAGTGGGTGGAATGTCCTTGTGCAGAATTTTTGAGCTGGTGATTGAGAGGTGATGCGAATAGGTCTATCTGTGGCATTCCCCATTTCTTTGAGATGGTCTTGAAGATGTCCGGGTGCAGCTTCCATTCGTGGGCATCGAAGTGGTTCTGCTTAGTATGTCTGCTAGAGTATTGTCTTTCCCGGTACAAATATTGCCTGTAACTGAATGTTGTAGCTGAGTGCCAGGGTCCACAGCTCCAAGGTCATTCTGCATAGGGGTATGAATTAGTGCCTCCCTGTTTGTTGATGTACCACATGACTGTGGTGTTGTCTGTCCTTATCATCAACTGGCCCTCTTTGAGGAATGGTTTGAACTTTTGGATTGCCAGTTTTACTGCCAGCATTTCTTTTAGATTGATGTGCAGGTGAAGTTGATCCTGTGTCCACAATCCTTGCACGCATTTGTCCAGCATGTGGGCCCCCATCCTAGGTCTGAAGCGTCTGTTGTGATGGTCTGGCTTGGTTGACATCTGCGGAAGGGCAGGCCTGGGTTTGACTGGCATGCCTGAGCCCACCATAGGAACTCCTGTTTTAAGCATGGAATTAGTGGGATTTCTGTTTCTAGACTGTGTCTGTGTTGGGACCATAAATTCTTTAGGTACCACTGAAGTTTCCTCATATGTAGTCTGGCAAATGGGACCAAGATTATGCATGATGCCATGAAGCCCAAGGCCTGTAGAAATTTTCTTGCTGTTAACTTGTTCAGTTTTGTTAGTGCCAAGAAGTAAAGAGGAAGTTCTTTTGTTTTTCTGTAGTCAGGAATGCCATTTGTTGTACTGTGTCCAATTCCGCGCCCAAGAATGTCCTTGTTTGGGATGGTATCAGCCTTGACTTTTGTAAATTGACTGTGTATCCCAGTCCTTGTAGCAAGTAAATGACCCTTTGTAAATCTGTTGTCAGCTTGCTTTTGTTGTCCCCTTGTAGCAGGCAGTCGTCCAGGTATGGGTAAATTTGAATTCCTGTAGTCTGCAATGGGCGATTACTGATGCCAGGCATTTTGTGAATACTCTGGGCGCAGTAGATAAGCCAAAGGGCAATGCTGAGAATTGATAGTGCTCTGATCCTGCAAGAAATCTGAGGTATCTTCTGCAGATTGGTCGAATGGGACGTGCAGGTATGCCTCCTTGAGATCTAGAGTTACCAGCCAAGACTCCTTGCCCAGCATGGGAAGAAGTTGCTGTAGGGTCAGCATTTTGAATTTTGGGACAATGATGTATGTATTTAAGGTGGACAGGTCGAGAATTGGTCTCCAACTTTTTCCTTTCTTGGGACTAGGAATAGTCTGGAGTAGAACCCTTTCCTTGTTCTGCTGTTGGCACTCTTTCCACAGCTCTCATGTTTGCTAACTCCATTATCTGGCGTAGAGCCTCTGTTTTTGATTTGGAGGTAGATTTGGCATTCCTCTTTTGACTGGTAAAGTGTGGAAGTGAAACCGTAACCTTGATCTATGGTTTGTAAAATCCACTTGTCTTTTGTTATGTAGTGCCAGTTCTTTGAAAATAAGGTTAACTTTCCGCCTAGAGGAGCTGCTATTTGTTCCCTGGTAGGCGGATTTAGGATTAAGTCACTGTGGTTGTGCTGATGTAGTGGCAGTGGCTGTGTCTGTGCCTCTGTTGTTACCTTGCCACTGTCGTCCTCTGTAGGCACCTCCTCTGGATTGGTTTCTGCCTCTGGAACGTCTATTCCTGCCCCTTTGAAATTTTGTGGAGTCAGGAAAGGACCAATTTTGGCAGGCCAGTTCCTGCTAAACCTTGGGGTTGAACCTGCAGGAAATCTTTAACAGTTTGAACAGATTTTGCCTTTTCTTCCATTTTCTTCATAACCTGCTGGGCAGGTGTACCAAACAAACTTGTCTTGTCCATAGGAGCATCTAGCAACTTAGCTTTAACATGATCCGGTAAAGTTTGTTCCTTTAGCCATGCATGTCTTCTTATCACTGTGCCTGTCATGGCTGATCTAAATGAAGCCTCCAGTGCATCATAGCCACATTTTAAGGAATGGTTGCTAACCTGTTGTATGTTATTTACCATCTCTAATACATATTTCTTATCAAGAGATTCATCAGTAGTTAGCTTTTTAGTTAACTGATCAAGCATAAACTCTTGGTATTGTATCATGTGAAACTGACAGTTTAAAGCTCTAGCTGAGAGAGTAGCTGAAGTGTAGACCTTTTACCCCATCTGTCTAGTGACCTTGCTTCCCTTTCAGAAGGAATAGGGTTTTAGCTGTGGTTGCGGCTACTGCCTTGGGACCCTGGGATATAGTTTCTGGGTCTGCAAGAGGGGCCTTGTAAAGGTGGTGATGAGTATCTGGCACCCTGTAAAATCTGTCTGGTTTGGCAGGGGCTGGGGTAAAGAATCTGGAGCGGAGCAAACATCATTGAAAGCATCATCCACCACAGAGAGAACAGGAGGTATAGCTAAGGGCCTGTGCTGTGGGAGGTGCAGAAAGGTCCTAAGTCTTTTCTGGAGTCTGAAAAATCCTGTTGCTGCCATTGGAACTGTTCTCGCATGGCATGCAAGGTTTCCCCAAAGGAGAATTCTTCTGGTGGGAAGCAGCTGGAATGGATTCTTCAGCATCAGAATCTTCAAAATTGGAGAAGGGAGCCTCAGGCTGGTCAGTTATGTCTGATTCATCAGCAGAATCATCAGAAGACACTGGCTCAGGGGCTCTGCCCTAGGTCTCTTCTCTGGGGCTGAGAGGCCCTGTCTGGGTGAGATTGAGATCCTCTAATTAAAGAAATTAAATCTTCTGCCAAAGAAAGCATTTGAGAACTAGAAGAGGGCCTGGATGAGGGGGTTTAACAGGCACTGATTTAGTAGTCTTGGCTGCTTTAGCCCTGGCGAAGGCCTTAATGGACATGGCTGCTGGAGGCCTAGCAGCACCACGTGCTGGGGTAGAGACATCCAAGGGATGGTGTCTGATAAGTCAACCACCGTAGTGGGTAAAATTTCTGAGGTCGATTCAAGAATTGTAGCAGGGGCCTCAGTTGTAAGAATAGGTTCAGCTGTACTTTGAGCAGTTTTCTCGGTTTCGGCGAAACCGAGACACTCATGTTTGCTTTGCCGTGGTTTCGGCGAAACCGCGGACCGCGAGTGTCGGTCTTTATCTTTGCGTTTTTGAAGATTGGGTAGTCGGAGGATCCGGCGGCATAATGTACGCAAAATCAGTACCGAAAAACTGTTCTGCAAACTCCGACCGGCCTAAGCGTTCGTCGGTTGAAAGAGGCACAGGCCGAACAGGCTGCTACGTCGTGGGCTGGGCCTAAACAAGGCAGACAGTAAGAGTGGAAATCTTTATGAGGTATTTGTTTCCCACAGGTTAAACAATTGTTAACTTTTTCTGACATCGGCTGAGGCAAGAAAGGGTCCCCAACGGGGTACTTAGCTTTAGAAGTCTTTGAAGTAGTATTCGGTAGAAGTAATCTCTGGATCCGACCGACCGGCACTTGCGAACAGCTTCTGCTTCGGGCGCCACGCGGCAAGAAAGACTGAGGAAAATGGCGTCGGCTGATGCTTTTATACCCGAAGACCAGCAGAGATGACGCCGGGTGGAGGCGACATCAGCGAAGCGGACCCGGACTTTGGAATCCGGCCGACTGCAGGGCTGCCTGACGACAGGACAACCCACTTGTTATGACTGCAGATGCATCCATGAAGGACATCATCCCTGATTCTGTGGGCCACCTCTACCTCTAGGGCAACATCTTCCATTAAAGTTTCCTCCTCTGCTCTTGAGGAGTTATCACAGCACGGGTCTTGGGAAGGTCCCAGAGATTTTCGGAAAGTAGAGTTGTATAGACTTACCATAAATGCACATCTTTGAGTGTATTCACTGTTGCAGTCATCACATTTGGGTTATCCTGCCAGGGGTAGCCTTCAGTCGGCCCAAATACCATAGGATTAGTAGTTCTGCGTCAGTTGCTGTAGCTCCATGACTGATGCCAGGTCGTCAGTGGTATAAAATCAGGCATCTGACACCATTACATCAGTTTTTCTTGCCCTAACTGTCAGGAGCCCCCAAATAGGGAGCTAGGTTATGGTGGAAGAAAGTACAGTTGTGTACACTTACCATAAATGTAGATGTTCGAGTGTATTTACTGTTGCAGTTATGACATTTGGGTAATCTGCTGGCAGGTTGCCCTCAGTCAGCCTGAATTCCAAAGTCTTGGGTCCTGCGTCGGTTGCTGTCTCCTCTTCCATGACGTCAGGGGTATAAAACATGCAGCAGACGCCATTTTGTTTAGTTTTTCTTGCCCCAGATGTCAGATGTCCCCAAAAAGGTAGCAACAATATAAATATAAATATATATATATATATATATATATATACATACATACATATATATACATATATATATATATATACACACATGCATCAATATAAACTTTACCTTCATCTACAAGCAAATACACCACATAGGTTGTTAGAAGATAGAGAAGGAAAGAAACTCCAGAATGAAAGGGGGAAGGTGGGCGGGTAGACTGGACTGCAACAGTGAATACATTCGAACATCTACATTTATGGTAAGTGTACACAACTGCACTATGTTCTTCATGTTTCACTGTTGCAGTCATTAAAGTTGGGTAGAATCCCAAAGCTATGATTGGGAGGCTGGAGCTAAACAGCATTAGGTGCGGCTATAAAGCCCTACAAAACTGCTGTGGCAAAGCCTGCCCTGGACTTAGAGTAGAGAGGCAAATGATAATGCTTTGTAAAGGTGTGAACAGAACTCCAAGCAACAGCCTCTAGAATGTTCTTGGTTGGTACTCCTCTGAGAAAGGCTGCTGAAGTAGTTGCAGCTCTGGTGGAATGAGACCTAATGCCCTTGGGCACAGGTTTACCATGGTGTAAGTAGCAGAAACGAATACAGTGGCTTACCCACTTTGAAATGGTCTCCTTTGAAATAGCCTTTCCCTCTGATCCTGCAGCATATGTCACTAGCAATTGCTCAGTTTTTTTTAGAGCTTTAGTCCTGCTCAAGTAAAATCTTAGTTGTCTGTGTACGTCCAAGGAATGCAGAATTCTCTCCCCCTTGTTCTGTGGATTTGGATAAAAGGTTGGCAAATGAATTGTTTGGTTTAAGAGCCACACTGGAAACCACCTTAGGCATAAATGTAGGATTTGTCCTCAAAGACACCCTGTCTGGGTGGAATATGATAAAAGGCTCTGCAGCCATGAGGACCTGTAGCTCTGAGACTCTTCTTGCTGAAATAATTGCTAGTAGCAGAGCTGTTTTCCATGATAAGAACTTTATATCAGCAGTAGCCGCTGGTTCAAATGGAGGCAGGGTGAGCTTTTCCAACACATAATTAAGGTCCCATGCAGGTATTGGTGATCTTCTAGGAGGCCTTAAATTTTTGGCTCCTCTAAGATACTGCTTTAGTAAAGGATAAGAAAAGATTGGTGGCTCTGTATTGTAATGAGCCGAAATGGCAGAGGCATGGATTTTAATTGATGAGAAAGATAGGCCTTTGTCAAACATCTCAGTTAAGTATTGTAATATCTGAGGAATATTTGGTTCTGCTGTATCAGTTCCTTGTGCTTGATTCCAAGCACAGAATCTCTTCCATTTATCAGCATAAGATTTTCTAGTACTAGTCCTTCTGGCTTCCAAATTGACATCCATCACAGCTTTACTGTGAGGTGTTGTTTGTATAACTATATGATCAGCCATGCTGCCAGGTTCAGTGTCTGGAGTTGATTGTGCAGGATCTGATTGTTTTGCTGGGACAATAGTTGAGGTCTTTGAGGTAAGGTCCAAGTTGGGTATTGAGACAAGTTCCTTAGGATTGGGTACCAGTGTTGGCGGGGCCAGTCCGGAGCAATTAGTAGCATCTTTGGTTTCTCTTGTCTGCCTTTTAGGAGGACTTTGGGAAGAAGAGGCAGAGGAGGAAAGGCATAAACTGATAGGTTTTTCCAACTGAAGGATAGGGCGTCCACTTTCCATGCTTGTCTGTGATAAGTCCTTGTGCAGAATATTTTCAATTGGTAATTTTGACAGGCAAATAGATCTATGTCTGGACTCCCCCCATTTCTTTGTTATCATGGTGAAGACTTGTGGATCTAGTTTCCACTCGTGAGGATCCATAAGGTTTCTGCTTAAGTTGTCTGCCAGAGTATTTTGTTTTCCTGGCAGGAACTGAGCTTGAAGATGTATTTGGTAAGTCAAAGCTGTGTCCCACAGTGCCATGGCTAATCTGCAAAGAGGGTATGAGTGCACGTGCCTCCCTGCTTGTTTATGTACCACATGACCATGGTATTGTCCATCTTTATCAGTAGTTGTCCTGGATGAAGTAAGTCCTTGAAGGCTGTCAGGGCATTTTGAACAGCTAGCATCTCTTTCTGGTTGATATGTAGATGCATTTGTTTTGCGGACCATATGTCCTAAATGCATCTTCCCACCATGTGGGCCACCCATGCATAATCTGATGTGTCTGTTGTTAAAGTTTGGCTGGCAGGGGGTAGAGTGAAGGGCCGTCCCATGTTTTGGTATTATGCCTTTGCCCACCAAAGAAACTCCTGTTGTAGGCAGGGAATGAGAGGGATCATTGTTTCCAGACTAACAATGTTGACTCTATAAACTTTTTAGGTACCATTGAAGTTTCCTCATATGCAGTCTTGCATATGGAATCAGTAGGAAGTAGGATGTAGGATGCAGGATGCCATGAAGCCCAACGCCTGCAGAATTTGTCTTTCAGATAACTGGGTTTTTGTTGCCATCAGTTTGAAGTAAGTAGTCAGTTGCTTTTGCTTGTCTGGCGTGAGGTAAGCAATCCGGGCAGTTGTAATCAAGCTTGCACCCAGGAATGTTATCTTTTGAGAGGGTACCAGTTGTGATTTCTTTTCGTTTATTATGTACCCTAGGCATGTTAGACGTCTTTTCACAAACAGCAAAAACCAAAATATACAAACCAGCGAAAAGTGAGCCAAACAAACGTCAGGTGTTGAAGAAGAATGCCCTTGTTCTCTGCTTGAATGAGACAGTCGTCCAAGTAAGGACATATTTGTATACTTCTTTGTCTGCAAAATGCAATCACTGGTGCCAGGCACTTTGTAAAGACCCTGTGCGACACCAGCCGAAGCCAGACCCAGACTTTGGAATCCGGCCGACCGAAGGGCTGCCTGACGACAGGACAACCCATTTGTAAGGACTGCAGATGCATCCTTGAAGGACATCCAAAATACACAAACCAGCGAAAAGTGAGCCAAACGGTTTTGAAGAAGAATGCCCTTGTTCTCTGCTTGAATGAGACAGTCGTCCAAGTAAGGACATATTTGTATACTTCTTTGTCTGCAAAATGCAATCACTGGTGCCAGGCACTTTGTAAAGACCCTGGGCACAGTAGATAAGCCAAAGGGCAGTGCAGAGAATTGGTAATACATTAAAACAGCCTTGAATCTGAGGTATCTTCTGCACGATTGCCTTATTGGGACATGCAGGTATGCCTCTTTTAGGTCTAATGTCACCAGCCAAGCATTCTTGCCCAGCATTTTGAAATATGCAGGTATGTGTTCAAAATCGATAAAGCCAGTATTGGTCGCCAGGCCTTGTCCTTTCTGGGTACCAAGAACAGTCTTGAGTAAAATCCTTGTCCTTTTTCCTGTTCTGGTACTGGCTGAATGGCCCCCATGATTTTTTGGCAGATCCGGCCAACTGTTTGCCATTGGCAGAGTATGGAAATGGAATCTGTATCCCTGTGATACTATGTTTAGCACCCACTTGTCCTGGGTTATTAACTGCCAATTTTGAGCAAAAAGTGCTAATTTTCCCCCTAGGGGTGCTGCCAAAAGATAAGTGCTTGGTAAAGGCAGAGGGAAGTCATTGGGACTGTTTTCTGTAGATTTGCGCTTTATCTCCTCCAGCTTTGGAGGTAGAAGCGCCCCATTGTTTTGACCTGTATGAATCTTGCGCCTAGTATCTGGAACCCTTTGGGTGTCTGGATTTGCCCCTTTGAGCTCTGTCTGACACAGGAAAGGACCAATTCTTTGTAGGCAGTGTCTACTGAATCTAGGTGGCTGCACTTGTAAGAAGTCTTTAACAGTTTGCATAGACTTAGCTTGGTCTTCCACTTTCTTTAAAACCTCTTCTGCCTTAATACCAAACAGAGTATCATGCTGTAAAGGAGCATCTAGCAATTTAGCATTAACATGATCAGGTAAATTTTGTTCCTTTATCCAGGCATGCCTCCTAATCACAGATCCAGTAACTGCGGCCCTGCAGGAAGCCTCTAAGGAGTCAAAACCACATTGCAAAGTATGCTTTCCAACCTGTTCAGCTGCATGCAATAATTCCTGCATTTCTTTATATTCTGCACATTCAGAAATCAACATCATTTTCTGTTTCAGCAATCCCATAACATGTTGTTGATACTTAAGTATATGGAATTGACAGTTTAAGGCTCTGATTGCCAAGGTTGCAGATGTATAAACCTTTTTTCCCCATCTATCCAGTGCCCCTGAATCTCTGTCAGAGGGGGTAGGATTTTTCGCTGTTAAGGTCTTAACTCCCTTTGGACCCTGTGAAATAGTTTCAGGGTCAGCAGCAGGGTTTCTAAATAAAAATGTATGCGAGTCAGGGACCCTGTAATATCTGTCAGGCTTACTGAGAGCCGGAGGTAGAGAGTCAGGGGTCAGGCTTGACTCCGAAAACACATCATCCACAATGTCTAAAACAGGGGGAATGGCTAAAGGCCTGTGCTGACGGAGGAGGAGGAAATCCCCGAGCCTCTTTTTTGATTCTGAGAAATCTTTACTCTCCCAGTGGAAATGCTCCCTCAAAGTATGCAAGGTTTCCCCAAATGATTAATCCTCAGGAAGAGAAGCAGATGGTATAGACTCCTTTGCATCAGAATCCTCATAGGGAGGTATAGATAATTCCTGATCAGAAGAGGAATCAGAAGAAATAGAAACCTGATCTGAAGATTCATAATCAGTATCTTGCCTAGGCCTCATATCTGGAGGGGGATGGGTACCCCTGATTAAGGTAATAAGGTCTTCAGCCATTTTGATCATCTGTTTTTAGGCATAGAGGCCTGTGCACGTGGCTCACACGTCAGTTTTTTAGGTTTAGAAATTGCTTTTGTCTTTGTTTTTGCAGCTGCCGTCGTTTTGATATACAGATGTTGAGGTCTGAATACACCCTCAGAAGCCGGTGGCTGCTCAGCAGCTCCGGACCCATCCGAGGAAGATACATCCGTCGGTCCAACACCTTGAGTATCTTGCGGCATGCCGGACTCCACATGGGTGTCGGTAGAGGCCTGCGACTCGAAGGTAGCGGATATCAGGGGCTGCAAAAGCACCTCACTGAGTACCGGCGAACCGGCGACTGGCTTAGGAGAAGCTTCATCGTCGGTTTTGGATCTGAACTGCCTTTCTCTGTCCTTTTCTTTGCATTTTTTATGTACTCCGGTAGTCGGATTGCTATCCGATGGCACTTCTGGATAGTTAAATATGTTTCCAAAATACTTAGAGGCAAAAATATACCAAAGCTTAATAGTGCGTTGGTTAAATCTAGCAGAAAACCGACAGCCAGGCACATTGTGATCAGGGCCTAGGCAAGGAACACAGTATAAATGGAAATCCTTATGAGGTATTTGCTTCCGGCAAGTAATACAATTATTAACTTTTTCTGACAACGGTATGGAGCAAAAAAAAAGTTTCCCCAACGGGGTACTTAGCTTTAGTGAAGACTTCGCTTCTGAAACTCAAACTCGAATATTTCAGTAGTCAGCCGACCGGCACTTGTGAAATGCTTCTGCTTCGGGCACTGTGCAGCAAGAAAGACTAAAGAAAATGCCGTCGGCTGCATGTTTTATACCCCTGACGACCTGACGTCATGGAAGAGGAGACAGCAACTGACGCAAGACCCAAGACTTTGGAATTCAGGCCGACTGAGGGCAACCTGCCAGCCGATTACCCAAATGTAATGACTGCAACAGTGAAACACGAAGAACATCACCATCAGTAGAAAGTAAATACCAAAAATTCCGTGTAAGGAGAGAGGAAGCAAGAGAGAGACAAGGGGGGGTGGAGGGAGTGAAACCAGGACTGCAACAGTGAATACACATCTATATTTATGGTAAGTGTACACAATTGTACTATGTTCTTCATGTTTCACTGTTGCAGCCATCACATTTGGGTTGATTCCCAAAGCTGAAGAAAAGGGTGGAGGCAGTCAAGAAGACTGGGGGGATGGCTAGGATGTCTTGCAAGACTGTGGTGGCAAAGCCTGCCCTGGATTTGGAGAAGACAGGCAGGTAGTAATGTTTGGTGAAGGTATGAACAGATGTCCATGTTGCAGCCGCCAAAAATGTCCCTGGTGGGGACCCCTCTGAGAAAAGCTGCAGAGGTGGTGGTTGCCCTGGTGGAATGTGTCCTGACCCCCTTTGGGGGCAGTTTCCCATGCTGTTTGTAGCAGAAATTGATGCAGTGTGCTATCTATTTGGAGATAGTTTGCATGGAAATGGCCTTGCCCTCTGCCACTGCTGCGAAGCTAACTAGCAATTGATCAGTTTTTCGAAAATATTTAGTCCTGTCCAGATAGAATCTGAGCTGTCTGTGCACATCTAGAGAGTGCAGAATCCTTTCCCCCTTATTTTGTGGGTTAGGGAGAAAGGTGGACAAATGTATGAATTGGTTGAGAGCCACACTAGACACCAACTTAGGCATGAAGGATGGGTTAGTCGTGAGGGAGACCTTGTCAACATGGAAATGCAGTTTGTTTCCTACCCTCCCTCCCTATTGGTATGGTGTTTTTATAGTTGGTGGCTTTGCAGTTACCCGCCCCTAGTGTAAATTTGATCTGGGACCCTCCTCCCAGTCTAGTGTCATTACCTCATTCTGCCCAGTATAGGGAGAATATTTGAGAAGGCCCATCAGCTTAGTTTCTGCTACTCCTTTCTCTCTTTCCACTAAAAAAAAATTCTAAGCTTGTTTACTGCCTTTCCTGTGGGTAGTCTAGCCTGTCTATAGCTTTGCTGTGTCCAGGACTATTTGTAGGCTTCTAGGCCCCTAAGCCTTTCTGTGTTGGAGGGAAGCCTTCTAGCTTAATTTTGTTTCTTAGAACTAGCCATTTTTTTGTTTCAGCACTCATCTGTTTTTTTGAGCTCAGCACTTGTTCAGAACTTATTGTAAGCACTAAATAAGCTACAAAACAGCATTCCACTTTCCTCACTGTCTACAGGAAAATAGTTTCTAGTACTTAACAAATAAGCACCTATCCAGGCATGTCTAAGGGTCAGCTCCCGGTGTTTTCTCCTGTCTACCTGATGAATCTGGGCATCTTGGGGCAATGCAGTAATTGCCTCATGTACACAGACAACCCTCTCCTCCTACCACCCAACACTACAACCTGTGAGAGATGCACTTATATATCCAAACTGGAAGCAAAGGTCTCTTCACCCAAGACTGGACTAGACAGTCAAGAGGAGAAGATAAACACTTGCACCACACCACACTTAGCACATAGTCCCTCAAAACCTACACCACCAAAACACACACACAGAAACACAAAACACACACCTACATTAGTGGAGGCTCTCAGTAAAAACCTGCCCAAGCAACAGGGACCTCCAAAGCAGAAACACAAGCAACCTCCACCCCCCAACACAACCCAAATGACACACAGCCCACAAATTCAGTGTGCCACTCAACCACAGCCCATAAGGCATAAGAACGTACCCAACACTCTAGTCATAGGTGACTCTATAGTCAGGCACACTGATGTTCCACTCACCAGGCTAAACAAAGAGAAAGCTACTGTCAGCTGCCTGTCGGGTGCCAGGATCCACCACATAATGCATGAACTCAGGTCACTCCACAACAAGTACAAATATGACTCTGTCATTGTCCATGTTGGTGTGAATGACCTGAGACGTGCCTCCTTGGACTACATGAAAAGGGACATGGGAGGAGCTGTCCGATGTTGTAGCCCAGGCAGGTATGACCCTAGCCCTGAGTAGCATCCTGCCATCACCCAGAATGATACCATAGTTTTTGTTTGTCTCTTTTGGCTTTTCCCGGTTAGGGGTCGCCACGACGGAACTCCGGTCCGCTAATGATTGGCAGTTGATTTTTATGTACCGGCTTGCCAGGCCTGATGCACAACCTTCAACCAAGGTATGCCCATTCACGCATGTCTCCACGCAGAAGACGCTCTAGCTGAGAATCGAACCGGAAAGTGTCTTACTGTGAGACGACAACGTTACCGCAGCACCACTTCAACAATTGGCTAAGCTTCTGGTGTCATTCTAAGGGGATCCAGTATCTGTCTGCCTGGGATGACATGATCGAAAAGCCATGATGCTTTGCCAGAAATGGCCTGCAACTGTCGCCCCTGGGAATCCGGATACTGGCTAAGGCTCTAGCCACCCCTATAGTGCCTTTTTTAGGCAAGGTTCAAATGACAAATTCACCACACTAACAGGTATAGGCGAGAAGAATCTGACGGTACTGCTACTCAATGCTAGAAGTCTAAACCTCAAAATGCACTCTCTCAAGGCACTCCTTAAAATGGAGAACATCGACATCTGTGCAGTGACAGAGACCTGGTTCAAGGCACCAGAGAGTACCCCTGCATTATCAGGCTATAATTCATACCACACCTTTCGGCCACCTAACCTGGACCGAAACACTAAAGGCAGAGGCGTGTCCATATTCATTAAGGATATCCACACCTCCAGGCTAGTTGCTCAGCATAATGCATCCGAGATTATCCAAGTACAACTAACTCTGGGCAAGACCGCAATCCAAATTGTAGCTTGCTACAGATCCCCCCACCATGCCCCAGGATTCCCACTCCTCATTTCTTAATGCACTGGAAAATATTAGGGTACAAAGTAACACCCTAATAATGGGCGATTTCAACTACACTACCATTAACTGGGAAAACTACTCATGTGCCAACTCTTGTGCTCAACGTTTCTTGGAATTCATAAATTCCAATGCCATGGATCAACTTATCCACATCCCCACCAGGGGCAGCAATATCCTAGTCCTGGTTATTACCAACATGGGCAACCACTGCTCCACACCAGAGGTCAATTCCTCGGTCAGATCCGACCACAAGCTAATCACCCCAGACATCAACATCCCCCACCCCCCATTAGGGAAACCACAGTAAAAAATTTCTCCAAAGCCAACTTCACGCTTCTTAAGACAGAAGTGGCAAACTTCACGACAACCATTCTGACGGACAATAGAGGTATGACTGCCGAATCCTACACAAATGCACTTTATAAGCACTTACACGAGTGTGTGGATCGTGCAATCCCTAACAGAACCAAGATTCTATCCCCAAAAAAAGGAAGCCAATTTGGTGGTCCCCTGCCATAAACAAACTCTACAACAGAAGAAAGAAACTGTTGCAAAAAAGAGTAAAATCCCATGATTGGAGAAACTCCCTGGTCAGCCTCAGTAAGAAGTTGAGATCCCTCATAAAATCCTCCAAAGCTAGTTATGAAAACAAAATCACCACCAACTCTAAAGACAACCACAAAGCATTCTATAGCTATGTCATGAATCTCAACGGCAACACTCAGATCTGCTTTGAGTTACAGCACAATGGCACTAAATATACAGAGCCAACTGATATTGCCAACATCCTGGCAGATAGGTTCAGTGCTAACTTTACCCACCCCCCCTGTCATCCCCTAAAGGGCCCATCTCTATACCAGAAAAATGCAAAGTTCCTGTAATCACGGCTGCACAGGTAAAAAAACACATGATCCAAAGCCAAGAACACAGCAACCATGGGACCTGACGATATCTCAGGCTGTGTTCTACATGAACTACAAAACTAACTGGCACCCCACCTAAGTACCATGTTCAGTCGTAGCTTCACCGCAGGCTGTGTGCCCGCTGAATGGCACACAGCAACAGTTATCCCATTCCACAAAGGGGGAGCCACCACAGATCCTGGAAACTACCGCCCCATTAGCCTAACGAGCCTGGTCTGCAAGGCTATGGAATGTATCATCATGGAACTTATAAACAATTACATTGGTAATCTCCAAACTCAGGACCCCACCCAGTTCGGGTTTGTAAAAGACAGATCATGTCTCCT
Organism: Protopterus annectens; assembly: GCF_019279795.1. Taxonomy (NCBI): domain Eukaryota; kingdom Metazoa; phylum Chordata; order Ceratodontiformes; family Protopteridae; genus Protopterus; species Protopterus annectens. Next base: position 1,283,361,332 of record NC_056726.1, on the reverse strand, counting down.
AAACCTGATAAGACTTCTTTGAAGCAGTCACCAAAGCCGTAGATGAGGGTAAGATGGTTCACACAGCCTATCTAGATCTCGCCAAGGCTTTCGACACCATCCCCCACTCTGGAATTATAGATAAACTCACTAAACTTGGTATAAATCCCTATGTCACAAGATGGGTTGCCAACTGGCTCACTGACAGAACCCACACTGTGAAAGTAGCAGACTCCAAATCCAACTTCAGACCAGTGACAAGTGGAGTACCACAGGGTTCAGTCCTGGGTCCTCTCCTGTTTGGTATCTACTTCTCTGAAGTACAGGCCAACACAGAAGGTCTTTGGCTAACTAAGTTCTCACATGACTGCAAACTAGGAGCCATAATCAAAACTCCAAAAGATGTGGACATCCTACAAAAGGGCCTCGCTGAGACAGATGCCTGGTGTCAAAGCCATGGCCTCAAGCTCAATGCTAAAAAGTGCATTGTCATCCCTTTTGGTAAAAACTCAGTACCCATGAACTACCACATAGGTGGTAGTCTACTTAACACCGAAAGTGTGATGAGACCTTGGGACACAGGTGGACAGTAGTCTCTCCTTTGATAATCACATCGCCACAGTAGTCAGGAAATCCTTCTACGTGGCACACCTCATCACAGAAGGTTTCTCATCCAGGAAAAAAGAGGTCATTGTTCCCCTCTACTCATCACTCATTAGACCCATTATAGAGTACAATGCCCCTTTTGTTATGTACCTCACAAGACATCTACAACAACTGGAAAGGCCACATAAATACCTCACAAAGACTATTACCGGCCTCAAAAAGATGCCCTATGCAGACCGTCTTAAAAAAACTGCAGCTTTACTTTGTTGCATATCACCTACTCAGAGGCGATCTCTGCAAACACACAAAGCTATGTCAAACCCAGAGCTTTTAGACATGCTCCACTTAAAGAAATCCCAATCCCTACAAGCTACACGCTCTAGGGACCTAAACCTCGTCACCACAATAAACAGAACATGTTGGAGGGATAGATTCCTGTCCCAGAGACTTCCCATACTCTGTAACAAACTACCTATCTATATCAAACAAAGTTCCTCATTAGCACTCAAGAAAAATCTTGATGATTGGATGGGAGATAGGAAATTCACCCCGGGGATCACTTCTGTGGCTCTGCTCGACAGTGGCACAGGAAAATAATTTTCTTGGGTGGCGAAAGCCAGGGTACATTTGGCTAGGTTTATATAGGCCCTAGGGTCAATAGCCTAGTACCTACCTATGAATCTATGAACCTAAATGATGAAGGGCTCTACAGACATGAGTGCTTACAGCTCTGATACTCTTCTAGCTGAAGTGATGGCCAGAAGCAAGGCGGTCTTCCAAGAGAGAAATTTTAACTCTGCTGAAGTTGCAGGTTCAAAGGGGGTTAGGATGAGCTTTTCGAACACAAAGTTAAGGTCCCAAGCTGGGGTAGGAGCTCTTCTGGGTGGCCTTAAGTTGTTAGCCCCTCTTAGGAACTGTTTGACAAGAGGGTGTGAGAAGAAAGGTGGCTCTATGCTGTAGTCAGCAGAGATGGCAGAGGCATGAATTTTAACAGAAGAGAAGGATAGACCCCGGTGTAGTAGGTCTGCCAGGTAATCCAGGATGAGAGGTAGGGAGGGCTGTGCCGTTCCAGCTCCCTTAGCCTGGATCCAGGTGCAAAACCTTTTCCACTTGTCAGCATAGGATTTTCTAGTGTTGGGGCGTATGGCCTCACGTATAACATCTAGGACTTGTTTGCTTAGGCTGGCAGCTTGAGGAAAGGTCAGGGAATAAGCCAGGCTGCCAGGTTGAGGGTCTGCAATTGGGGATGCATGTATTCTCCATTCCCCTGGGTCAGGAGTGTTGGAATCTGAGGTAGGTGCCATGGTGGCAGGGGTGACAGGCTGCGCAGCAGTGGGTAACAGTGCTGGAGTGGCCAGTCTGGGGCAATCAGGATTGCCCTCGGATTTTCCTCCCTTATCTTGAGCAGTACCCTTGGAATGAGTGGTAGAGGGTGAAATGCATAGACCGAGAGGTTTACCCACTGGAAGGATAGAGCATCCACTTTCCGGGCCTTGCTGTGAAGTTCCCTGGTGCAGAATTTGCTGAGCTGATAACTGGAGTGGGAGGCAAAGAGGTCGACCTTCGGGATGCACCATTTCTGGGTTACAACAGTGAAGGTTCTGTGGTCTAGCTGCCACTCGTGTGGGTCTAGCAGGTTTCTGCTTAAGTTGTCTGCCAGAGAGTTTAGACAGCCTGGCAGGAATTGTGCTAGCAGGTGTAGTTGCATGGCGGAGGCCATGTATCAAAGGGTCATGGCGAGCTTGCAGAGAGAATAAGAGTGAGTCCCTTCCTGCTTGTTGATGCACCACTTCACTGTGGTGTTGTCTGTTTTGATAAGTAGAGGCCCCGGGGAGAGTAGGGGGTCTGAATGCTGTCAGGGTGTGCTGAACAGCTAGCATCTCTTTTTGGTTGATGTGCAGATGTATTTGATTTGGGCTCCAATGACCCTGAATGTACCTGCCGTCCAGGTGTGCACCCCAGGCATAGTCTGATGTGTCTGTGGTGAGGACCTGGCCAGCATGGGGTTGTGAGAAGTCCCTTGTTGTTGGTGTATGCTGCTGCCCACCAAAGAAAATCTTTCCTTAGAGAAGGTATCATTGGTATGAGAGTTTCCAGGTGTTGAGAGTGTTGACACCAAAGGCTTTTTAGGTACCATTGTAGTTTCCTCATATGCAGTCTGGCATATGGAATGAGTAGGATGCAGGAGGCCATGAACCCTAGAGCTTGCAGGATTTTCTTTGTGGATAACTGGGTTCTGGTGGCTATTTGAGAGAAGTAGCCTGTCAGGTAGGCTTTTTTTTCTGGAGTAAGGAATGCCATCTGGGACACTGCTGCCAGGCTTACTCCCAGGAATACAATTTTTTGTGTGGGGACTACTTTTGATTTCTTTTCCTTGATAGTATACCCCAGGGAGGTCAGTAGGTCCTTTACAAAAGTCAGGTGCTGTAGCAGCTTTTCCTGACTGCCTGCCTGAATCAGGCAGTCGTCTAAGTATTGGTAAATTTGAATTTTTTTTTGTCTGCAAAAAGCAATGGCGGGAGCCAAGCATTTTGTGAAAACTCTGGGAGCAGTAGATAAGCCAAAGGGAAGCACAGAGAACTGAAAGTACATAGATCCCGCCCTGAAACGTAGGCATTTCCTGCATGATTCCCTGATTGGGATGTGTAGGTAGGCCTCTTTTAGATACAGGATGGCTAACCAAGCATCCTTGGAAAGCATTGGGTAGAAGCTGCTGGAGGGTGAGCATTTTGAATTTTGGTTATCATCAGAAAGGTGTTTAGAATGGATAGATCGAGGATGGGGTACCATGTGCCCTCTTTTCTGGTTACCAGGAAGAGTCTGGAGTAGAAAACCTTGGCCTATCTGTTCTGCAGGAACATGCTGTATTGCCCTCATGGCCAGCAGGGAAATTACTTGCTTTTTGGCCTCTGCCCACTGATTTGGAGGAAGATCTGGGAACCCTTTTGGGGCTGGCAGTGTGTGGAAATTTGAATTTTATTTTGTCTGCAAAAAGCAATGGCGGGAGCCAAGCATTTTGTGAAAACTCTGGGAGCAGTAGATAAACCAAAGGGAAGCACAGAGAACTGAAAGTACATAGATCCCACCCTGAAACGTAGGCATTTCCTGCATGATTCCCTGATTGGGATGTGTAGGTAGGCCTCTTTTAGGTCTAGGATGGCTAACCAAGCATCCTTGGAAAGCATTGGTAGAAGCTGCTGGAGGGTGAGCATTTTGAATTTTGGTTATCATCAGAAAGGTGTTTAGAATGGATAGATCGAGGATGGGGTACCATGTGCCCTCTTTTCTGGGTACCAGGAAGAGTCTGGAGTAGAAACCTTGGCCTATCTGTTCTGCAGGAACATGAGTATTGCCCTCATGACCAGCAGGGAAATTACTTGCTTTTTGGCCTCTGCCCACTGATTTGGAGGAAGATCTGGGAACCCTTTTGGGGCTGGCAGAGTGTGGAAATAAAATTTGTATCCCTGGGACACTATGTTGAGGACCCCATTGGTCGCTGGTAATGGTAGCCCAGTTGCTTGCATGGAATTAGAAGTTATGTACTCACCATAACGTTCCATCTGAGTAGGTGACTTCATTCGGATGCAACCTGTGGGTATCGGATCCGATCTCGGATCCGAGCCGGCAATTCAAAAGCTTAGGCTCCGAGCTCCTAGCTCCTCCCTCTTACCCATAACCCCTTGCCAAGCCCTGACTGACCTCAGATTGAGTTTGCCTCAAATACTAACCACAGTATACTAAAACAGCATAAATACTCGCTCTATAAAGGTCAGGGGGATGGAGGGGGGGATGGTTGCATCCGAATGAAGTCACCTACTCAGATGGAACGTTATGGTGAGTACATAACTTCTAAATCTGAAGTAGGCAGACTTCATTCGTCTGCAACCTGTGGGACAGAGTCCCTAGCTACCTGAATCTTGGGCGGCCGTCATGGAAGGATGTTCCGGAGCACCGCTGAGCCAAAGGATGCTCTTCCTCTAGAAACAACATCCACCTTGTAATGAGAAATAAAAGTATGAGGCGAGGCCCAAGTAGCTGCCGCGCAGATATCATCCAACGAAACACGGGACTTAAAGGCAGCTGACGTAGAAACTGCCCTAGTATAATGAGCCGTAACCCTCGGAGGAGCAGGTATGCCTGAAGTGTCATATGCCTGCAAAATGCAATTAGCAATCCATTTAGATAGAGTGACTTTAGACACTGCTTTACCCAGAGCAAATTTAGCAAAGGAGACGAACAGCTGATCTGATTTCCTGTGGCCAGCTGTCCTGTTAATATAAAAACGTAATTGTCTATGAACATCCAATGAATGCAATTTGTATTCCCCTTTGTTTGAATACTTGGGAAAAAAGACAGGCAAATTGATTGACTGGTTAATATTGGATTCAGAAGAGACCTTCGGAAGAAAAGATGGATTGGTCCTGAGGCACACCCTATCAGGGAAGAAAGAAAGATAAGGCGGTTTGACACAAAGAGCCTGAAGCTCAGACACCCTTCTGGCTGAAGTGATAGCTACCAGAAAGACAGTCTTCCAGGAAAGGAATTTTAAATCAGCAGAAGCTGCAGGCTCAAAGGGAGGAGCAGTAAGGGCCTGCAGGACTAAAGACAAGTCCCAAGGCGGTACAACCTCCTTGACTGGAGGCCTTAACAAAAAAACTCCTTTGAGAAAGGTTTTGCATAATTTCGCTGTCATAAGGGGAGCTGTGTCCTGTCCAATGTGATAATGCGAGATAGCCGCCAATTGTACCTTAATCGTGGAAGAACTGGCCCCTTGATGAAAGAGGTCTGTTAGAAAATCTAGCACCGCAGAGATAGGTGCTGAAAAAGGATCCACAGTTCTCTGTCCTGCCCATATAGAGAACCTCCTCCATTTACTCCGATAAACCTGTCTGGTGGAAGGTTTATGAGCAGCCACCAAAATGGCTTTGACCGGTGAAGAGATACCGAGTCCTAATTAAGGTTGGAATTGGAGCAGCCAAGCTGTCAACTTCAGGGTTCGCAGATTGGGAACTGGCATTCCCAGAGGGTGAGAGATGAGATCCAAAATTGGATCCAGAATCCATGGTGGATTGATTTTGTGAGACCATACGAAGGGGAACCAAGGTTGTCGAGGCCAGAATGGGGCAATGAGAATCATTCTGCTCCCCAAACTGTTGGCTTTCTGCAGAAACCTCTGCATCAGAGGAAGTGGAGGGTAGGCATAAAGGAGACCGGGAGGCCAAGCATGCACCAGAGCATCCCTCGGGAACTCCCCTGGTGGGGGAAGCAGAGCGAAGAAATTGTCGCATTTGGCGTTTGAGGGAGAAGCAAAAAGATCGCAACAGGGTTGCCCCCAAACGGCAAAAATCTTCTTCGCTACTTGAAGATTGAGGGACCACTCGTGTGGAGAAAGGATGGTGCGACTGAGCTTGTCCGCAAGGATGTTGGACTTTCCCGGAATGTGCGTTGCTATCAGAAAGCGTTTGGTGGAAATTGCCCATTCCCAGACTCTCATGGCCTCTCGACAAAGGCTGGTAAGACCTGGTTCCTCCCTGCTTGTTGATATACCAGACTACGGACATATTGTCTGTCTGAATCGCAATAGTCCCTGTAGGAAGAACGTGGTGAAGTGCTTGCAACGCTAGGAGCACCGCCCTCATTTCCAGGACATTTATATGCAATGACGTCTCTGTGGGATTCCACGTGCCTTGGACAATCTTTCCCGCAGAATGCCCCCCCCACCCGAGGCAAGAAGCGTCTGTGGTCACTGTGGCTCGGGGAAATGCAGCGCAAAAGGGTCTTCCTACTAGGGGCTCCGGAGAAAGAAGCCACCACAGAAGGGAGTCCCTGCACGCTCTGCTGACCGCAATCGGAGCGTTTAGAGACGAACAAAGAGGAGACCACTGAACTTGAAGGGTCCATTGAAGAACCCGCATGCGTAAACGGGCATGAATTAGAAGCGGGATAGCTGCCGCCATAGAACCTAGGGCCCTCAGGACCGAAGCTGCAGTTGGTGAAGGTTGAAGGATTGCTGTCACATGACACCTCAGGCTGACGATACGGTCTGGGGTGCGGAAGGCTTGCATTGATCTGGTGTCTAGTCTTCCTCCTATGAAATCTATAATTTGAGTTGGATTCAGAAAAGATTTCTCCCAGTTGATCGTGATGCCCAGCCTTGGTGCTAGTTGAAGGAAGTAATCCCTGGCTGAGCACAGAAGATGCCTTGATGATGCCGTCAGGAGCCAGTCGTCCAGGTACGGAAAGACCTGTAATCCCTGGAGCCTCAGGTGGGCCGCTACCATAGCTAACACCTTGGTAAACACCCTGGGGGCTGAGGTGAGACCAACGGGGAGGACCCTGAACTGATAATGACTGGCTCCCAGCCGGAAGCGAAGAAACCTCCTGGATCGTCTGTCCATCCGAATGTGGTAGTACGCATCCTTGAGGTCTATGGAACACATCCAGTCGTTCTCCCTCAAAAGGGGGAGTATAGATTGCAGGGTGACCATCCGGAACTTTTGCTTGGTTACTGACAGGTTCAACAGGGAAAGGTCTAAAATTGGTCTTAAGTCCCCGTCTTCTTTGGCACCAAAAGAACCTGGAGTAAAACCCTAATCCGGCTTGATCTGGGGATGCGCTGGATGGCTCTTTTTCTAGCAGCTGCTCGATTTCGAGCTGCCGCCACCCTGGTCGGGTGGAACATCTGGGAGGTTGCGAGATTTGGGAATCTTGATTAGGGGTATTGAATATCCTCTGGATATAAGTCGAAGCACCCAACTGTCTGTTGTTATGGACTCCCAAGAAGTCAGGTGCATCGAAACCGCCCCGACTGCCTCCAGAGACGGACAGCCGGGCAACCCTTCAGGGCTGCTGCGTGGGTCTCTCAGAGAAGGGTTCTCTGGACCCAAAATTGCCAGGAGCCCCTGCCTCTGGCACGACGACCTCCCGTCCTCCTCTGCCACGGAAGGACTGGTTATCCGGAGCAGGTTGGGACTGCTGCGACTTCGGAACCACATCTTCTTCTGTCCCTTTTGGTTCTTAGAGAAGGACCTCTGGGGAGCTGAGAAGCGGACTCCGACGGCAGACAGCGTCTTCCGTCCTTTCGCTCTGGACTAATGTCTCGCGAACAGTCTTGCCAAACAAGGCAGAACCATCGAAAGGGGCATTCGAAGGTCGCCTTGAAGGGCTCAGCAAAATCACAATGGCGGAGCCAGGCCTGTCGCCTCATGACAAGGCCTGCTCCGCTGGCTCTAGCTCCCTCAGTAGCATGAGACAGCAGCCGCATAGATGTATTGGATACAGATCTGAGAGTGGCCATTCGGGTGGAGTAAACCTGTTTATCCTCACTCGAGATGGACTCCGGGGGAGATGCAGCGTATTCTTTAATCAGATCTCGCTGCATCCTAATGACATGTGCCATGTAGTTCAGCACTCTCAAGGAGAAGGTCGCTGAACTAAACACTCGCTTCCCAATGCGATCCATCGAATGGGACTCCTTGCCCGGAGGATGGACGGAGGGACTCTCCTGGGCCAATTCCCTCTTCGTGGCTGCAGCCATCATCATGGCATCTACTGGGGGACCCTTACTCCAGTGGGTGCGATCTGATGGAGGAGAAAGAATGCGGTCCGGGCTTAGGGATAGGCTCAATGGTGTCCGGATCCTTCCACGCCCTGATAGATATAAGATCTACCAGGGGTCAGCAGGAGGGGACACCCAAGAGGTAGAAGGCCGCCTCGAATGCCTCCAAGAACACAGACTCGTCCGAAGAAGCCTTGGGGCAGACCACCCCCTGATCCTTAACATCTCCATGATGTCTCCAAATGAGACGTCCTCAGGGGTGACCTAGGGAGCCTTCCCTTCATCCAAGTCCGTGTCTTCCGTGGCGGACTCAGGGGAGTCCATGTGCCTCCTCTTGCACTTGCGCCCGAGGTACTTCATCGGGGCTGTCCGAGGAGTACTCTTCAGCAGATGGATGTTCCAAGGGAACCACTTGGGACATCGAGGCGGGCTGTCCCTGGGACCGGCTGGTGGGGCCTGGCCCAACTGCAATGGAGTGCGGGATGGAGCCGTGGCAGGGACCGGGGTCCGGATGTCCTCGACAGTGCCCTTTCCATAACGTTGAAAGCCGAGGGAGCCAGCTTCTAAGCCCGAGCCGATCCCCACTCGGATCCGGCGTGCGGATCGGAGTCGGAGCGAAACCGCCGGATCCGAGACCAGTGTGCTCCGACCTGGACGGAGCCGAAGACACACCAGCTCCCTCGGATCCGAGGCTCGGCCCTCGGCACGAGAGGTCGGGTCCGTACCAAGCACTCAAGGGATGGGACGGATCCGAGGTGCGCCGACCAATCGGATCCGACCCACCCCGGATCCAAATCTGCACGGCGCCAGCTCGAACCCGTGGTATGGGTCGGAGAAGGAGCTAAGGGGCGAAAAGGGGTGAAGCCCCTCCCGGTTGGGGGCTAGGAGCACTCCCATTTGCATTTGGGCCTGGATGAATTTCCTCATCATCTGGTCCATATCAGCTTCGCTCATAGAAAAGGTCGATCTAGAGGAGGCCACCGGCGGACCTAGAGAGCCGCCTCGGTGACCTCCTGGAAGGGCTAGCCTCCTCCTCCTCGGGTCCAGGAGAGAACCGAGGGAGTGGAGCCGAGGAGGAGGAAAGCTAGAAGGCACAGGGAAGCCCGCTTAGATGGAGGAGCCGAGCTGGAAGCTTGGCCTCCTCTTGTGGTGCTTCTCCTGTGCCTCTCCTTCTGTCTCTCCCTAGAAGAATCCTTCCCCTCCGGCAACTTTAAGGGAGGTTGAGTCCCAGCCGGAGGGGGAGAACTCACAGCAACAAGTTGCTGACTGGAGGGGGCAGAGGCCGAAGCAGTATCTGGGGGTAAAAGACCCGCCAGCACCAACTTCGACCTCCGTGCCTTAAAGCCCGGGGGTTGAACCCTGCACAAATGGTACAACCAGAAGACAGGTGTTCAACCCCCAAGCATTTAACGCACCGAGTGTGGCCATCTGCTGGGGACATCTTATGGCCACACTCGGTACATTTCGAAAAAACAGCCTTAGGGGCTTCAGACATTACACCTAAGGCCTAAACACACACACACACAAACAAACTACGAAAACCCGAGAAAAATTAACTAAAGAGGGAGGAAAGCCTTAACCACACACAACTCTAACTATATTTGTAAAAAAAAAAAGAGAATTTGAAAAATTTTCCTGTCAGAAAACTACACTTATCTCAAAACCACGCCAGGAGCTCTAGAATTCCGTTGCTTCTTGAAAAGCGGCAAACGAAATCTGGGGTCAGTCAGGGCTTGGCAAGGGGTTATGGGTAAGAGGGAGGAGCTAGGAGCTCGGAGCCTAAGCTTTTGAATTGCCGGCTCGGATCCGAGATCGGATCCGATACCCACAGGTTGCAGACGAATGAAGTCTGCCTACTTCAGATGAAGAGTTTTCCTCCTAGGGGCACAAGCAGGTGGGCAGATGTAAGGGGTGGAAGTGAAAAGTCACTGTGAGTTCTTACCATAAGGGAGTGGCTTTGCACTCCCTGTTTTTGAAGAGGAGGAACTCCATTGCTTAGATCTTTGCATTCCCTGTGGCTGCTGTCTGGGGAGTCTGCTTCCCCTGGGTCTGGGCTGAGCTGGCCTGGAGGGGGCAGGAAAGGACCAGTGATTGGAGGGGCAATGCCTACTGAACCTCGGAGGCTGGACCTGTAAGAAGTCTTTAACTGTCTGCATAAATTTAGCTTTTTCTTCCATGTTTTTAAGACCTCTTCTGCCCTGGTGCCAAATACGTTGTCTTTGTTCAAGGGTGTGTCCAAGAATTTGGATTTGACATGGTCTGGCAAGGTCTGTTCCTTAAGCCAAGCATGCCTTCTAAGGACAGAACCAGTGACTGTTGCCCTGCAAGATGCTTCTTAGGTGTCAAAACCACATTGTAAGGTGTGCTTAGTTACTTGACTTGCAGAATGCATTAACTCTTGCAATTCTTTATTTTCTGCACAAGCAGGAAAAGAAGATATTTTTTGTTTGAGGATTTCCATGGTATGCTGCTATTTCAGCATGTGGAAACTGACAATTTAATGATCTAATAGAAGAGTAGCAGAGGTGTATACTTTTTTACTCCATGCTCAATGCTCTGGAATCCTTATCTGAGGGGGCAGGATTCTTAGCTGAAGTTGCTCTGATTCCTTTAGGTCCTTGAGAGATGACCTCTGGGTCAGCAGTAGGAATTTTGAAAAGAAATTTGTGAGAGACAGGGACTCTAATACCTGTCAGGTTTCCTGGGAGCAGGAGGAAGGGTGTCAGGAGTCAGACTGGATTCCATAAAAACATCATCCACAATATCCAGGACAGGAGGAATGGCCAAAGATCTGTGCTGCGGTAGAGCTAAGAATTCCCTGAGTCTCTTTTTTTTGACTGAGGATAGTCCAGACATTCCCATTGGAAATGCTCCCTTAAAGTATGTAGGGTTTCCCTAAATGAAAAATCCTCTGGTGGAGAGGCAGAAGGAATGGATTCCTCTGTATCAGAATCTTCATAAGCAGAGAAAGGTTGCATATGTTCATATTCATATGCACCAGAGTCATCGGACTCCTGTTCAGATAAAACTACTGGGGACAATTTTCTTTTTCTTTTGGAAGGGGTAGCCTGGCTTCCCCAAATGAGCATAATAAGGTCTTCTGCCATTTTAAGCATTTGAGACTGAGGCAAGGAAGCAGGTGCCTGGGCTTGGGTCGTCGTTTTTTTAGGTGAGGTTCGTACCCTAAGCCTTAGAAACTCTGTAGTTTTAGAAAAAACTGAAGACGCAAAATAAGTCATTGGTCTGTGTCGAGTATCGGTAGTGCCAAGTACTTCCTTGGAAGCCGGTGTCTACTCAGTGGCTTCAGACCCATCCAAGGTAGAGACATCCACAGGATGCTTAGTCGAAGAAGAGTTTTGCGGCATGCCGGACTCCGAAAGAGGCTCGGTAGAGGCCTGTGAATTCACAGAAGTGGCCATCAGGGCCTGTGAATGTGCCTCACTGAGAACCGGTGAACTGACTACTAGCTTAACAGAAGCGTCGTCGGCAGTTTTGGACCTATGCGGTCTGTCTCTGTCTTTATTCTTATGTTTTTTTGAAAGATCGGTAGTCACATGGCTTACCGAAGCCATATCGGAATTCGAGGACTGAGAGCGAAAATATCTAGTTACAATAAGGGCCCAACGACGTACAGTTCTGGAGTTGAACAAAGCAAAAAAGTGACATCAGGGGACGTCATGGTCTGGGCCTAAACAGGTGACGCAGTAAGAATGGAAGTCTCGTGTGGTATTTGCTTTCCACAGGCGAGACAATTGTTAGCTTTTTCTGACATCGGTTAGAGCAAGAAAAAAGGATCCCCAATGGGGTACTTAGCTTTGGGAGACTTCAACTTCAATTCGGAAATGAAAACTCAGGCAGCATCCAAATGGCACTCGTGCAAACTGCTTCTGTTTTGGGCTTGTCGGCAAAAAAGACTGATGTAATGGCGTCGGCTGCCTGATTTTATACCACTGACGACCTGACGTCAGTCCCGGAGCGACAGCAACCGACAGAGAAATTCTAAGCTTCTGGTATTCGGGCCGACTGAGGGCTACCCTGGCAGGATAACCCAAATGTGATGACTAAAGCAGTGAAATACGAAGAACATCCACATCTTCTTATCAGATTTCTGAATCCTGGAAAAGGTTCTTTGTGGGGTAGAAAACTTGATTCCCATGACAGTTGTCTTTCCATCTTGTTCGCTGCAAGTAAGCGTCTCATTTACTGATGGCCCAAGCAAGGAACCACCCCTGCAATTACATCATTTATAACACTCAGCTAAGAGTAGACCCAGTGGTAAGGGACTTGAAGACTCACGCTGACAGTAACCTGAACTTGATCAAAAAGTGTCCATGGTGGTGAGAAAATCCTTCTATGTGGTGCAAGTTATAAATTACAGCATGGTATCCAGATCTGAGAAGGTCATAGTCCCACTATGCTCAGCTGTCAGACCAATAATCGAGTACAATGCACTCTTTGGCATGTACCTGACCAGGTATTTGCAATAACTATAGCAGCCACAGAGATTCTTCATTAAAAGAATACAGGGTTTAAATACATGTCCTATGTGGACCACCTCAGAGTCTTGTCCCTGTACTGTACTCAGTCTCCCACAAACTATTAAGGGGTGATCTATGCTTAACCTACAAGCCATTCTCTGATCCAGCCCTGATGAAATCTGCCACACATTCACAAAATAAACAGAACAAGAATTACCTGAGCTATTGATCTGAACCTTGTCTGTAACAAACTATGTTGGAGGAACAGCTGCATGTTTGAGAGATTGCCTCTTCTCTGGAACAGATTCGCCATTTATGTCAAACAGAGCTCTTCTCTAAGCCTATTCAAATGACATTTGGACCAATGCATGGGAAATCATAAATTCAGTCCTACTTGTCACCTGTGGCCTTTCTGGAAAGAAGTAGCTTGTAGATGCCCTAAGGCACAGGCATATACCAAAGTTGTTTTAGTCCAGAGCACTGACAATTGAGAAAAGCTGGTCTCTATCAAATGAAAGTCTGTCAAGCATCCGCACATATATACACACACATTTTATATATATATATATATATATATATATATATATATATATATATATATATATATCTATATGGATTCACTTCAGAAGATCGAACTTCCGAAATCTCGAACTACAAATAACCGAATCCAAAAGCTCGAGTTTCGGAAACTCGAACTTCTGAAGGGAAACCATTAAAACAAAAAAAAAAAACACAAGCTTCGCCCCCCTGCAACCCCCCATCCCCCCTACTTAAATATACCAACTCCAAGATCGCGCTACAGTGGGGAGATGGGAAATCTCCTGTCTTGCGCTGTATGCGGAAGCGCAAAACGGGAGATTTCTTTACTTCCTGCCAACACCACGAAACAAAAAATACATTACGTACACACAAGGCATGCAACAATACTTGCCTCTTTGTGCATGTAATGTATTCAGGTAAGTAAAGTGTTATTTCGGAACACTACACACATTCGATTTATTAAAATCTCGATCATATGGTCTCGACCATATGCAAATCGAGATTTTAATAATTCGATTATGTGAAGTGTTCCCATATATATATATATATATATATATATATATATATATATATATATATATATATATATATATATAGATATATAGATATATAAATATATATATCTATGTATATATACATAGACACACACACACACATTTACACATACACACACACCAGGAACTTAAAAGTACAGTTTTGTACCTACCATAAATGTAGATGTCCGATAGGAATGCATCTGCAGTCCTTACAAATGGGTTGTCCTGTCGTCAAGCAGCCCTTCGGTCGGCCGGATTCCAAAGTCTGGGTCTGGCTTCGGCTGGTGTCGCACTTCACCCGACGTCATAGCTGCAGTTCTTCGGGTATAAAGGCATCAGCCGACACCATTTTCCTCAGTGTTTCTTGCCCCAGATGCCAGGTGCCCTCTAGGAGGGCTAAATTTGGATAAATGCCAATGATTCCAAATATTAGAGAGCAAACAAAAGATAAACATGTATGTATATATATACAAACAAATACACCATAATAGATTCCCCCAGCTAGCTATAAGACGGGCAAATACCCTAGGAGTACCACAGAGGGGAAGGAGGGTGGGTAATCCTGACTGCAGATGCATTCCTATCGGACATCTACATTTATGGTAGGTACAAAACTGTACTATGTCCTTCAAGGATGCATCTGCAGTCCTTACAAATGGGTAGAATACCATAGCCAAACTGGGGGAGGAGGAAAGATAGAATTATGGTGTAGTTAAGATCCCTTGCAAAACAGCAGTGGCAAAACCTGCTCGGGATCTAGAGTATAAAGGTAAATTATAATGCTTGGCAAATGTATGCACGGAGCTCCAAGTAGCAGCCTCTAAAATGTCTTTGGTAGCCACTCCTCGTAGAAAAGCTGTGGTAGTGGCTGTAGCTCTTGTAGAGTGAGGCCTGATGTTTTCTGGAGTTTTCTTTCCATGGTAGGAGTAACAAAATCTAATGCAATTTCCTATCCACTTAGATATTGTCTGTTTTGAAATTGCTTTCCCTTCCATTCCTGTTGCATATGCTACCAGTAGCTGGTCAGTTTTTCTATTGCTCTTGGTCCTGTCCAGGTAGTAGCGTAATTGTCTGTGTAGGTATGCAACAGTCTTTCTCCCCTGTTCTGTGGATTGGGGAAGAATGTAGGTAGGTGGATAGCCTGATTTAAAGATACTCTGGAGACCACCTTAGGCATAAAAGTAGGATTTGTTCTCATGGACACTCTATCTTGATGGAAGATCAGAAAGGGCTGTACTGCCATTAATGCCTGTAGCTCAGAAACCCTTCTTGCTGAAGTGATTGCCAGCAGGAAAGCAGTTTTCCATGATAAGTATTGCAATTCTGCTGTTGCTGCTGGTTCGAAAGGAGGAAGTGTCAATTTTTCTAGCACAAAGTTCAAGTCCCATGCAGGTAATGGTGGCTTCCTAGGAGGCTTTACATTTTTAATTCCTCTCAGAAACTGCCTGAGCAGAGGGTGTGAGAAGACTGGAGGATCCAAGTCGTATTCTGCTGAAATAGCTGATGCATGAATCTTAATGGAAGAGTAGGACAGGCCTTTGTGGAATAGCTCTGCCAAGTATTCCAGGATGTTGGCTATGTTTACCAGTGACACATCTTCCCCTTTAGCAGTACTCCAAATGAGATATCTTTTCCATTTTGCTGAATAGGTTTTCCTTGTTGAAGGTCTGCAAGCTTCCAAGATAATGTCCTTAACCCTTTGGGATAAATTTGGGTTAATTTGTCTTATGCAATGTTCCAGGCAGTCAGCTGCAGAGTTTTCAGGTTTGGATGCAGGGTGTTGTAGTTGTTCTGAGTTAACAGCAAGGGAACTAGGGGTAAGGGCCACATCTGTTCTCGAGACATGCTCCTCAGTAATGGGTACCAATGTTGCCTTGGCCAATCTGGAGCTATCAGAATGATCCTTGGACGGTCCTCTTTGATCTTCAATAGCACCTTGTGCATCAAAGGAAGTGGTGGGAATGCATATGCTGTCAGATTTTCCAACTGAAGGATAGGGAGTCCACCTTCCATGCCAGTGGATGGTACGTCCTGGTGCAGAATTTCTTTAATTGGTGATTGTGTGGGGATGCAAATAAGTCTATTTCTGGGAGACCCCATTTTCTTGTTATGGTTTTGAAGATGTCCGGATGCAGCATCCATTCGTGGGCATCCGTGGTAGTCCTGCTTAGTATGTCTGCTAGAGTGTTTTCTTTTCCTGGTACAAAAATTGCTTGTAACTGAATGTTGTAACTCAGGGCCACATTCCAGAGGTCCAGGGCCATCCGGCATAGAGGGTAGGAATGTGTGCCTCCCTGCTTGTTGATGTACCACATAACTGTGGTGTTGTCTGTCCTTATCAATTGGCCTTGTCGAAGAAATGGTTTGAAAGCCTGAATTGCCAGTTTTACTGCCAGCATTTCCTTTAGGTTTATGTGTAGGTGCAGTTGCTCTTGAGTCCATAAACCTTGTATGCATTTGTCCATCATGTGGGCCCCCCAACCGAGGTCTGAGGCGTCCGTTGTGATGGTTTGGCTTGGCTGAGTGCTGTGGAAGGGCAATCCTTCGTTTGACTGACAGGCCTGAGCCCACCAGTGGAATTCTTGCTTCAGGCATGGAATTATTGGAATGTGAGTTTCTAGGCTGTGCTTGTGCTGAGACCATAAATTCTTTAGGTACCACTGTAGCTTTCTCATGTGCAGTCTGGCATGTGGGACCAATATTATGCAGGATGCCATGAAGCCCAATGCCTGTAGGACTTTTCTTGCTGTTAGATGGTTTTGCTTTGTTAATGCCAAGAAGTAGAGAGGGAGTTGCTCCTGTTTTTCTACTGTTAGGAATGCCATTTGTTTGGATGTGTCCAGCTCCGCACCCAAAAAGGTTATCTTTTGGGATGGTATCAGCCTTGACTTTTTTATATTGACTGTATATCCCAGGGCTTGTAGAAGGTAAATGACTCTTTTCAAGTCTTCTGCTAGCTTGTTTTGTTGTCCGCTTGTATCAGGCAATCGTCCAGGTAAGGGTAGATTTGGATTCCTGAAGCCTGCAATGAGCGATTACTGATGCCAGGCATTTCGTGAACACTCTGGGCGCAGTAGATAAGCCAAAGGGCAATGCTGAGAATTGATAATGCTCTGATCCTGCAAGAAATCTGAGGTATCTTCTGCAATTTGGTCGTATGGGGACGTGCAGGTATGCCTCCTTGAGATCTAGAGTAACCAGCCAAGACTCCTTGCCCAGCATGGGAAGAAGCTGCTGTAGGGTCAGCATTTTGAATTTTGGAACAATGAGGAATGTGTTTAAAGCGGACAGATCGAGAATAGGTCTCCATTTGCTTTCTTTCCTTGGTACTAGGAAGAGTCTGGAGTAAAAGCCCTTTCCTTGCTCCATATATGGTACCTTTTCCACAGCTCTTATTTTTAATAATTGATGTACTTGTTTTAGAGCTTCTGCCTTTTGATTTGGAGGTAGGTTTGGCATTCCTCTCTTTCCTGGTAGAGTATGGAAATGAAACCTGTAACCTTGGTCTATAGTTTGCAAAATCCACTTGTCTCTTGTGATGTAATGCCAGTTCTTTGAAAATAAAGCAAGCTTTCCGCCTAAGGGTGCTTCTAGTTGTTCCCTGGTAGGCGGTGCCAGAGCCAAGTCACTGTGATTGTCCTGTTGCAGTGGTGGTAGCTGCGTCTGTGCCTCGCTGGTTGTTACCCTGCCACTGGCGTCCCCTGTAGGCACCCCTGGATTGGTTTCTGCCTCTTGAACGCCTATTCCTGCCTCTCTGTGCTTTGGAGGAGTCTGGAAAGGACCAATTCTTGGCGGGCCAATTCCTGCTAAACCTTGGAGGTTGGACCTGTAAGAAATCTTTCAGTGTTTGGACAGATTTTGCCTTCTCTTCCATCTTCTTCAGTACCTGTTGTGCAGGAGAACCAAACAAATTGATCTTGTCCATGGGAGCATCTAATAGTTTTGATTTGACATGGTCCGGTAAGGCCTGCTCTTTCAACCATGCATGCCTTCTGATAACTGTGCCAGTCATGGCTGATCTAAAGGAAGCCTCCAGTGCATCATAGCCGCATTTTAAAGAATGGTTACTAACTTGCTGAATGTTATGTACCATTTCCTGAACATATTTCTTATCTAAAGGTTCATCAGAGGACAGTTTTTTAGTTAACTGGTCTAGCATAAATTCTTGATATTGGATCATATGAAATTGAAAGTTCAAGGCCCTAGCTGACAGAGTAGCAGAAGTGTAAGCTTTTTTACCCCATCTCTCCAAGGACCTTGATTCCCTTTCAGAGGGGAGGGGATTTTTGGCAGAGGTAGTTGCTACAGCCTTAGGCCCCTGGGAGATAGTCTCGGGATCTGCAAAAGGAGCCTTGTATAAATGGTGATGTGTGTCCGGGACCCTGTAGAACCTATCGGGCTTAGCAGGAGCCGGAGGTAATGAGTCAGGAGCAGTACAAGCATCATTAAATGCATCATCTACAACAGAAAGAACTGGAGGTATAGCTAAAGGCCTATGTTGTGGTAAATGCAAAAAGGTTCTAAGCCTTTTCCTGGAGTCTGAAAAATCTTGGCCCTGCCACTGAAATTGTTCCCTCATAGCATGCAAGGTTTCCCCAAAGGAAAATTCCTCAGGCGGAGAGGCAGAAGGGATGGACACTTCAGCATCAGAGTCTTCATAAGGGGAATAAGGAGCCTCTGGAGGGTCTGTATTATCTGAATCATCAGAGGAATCATCTGTGGAAACTGGCTCAGGGGGCTCTGCCCTAGGCCTCTTCTCTGGAGGTGGGTGAGAGGCCCTGTCTGGGTGAGGTTGGGATCCCCGGATTAAGGAAATGAGATCCTCTGCTAGAGAAAGCATTTGGGAACTGGAGCTGGGCCTGTGAGAGGGGGTCTTAACAGGCACAGATTTTGTAGCTTTAGCTGCTTTAGCCCTGGCAAAGGCCTTAATGGACATGGCTGCAGGAGGCCTAGCAGCTCCACGTGCAGGGGTTGAAATATCCAAGGGAATAGTGTCAGATAATTCCTGAGAAACCACAACTGCAGGTTGGATTTCAGAAGCCGATTCCACCAGGTTGGAAGTGGCCTCGGTAGAAGGCATGTTTTTGGCTGAAGGAAAAACCGCTTGCTCGGTTTCAGCCGAAACCGAGACACTCTCGGTTGGGCCGAAACCGCGGACCGCGAGTGTCGGTCCTTTCCCTTGCGTTTTTTGGATATTTGTGAAGTCGGAGGATCCGATGGCATAATATAAGCAAAATCAGAGCCGAAAAACTGCTCAGCAAATTCTGACCGACGTCTAAGAGTCCGTCGGTTAAAAGAAGCACAGGCTAGACAAGCTGCTACGTCGTGGTCTGGGCCTAAACAAGGTAAGCAGTAAGAGTGGAAATCTTTATGAGGTATTTGTTTCCCACAAGTTAAACAGTTATTCACTTTTTCTGACATCGGCTGAGGCAAGAAAGAGTCCCCAATGGGGTACTTAGCTTTTTAGAAGTCTTCGGTAGTAGTAGAAGTATTCGGTAGTAGTAATCTCTGGATCTGACCGACCGGCACTTGCGAACAGCTTCTGCTTGGGCCACGCGGCAAGAAAGACTGAGGAAAATGGCGTCGGCTGATGCCTTTATACCCGAAGAACTGCAGCTATGACGTCGGGTGAAGTGCGACACCAGCCGAAGCCAGACCCAGACTTTGGAATCCGGCTGACCGAAGGGCTGCCTGACGACAGGACAACCCATTTGTACGGACTGCAGATGCATCCTTGAAGGACATCTTGCAATTCTGGAAGGCTGTACCCCCCCACCACTCATTAAATAAATATTCCAACTACAAGATCGCACTACAGTGAGGAAAGGGCAACTATTCCGATCTTCATTGTACCGTGATCTCACAAAAACCATACTGAGATCCTGGATTTTCGATCATTGCAGCATTCGTTTACATAAACTTTTGTTTATCTAACATAGACCCTATATATCTACACACACACAAACATCTCTCTCGCTATATATATATATATATATTTATAAAATACATATATATATATATATATATATATGTATACAGACACGCACACACACACACACACAAAATCTCCCAAACTTAAAAATGTTCACTTACCTGTAATGTCCAAGTGTGTAGTCTAAAAAGTCCCATTAATTCTTTGAGCAGGCATCTCCTACAAAGCTGACTGCTTCTCCAGATGAAGTGCACAGACAGCTTAAACAGCCGAACACTGCCATTATCTGTAAAACTGACTCTAAAATTCAAGTCATCTATAGCAAATCATGATAGTCATTTATAATCTAACACCAACCACAAAAGTAAAATTCTTAAAAAAGTGGTAATTTATAAAAAAAAAATAAAAAAAAAAAAGGCTGCACTAACCTTTTGTCCAACCTTCCATTATGACTAAGAGTCTAAGTATCTCTGACATGTCTCCAAAGGAGATGTTATCAGGTAGTGATCTGGGGACCCCCACCCCCATAAAAATTGGTATCCTCTATAAGAGACTCCATCAAGGATTCTACATGCCTCCTTTTGCACATTCTCTTCTGATGTACCTCCTCTGTGGGATACTCAGGGGAGGTGTCGGAAGGGAAGTTCCTCTATTAGAACAGTCTGTCCCTGGGGCGTAGGTCTTATTGACTCAGAGCTCAGAACCAATGAGAGAAATGGGGTAGGATCCAAAAAACAAGAAGCTGGCTCTCTGGAGAGAGAAAAAGCCCTTTCCAGCACCTCAAAAGCTGATGGACCTGCAGAAGCTTTGACCTGCCCTCTCAGAGCCGAACCCCCTGAAAGTAGGTTGTGGCCACCCTGAGATCTACACCTCGAGGAAGGAACAGTACAGTTTTGTACCTACCATAAATGTAGATGTCCGATAGACATGCAACTGCAGTCATAACATGTGGGTCGTCCTGCCTCAGGCAGCCCTCGGTCTGCCGGATTCCAAAGTCTGGGTCCGACGTCGGCTGATGTCACATTTCTCTCCGACGTCAGAGCGGCTGGAGTACATAAGCATCAGCCGACGCCATTTTCTTCAGTGTTTCTTGCCCCAGATGCCAGGTGCCCTCCAAGGAAGGCTGTAATCAAACTGGAAGACAAAAACAGGATTCCAAACAAATAAAAGAGCAATAAAACAAATACACCATAACAGATATCCCCAGCTAAGAGTAACAGGGATAGGAGTGGACCCTAGGCATAGAGGGGTATGGAGGGAGGGAAAATCCGACTGCAGTTGCATGTCTATCGGACATCTACATTTATGGTAGGTACAAAACTGTACTATGTCCTTCAAGAATGCAACTGCAGTCATAACATGTGGGTAGAATACCATAGCTTAGCTGGGGAGGAGGAATGCTCTAGGAAAAAGAAGGTGTGGCAATCAAACCCTGCAGGACTGCCGAAGCAAAGCCTGCTCTGGATCTGGAGTATAGAGGGAGATTGTAGTGTTTGGAGAATGTATGCACGGAGCTCCATGTAGCAGCTTCTAGAATGTCCTTGGTAGGCACCCCTCTTAGGAATGCTGTAGAGGTGGCCATAGCTCTGGTGGAATGTGGTCTGACATTGGCTGGAACAGTCTTTCCATGAAAGGAATAACAGAATCTGATGCAATGTCCAATCCATTTTGAAATAGTCTGTTTTGAAATTGCTTTCCCTTGGACTGCAGGGGCGTAAGCTACAAAAAGTTGTTCAGACTTCCTACTGGCCTTGGTTCTGTCCAGGTAGTATCGAAGTTGTCTGTGAATGTCCAAGGTATGCAACAGTCTTTCCCCCTTATTCTCAGGATTGGGGAAGAAAGCAGGCAGATGAATTGCTTGATTTAAAGAAACCCTAGAAAAGTACAGTTTTGTACCTACCATAAATGTAGATGTCCGAACTGGATAGCATCTGCAGTCATAACAACTGGGTTGTCCTGTCGTCAGGCAGCCCTTCGGTCGGCCGGATTCCAAAGTCGGGTCCGCTTCGCTGATGTCGCACTTCACCCGACGTCATCTCTGCTGGTCTTCGGGTATAAAGGCATCAGCCGACGCCATTTTCTTCAGTGTTTCTTGCCCCAGATGCCAGTTGCCCTCTTGGAAGGCTAAATTTTGGGTAAAATGCCAATGTTCCCCAAAGGATAGAAGGCAAACACATTTTAAGCATGTATGTACATATATACAAACAAATACACCATAAAAGACTCCCCCCCCCCCCCAGCCCGCTATTAGGAGGGCAAATACCCTAGGAGTACCACAGAGGGGAAGGAGGGTAATCCTGACTGCAGATGCTATCCAGTTCGGACATCTACATTTATGGTAGGTACAAAACTGTACTATGTCCTTCATGGATGCATCTGCAGTCATAACAACTGGGTAGAATACCATAGCCAACTAGGGGAGGAGGAAGAATAGATTATGGTGTGGTTAGGATCCCTTGCAGTACAGCAGTGGCAAACCCTGCTCGGGATCTGGAATACAGAGGTAAATTATAATGCTTGGCAAATGTATGCACGGAGGTCCAAGTAGCCGCCTCAATAATGTCCTTGGTTGCCACTCCTCGTAAGAAGGCTGTGGTAGTGGCTGTTGCTCTTGTAGAATGAGGTCGTATGTTCTGTGGAATTGGTTTTCCATGGAAGGAGTAACAGAATCGTATGCAATTTCCTATCCATTTGGAGATTGTCTGTTTGGAAATTGCTTTTCCTTCCCTTCCTGTTGCATAGGCTACAAAAAGCTGGTCAGTTTTTCTGTTACTTTTGTTCTGTCCAGGTAGTAGCGTAGCTGTCTGTGTACATCCAAGGTATGCAGCATTCTTTCCCCTCTGTTTTGTGGGTTGGGGAAGAAGGTAGGTAGGTGGATTGCCTGGTTTAAGGACACTCTGGATACCACCTTAGGCATAAATGTAGGATTAGTCCTCATGGACACTCTGTCTTGGTGGAAGATTAGGAAGGGTTGTACTGCCATTAGGGCCTGAAGTTCAGAAACCCTCCTTGCTGAGGTTATTGCCAGTAGGAAAGCAGTTTTCCATGAAAGATGCTGTAGGTCTGCTGTTGCTGCTGGTTCAAAAGGTGCAGTGTCAACTTTTCTAGCACAAAGTTCAAATCCCAAGCTGGCAGTGGTGGTTTCCTAGGAGGTTTTACATTCTTGATCCCTCTGAGGAACTGCCTGAGTAGAGGATGTGAGAAGACAGGTGGATCAAAGCTGTATTCTGCTGAAGTAGCTGATGCATGTATCTTGATGGAGGAATAGGACAGGCCTGTATGTAGAAGCTCTGCCAAGTACTCCAGAATGTTAGCCATATCTATATTGGACACATCCTTCCCTCTTTCAGCACTCCAAATGACAAACCTTTTCCATTTCCTGCATAGTTTCTTCTTGTTGAAGGTCTGCGGGCTTCAAGGATAATGTCTTTAACCCTTTGGGAGAGATCTGGAATAGTTGCTGCTATGTGATGTGCCATGCAGTCAGCTGCAACGTTTTTAGGTTTGGATGCATGATGCTGTAGTTGTTCTGAGTTAGCATCAAAGGCATCAGGGGTATTGACCACATTTTGTCCCGAGACATGCTCCTCAGCAATGGGTACCAGTGTTGTCTTGGCCAGTTTGGAGCTATCAGGATTATCCTTGGACGTTCCTCCTTGATTTTTAGTAATACCTTGTGTATCAAGGGAAGAGGTGGGAATGCATATCCTGTCAGGCCTTTCCAGCTGAAGGAGAGCGAATCCACTTTCGATGCAAGTGGATGGAATGTCCTTGTGCAGAATTTTTGAGCTGGTGGTTGAGAGGGAAGCGAATAGATCTATCTGTGGCATTCCCCATTTCTTTGCGATGGTCTTGAAGATGTCGGTGTAGCATCCATTCGTGAGCATCCGAGGTGGTTCTGCTTAACATGTCTGCTAGAGTGTTCTCCTTTCCGGTACAAACATTGCCTGTAACTGGATGTTGTAGCTGAGTGCCAGGTTCCAAAGGTCCAAAGTCATTCTGCATAGGGGGTATGAATGAGTGCCTCCCTGTTTGTTGATGTACCACATGACTGTGGTGTTGTCTGTCCTTATCATCAAATGGCCTTCTTTGAGAAATGGTCTGAATTTTTGGATTGCCAGTTTTACTGCCAGCATTTCTTTGAGGTTGATGTGCAGGTGAAGCTGGTCCTGCGTCCACAATCCTTGCACGCATTTGTCCAGCATGTGAGCCCCCCATCCTAGGTCTGAGGCGTCTGTTGTGATGGTTTGGCTTGCTTGATATTTGTGAAAGGGTAAGCCTGGGTTTGACTGGCATGCTTGAGCCCACCATAGGAACTCCTGTTTTAGGCATGGAATTAGTGGAATTTCTGCTTCTAGGCTGTGCCTGTGTTGGGACCATAAATTCTTTAGGTACCACTGTAGTTTTCTCATATGTAGTCTGGCATGTGGAACCAAGATTATGCATGATGCCATGAAGCCCAAGGCCTGCAGAACTTTTCTTGCTGTTAGTTTGCTGTGGTTTGTTAGTGCCAAGAAGTAAAGAGGGAGATTTTTGTTTTTCTGCAGTTAGGAATGCCATTTGTTTTACTGTGTCCAATTCCGCCAAGAATGTCCTTGTTTGGGATGGAATCAGCCATGATTTTTGCAAATTGACTGTGTATCCCAGTGCTTGTAGCAAGTAAATGACCCTTTGTAAATCTGTTGTCAGCTTGCTTTTGTTGTCCCCTTGTAGCAGGCAGTCGTCCAGGTATGGATAAATTTGGATTCCTGTAGTCTGCAGTGGGCGATTACTGATGCCAGGCATTTTGTGAATACTCTGGGCAGTAGATAAGCCAAAGGGCAATGCTGAGAATTGATAGTGCTCTGATCCTGCAAGAAATCTGAGGTATCTTCTGCAAATTGGTCGAATGGGGACGTGCAGGTATGCCTCCTTGAGATCTAGAGTTACCAGCCAACACTCCTTGCCCAGCATGGGAAGAAGTTGCTGTAGGGTCAGCATCTTGAATTTTGGGACAATGATGTATGTGTTTAAGGTGGACAGATCGAGAATAGGTCTCCAACTTTTTCCTTTCTTGGAACTAGGAATAGTCTGGAGTAGAATCCTTTGCCTTGTTCTGTTATTGGTACTCTTTCCACAGCTCTCATCTTTGTTAATTGCATTATCTGCTGTAGAGCTTCTGTTTTTTGATTTGGAGGTAGGTTTGGCATTCCTCTTTTGACTGGTATAGTGTGGAAGTGGAACCGGTAACCTTGGTCTATGATTTGCAAAATCCACTTGTCTTTTGTGATATAGTGCCAGTTCTTTGAAAATAAGGTTAATTTTCCGCCTAAGGGTGCTGCTATTTGTTCCCTGGTAGGCGGAGTTAGAATCAAGTCACTGTGATTGCCCTGTTGTAGTGGTAGTGGCTGTGCCTGTGGCTCTGTTATTACCTTGCCACTGTCGCCCTCTGTAGGCACCCCTCTAGATTGATTTCTGCCTCTGGAACGCCTATTCCTGCCCCTTTGGGATCTTGTGGAGTCAGGAAAGGACCAATTTTGGCAGGCCAGTTCCTGCTAAACCTTGGGGCTGAACCTGCAAGAAATCTTTAACCGTTTGTACAGATTTTGCCTTTTCTTCCATTTTCTTCATTACCTGCTGGGCAGGTGTACCAAACAAACTGGTCTTATCCATAGGAGCATCTAATAACTTAGCTTTAACATGATCCGTAAAACTTGTTCCTTCAACCATGCATGTCTTCTTATCACTGTGCCAGTCATGGCTGATCTAAATGAAGCCTCCAGTGCATCATAGCCACATTTTAAGGAATGGTTACTAACCTGTTGTATGTTATTTACCATTTCTAATAGATTTTCTTATCTATAGAGTCATCAGAGGATAGCTTTTAGTTAACTGATCAAGCATAAACTCTTGGTATTGTATCATGTGAAACTGACAGTTTAAAGCTCTAGCTGAGAGAGTAGCAGAGGTGTAAACCCTTTTGCCCCATCTGTCTAAAGACCTGGCTTCCCTTTCAGAAGGAATAGGGTTTTTTGCTGTGGTTGAGGCTACTGCCTTAGGGCCCTGGGATATAGTTTCGGGTCTGCAAGAGGGGCCTTGTATAGGTGATGATGAGTGTCTGGCACCCTGTAAAATCTATCTGGTTTGGCAGGTGCTGGAGGTAAAGAATCTGGTGCAGTGCAAACATCATTAAATGCATCGTCCACAACAGAGAGGACAGGAGGTATAGCTAAGGGCCTGTGTTGTGGTAGGTGCAGAAAAGTCCTAAGTCTTTTCTGGAGTCTGAAAAATCCTGTTCCTGCCATTGGAATTGTTCTCTCATGGCATGTAAGGTTTCCCCAAAGGAGAATTCTTCTGGTGGGGAAGCAGCTGGAATGGATTCTTCAGCATCTGAGTCCTCAAAATTGGAGAAAGGAGCCTCTGGCTGGTCTGTAATATCTGAGTCTTCCAGAATCATCAGAGGACACAGGCTCGAGGGGCTCTGCTCTAGGTCTCTTTCTGGGGGCTGAGAGGCCCTGTCTGGGTGAGATTGAGATCCCCTAATTAAGGATATTAAATCTTCTGCCAGAGTAAGCATTTGTGAACTAGAAGTGGGCCTGGTTGAGGGGGTTTAACAGGCACTGACTTAGTAGATTTGGCTGCTTTAGCCCTGGCGAAGGCCTTAATAGACATGGCTGCAGGAGGCCTAGCAGCACCACGTGCTGGGGTAGAGACATCCAAAGGGATGGTGTCTGATAAGTCACTAGTAACCACTGTAGTAGGTAAAATTTCTGAGGCCGATTCAAGTAAGGTAACCGGAACCTCAGTAGTAGTCATTGATTCGGCTGTACTCTGATCAGTTTTTGCGGTTTCGGCCGAAACCGAGACACTCGCGTTTGCTTAACCATGGTTTCGCCGAAACCGCGGACCGCGAGTGTCGGTCTTTTCTTTGCGTTTTTAACAATTTGGGTAGTCGGAGGAGCCGACGGCATAATGTACGCAAATTCAGAGCCGAAAAACTGTTCAGCAAACTCCGACCGACGTCTAAGCGTTCGTCGGTTGAAAGAAGCACAGGCGAACAGGCTGCTACGCCGTGGTCTGGGCCTAAACAAGGCAAACAGTAAGAGTGGAAATCTTTATGAGGTATTTGTTTCCCACAAGTTAAACAGTTATTGACTTTTTCTGACATCGGCGGAGGCAAGAAAGAGTCCCCAACGGGGTACTTAGCTTTTAGAAGTCTTCGAAGGAGTATTCGGTAGTAGTAATCTCTGGATCTGACCGACCGGCACTTGCGAACAGCTTCTGCTTGGCGCACGCGGCAAGAAAGACTGAAGAAAATGGCGTCGGCTGATGCCTTTATACCCGAAGACCAGCAGAGATGACGTCGGGTGAAGTGCGACATCAGCCGAAGCCGGACCCGGACTTTGGAATCCGGCCGACCGAAGGGCTGCCTGACGACAGGACAACCCAGTTGTTATGACTGCAGATGCATCCATGAAGGACATCCACCTTTGGCATAAAAGTAGGGTTGGTCCTTAATGAAACCCTGTCTCTGTGAAAAATAATAAAGGGTGGTATTGCCATTAGGGCCTGTAGCTCCGAAACCCTTCTTGCTGAGGTAATTGCCAACAGGAAAGCTGTCTTCCATGAGAGAAATTGCAAGTCAACTGTAGCTGCTGGCTCAAATGGAGGTAGAGTCAGTTTTTCTAGGACAAAATTGAGGTCCCAGGCTGGCACTGGGGCCTTTCTTGATGGCTTAATGTTCTTGATTCCCCTGAGGAATTGCCTTAGTAAAGGGTGTGAAAAAACAGGAGGATCAGTGTTGTATCTAGCTGAAATAGCAGATGCATGTATCTTTATGGAAGAATATGAGAGGCCGTTCTTTAACATATCTGCCAAATATTCCAAGATGAGTGGGATGTTCAACAATGATGCATCATGTCCCTTGCTGGTATTCCAATTGCTGAATCTTTTCCACTTTGCTAAGTAAACCTTTCTGGTGGATGGTCTTCCAGCCTCTGTTAGTATCCGCTGAACTTCCTTGGAGAGAGAGAGGCTGAAGTTATTTATGGGATTTCCCAGGCTGTTAGCTACAGTGTCTGAAGATTTGGATGCACTGTTTCGAAATTGTGTTGAGTCAAAAGTAGAGGCCATTGGGGAAGGGCCCACCTCCTGGTGTGACATAGGCTCCGTAGTAGTGGGTACCAGTGTTGTCTTGGCCAGTCCGGAGCTATTATGATTCCCTTGGGTCTCTCTGTTTTGATCTTTAGTAATAATGAGGTCATCAGTGGCAGAGGTGGGAATGCATAGATTGTTAGGGAGTTCCAGTTGAATGAGAGGGCATCTATTTTCCAAGCTTTTGGATGGTATGTCCTTGTGCAGAATTTTGGTAGAAGATGGTTGAGGTGAGAGGCAAATAGGTCCACTTCTGGCTTGCCCCATGTCGAAGTGAGTTGTCTTAAGGCCTTCGGATGTAACCTCCACTCGTGTGGATCTGTGAAATTCCTGCTTAGGCTGTCCGCCAACACATTGTATTTTCCTGGAACAAACTGGGATTGTAACTGGATGTTTAGGCTCAGTGATTTCTCCCAAAGATGCATTGTCAGTCTGCAAAGGGGGTAAGAGTGGGTGCCCCCTTGCTTGTTTATGTACCACATCACAGTGGTGTTGTCTGTCCGTATCAGTAAATGGCCTTGCTGGAGTTGGTGTTGAAAGGCCTCGATGGCATGCATTACTGCCAGCATTTCCTTTTGGTTTATATGCAGATGTGTTTCCTTTGGAGTCCATTGTCCTTGTATACACCTGCCTTCCATGTGCACCCCCCATCCAAGGTCTGAGGCGTCTGTGGTCATGGTCTGTGTTATCTGTGGTTTTTTGAATGACATACCTGTGTTTGCCTGGCTCACCGAGGCCCACCATAGGAATTCCTTTTGTAGGCATGGAATGAGCGGTATGATTGTCTCCAAGTTGTTGCTGTGTTGAGACCAAATGCTTTTTAGGTACCATTGAAGCTTTCTCATGTGTAGTCTTGCTAATGGAACCAGGAGAATGCAGGATGCCATGTAACCCAGGGCCTGTGGGAATCTCCTTGCAGTCATCTGGGTGAGTTTTGCTAAACCTTTGAAGTAATGAGTTAACTTCTCTTGCTTGTCTTCTGTCAGGTAAGCCATCTGAGAGGCTGTGTCTAGTTTGGCTCCTAAGAAGATTATTTGCTGGGATGGCTGCAGTCTTGACTTTTGGAAGTTGACTGTGTATCCCAGAGCTTGAAGTAATCGTATGACATAATCCAGGTTTTTTGTCAACATCAATTTGTCGTCCGCTTGTATGAGGCAGTCGTCCAGGTACGGGTAAATTTGTATCCCCTGGAGCCTGCAATGAGCAATTACTGAAGCCAGGCATTTTGTGAATACTCTGGGCGCAGTAGATAAGCCAAATGGCAATGCTGAGAATTGATAATGCTCTGGCCCTGCAAGAAATCTGAGGTATCTTCTGCAGCTGTGTCTGATAGGGACATGCAGGTATGCCTCCTTGAGGTCCAGAGTAATCAGCCAAGACCCCTTGCCCAGCATGGGAAGGAGTTGCTGTAAAGTCAGCATTTTGAACTTTGGTACTATGAGAAAGGTGTTTAATGCGGACAAATCCAGTATTGGTCTCCATTGAGATTTTTTTCTTGGAACAAGGAACAGTCTTGAGTAAAACCCTGATCTTGTTCTTGTTGTGGAACTCTTTCTATTGCTTTCATCCGAGTCAGCAGAGTGATTTGCTTGATAGCCTCTGCCTTCTGGTGTTGTGGTAGGTTTGGCATGCCTTGTTTTCTTGGTAAGGTATGAAAATGAAACCTGTACCCTCTGTCTATAATGTCCAAAATCCATTTGTCCTTTGTCAGTCTGTGCCAATTTTCTGCAAACAGAGATAATTTCCCGCCCAAGGGAGCTTCTATTTGTTCCCTGGTAGGCGGTAGTAGAGGAAAGTCACTGAGATTGTGGTTGTGGGGCAGGTGAAACCCCTGCGTCACTTCTTTGGTTTCCTGGCTGCCATTGTCGTCCCCTGTAAGGGCCTCTGTATTGGCCTCTTCCTCGCCACGCCTGTTCTTACCCCTTTGAAACTTTTCTGGATTAGGAAAGGACCAGTTTTTTGAAGGCCAATTCCTACTGAATCTGGGGGGTTGAACCTGGAGGAAATCTTTCACCGTCTGAACTGATTTTGCTTTTTCTTCAATGGTCTTTAACACATCCTTAGCATTCGCACCAAAAAGCTTGTTCTTTTCCAAAGGTGCATCCAGAAGTTTTGCTTTACATGATCTGGTAGAGGTTGATCTTTTAACCAAGCATGTCTACGGATGACTGCCCCTGTCATAGCTGCCCTACATGAAGCTTCCAGTGCATCATATCCACACTGCAGGAAGTGATTGCTAACTTGCTGAGTGTTATGTACAGCTTCCTGCAAAGTCTTCCTGTCTAAAGGATCAGGAGTGGCTAATGTTTTTTGTAAATCTTCTAACAGATAATCCTGATATTGTAACATATGAAAAAGGCAATTTAAAGCTCTCATAGATAAGGTAGTGGATGTGTAAACCTTTTTGCCCCATCTCTCTAATGACCTAGCTTCCCTGTTGGAGGGCAAAGGATTTTTAGAGGTGGAGGCTGAAACTCCTTTAGGCCCCTGTGAAATAGTTTCCAAATCAGCAGTATGGGCCCTGAATAAATGGGAATGAGTTTCTGGGACCCTGTAATACCTGTCTGGCTTGGCTGGAGCAGGAGGAAAGGAATCAGGGGTAGCACTAGAATCAGAATACAAATCATCCAGAACATCAAGTACAGGAAGAATAGCTAAGGGCCTGTGCTGGGGCTTCTTAAGGAAAGTCCTAAGGCGTTTCCTAGAATCAGAATATTCCTGACCTTGCCACTTGAAATGTTCCCTCATGGAGTGCAGCACTTCCCCAAAAGAAATATCCTCAGGAAGGGAGGCCGAGGGGATGGAACTTCTGCATCCGAGTCCTCATAGGTCTGGAAGAGCTCTTCCTGGCTATCAGAGTGGACAGAGCCCTCAGAATCTTCATCTGAAGGAGTAGGGTCAGAGGGTTCAACCCGGGGCCTTTTATCAGAAGGAGGCTGGGATCCTCTCTCAGGATGGGCCTGTGAACCTCTAATCATGGAAATTAAATCAGCAGCCATGGACATAATTTGTGTCTCTGGAGTAGGCTGAGGTAAGGATTTAGAAGTAATATGCTTTGTTTTGCTGGCTGCCTTAGCCCTAGTGTAGGCCTTAATAGACATGGCCATGGGGGGCCTGGCAGCTCCATCGCAGGAGTGACCTTGTCTACAGCAATGGTCTCGGCATTTCCTCGGTTTCGTATCCGGAGGAAAATCGATAACTGGCGTCAGAGTAATGTCTGGAATCGAGTCGCCGGTACGCGTGTCTTCGGTTCGGAGCGGTGGAGAGACCGTCTCAGAGAAAACCGGAGCACTCGCACTAGGTTTTGGCGTGGAGTCGGAAGTAGACGCGGGCCGAGGATGTCGGTCCCGGTCTTTGCGCTTTTTGGGAGTTTGCGATGTCGGAAGATCCGACGGCATGGTGTAAGCAAATTTATCGCCGAAAAAATCTTCAGCGAACTCCGCCCGGTGCCTGAGAGTGCGCTTGTTGAAGCGAGCACAGGCTACACAGGCCGAGACGTCGTGGTCTGGGCCCAGGCAAGGGAGACAGTAAGAGTGGAAATCCTTATGAGGTATTTGTTTACCACAAGAAAGACAATTGTTAACTTTTTCAGTAATTTCTGACATCAGCTGAGGCAAGAAAAGGTCCCCAACGGGGTACTTAGCTTTTTTGATGACTTCGGTATCGAAGAATACAGGAGCTGACCGACCGGCACTTGCGAACTGCTTCTGCTTCGGGCACCGCGCGGCAAGAAAGACTGAAGAAAATGGCGTCGGCTGATGCTTATGTACTCCAGCCGCTCTGACGTCGGAGAGAAATGCGACATCAGCCGACGTCGGACCCAGACTTTGGAATCCAGCCGACCAAGGGCTGTCTGAGGCAGGACAACCCACATGTTATGACTGCAGTTGCATTCTTGAAGGACATTGGATGTGAACTGTCCCAAGCTCCAAGGGGGAGGTACAGATTTGACAAAATCAGAGCTGAACCCAGACCCTCGGATCCGACAATGACATTTCAGCTCTGGGACTTGTTCTGATCCGAGGGAATTGTAGCAGAACTAGTCAGGGATACAGTCCGAGTCAAAGAAAGCACTTTTTTCAGCTCTGGACACTGTACCTCTCAGAGATTTCAGATCCTGGGACTCTGAAACCACTGGACGGATTGGAGGAAGAGATAAAAATAGTCTTGGATGTCACAGGAAGACTCATGGAACCGACAGGGGACAGAGCTGTTAAGACCTCCATCTGTATCTGAGCTCTGAGAAATGTTTGCATCATCCTATCCACATCTGCTTCTGACAAACTTCTGGGAGGACCTAGAGCAAGTTGTGGATGGTGGCCTGTGGATGGTGGCCTGGAGTGTTTCTTTGTAATCTGAAACAATGAAGGCAGGGCGGGTGATACGGGTTTTATAGCAAACTCTGGAGTAAGACTCCTCTGAGAAATAGCTGGCTTTGGATCTGAGGACATAGGATCCGATGGTAGAGTGGAAGGAGACACTGAAATAATGATAGGAGTTGAAACCTTCGGATCTGCGAATAGGATCTTTGGATTTAGTAATGTCAGATCCGAAGTTTTCTTTGGCTTAGTTGGTGGCTCCAATGAAGACCTTGGGGACTTCAGTGGGGAACATTTTCTTATACTACAATGGAGCTGACTTGATCTGGTGGGGGTTTGAGCCACAGAAGATGATGTAGCTAAGTGAGCCCTTCAAAATCAATTTGTTTCTGCCAAAGCCCTTGGACTGAAGATGGAGCGTACTGAACATGAATTACCCAAGTGCCCAGCTCCAAGGCAGCACATGTGCTTGCACTCCCTGTGGGCATCCGAATTAGGGATTTTATGCCCACAAGAAGTGCGTTTCTTGAATCTGGTTGGCTTATCCGACATGGTTAATAAGAAAGAGGATGGAAAGGAAAAAATAGTAGTGAAAACCAAAAGGTGCATTTAACAAAAAAAAAATCAAAAAGGCAAAAATAACTACCTACCACCAATGGTAGATCACTGAGTTACCATGTTAGGTAAAATGGTAAGCAGAGGGAAAGAAATAGCAGCGATGGTACAAAAGATTTACTATTCAGGAGAATAGTAAAAGCAGAAAAGAGAGAAGTTACTAATGACCTGTGAAAATAACTAACATGGAGGCAGCAAAAGTTTTAGATTAGTTTTAAAGTCAAAGATGGATAAATTAACTTACAAAACCATACTATTACAGCTCAAGAGAGGAACCTGCATCTGTTTGCAATGGTGGCAAACAAGATCTGAGGTAATCGGGACATACTAGTGCATTATGGGTAGAGTGAGGAGCTCGAGAGCTGGAGCCAAAGTCTGTGGTATGCAGCCATGTCGGATCCAAGGATCAGATCCGAACCCATGGGTTGAGAAAGAATAAAAAGGACATCAGATGAGGATATTTTTCATCTACAGGAAGAAGACATGCTCAATGTGCTTCATCTTCTTTTTTTTGGCTTTTCCCGGTTAGGGGTCTCCGTAGCGGATCACCTGTCCGCTCATGATTGGCAGTGGAGTTTTATGGTGTCGAGTTGCCAGCCCGGCACTCAACCTTCCACAGAAGGCACACACATGTATGCATAAAAATAGGAGAAAAAAAGATGATCCACTAGAATAATGTCTCTGCAACAATAGAGTTCTGTGGTATGCAGCATTACACTGCTCTGGCCCTGATAAACCTATTACTTTAGCTGTTTTAAGTCGTGATACAGCCTGAATGCAACAATAAAATAATATTAAAACAAAACTTTATAAACACTAGAGAGATTATCAAACTGTTGAGTAAAAGACTTTAGGTTATGATGTCTACAGTCAAGTCCATCAAAAATAGAAAAAAACCCTGGTACTTACATAAGTATTTATTAATAATTTATTTACATATTAACATTTGTTACAAATTCCATTTTTGATAGTACATTTTTGCAATAGAAGTTATCACATTCATAGCACTACATTTTGCATTACAACTCTATCACCCTCTTCATTCCAAGGCAATAACACGAGCCTGTCTGGACCTTTCTGCATGTATTTCAAGGTAATTTAAAATAAAGTTCTTTATCTCAATATTACGGTAGTAAGGAGGACTGATGAGAATGTATAGCAAGAGACAATTTGGGTGCCATATATATATATATATTTCAAGATGCACAGCTTTATTTGTTTTACCAGATTGAAGGGAAACAGGTCTACAGAATGTGGCTTATTCAGAGTTCACTAAAAATTTACAGAATGCGGCTTATTCAGAGATCACCAACCTGCATTCAAAAGAAAGTAATGTTCAAATCTGAAAAGTAAGTATTACCAATTTGGTTTCAGTTGCAGAGTAAAGAGAAGTGCAGTCCAGGTGTACAACATGAAGCTGAATTAACAAATGCAACATTACTAAAACCGGTAATGGAATCAGGTGCATTTCTAAAGCCCTAATACCTCACCAAGTAAATCTTCCATGGGGGTTACAATTGTGGACAAACAGTAGTCATGCTGCTATTATGAGACTTTTCCACCAATGGCAGTCACTTAAGTAATGTTAAGTATCAAAATAAGAATACAAAGAAAGTACAGTTTGTGTACACTTACCATAAATGTAGATGTTCAAGTGTGTTTACTGTTGCAGTCGACACATTTGGGTTATCCCTGCCAGGGTAGCCCTTGGCCGGCCCAAATACCAGAGACTTAGTATTTCTGCGTTGGTTGCTGTCGCTTCAGGACTGACGTCAGGTCGTCAGTAGTATAAAGTAAGGCAGCCAATGCCATTACATCAGTTTTTCTTGACCTATCCTGTCAGGAGCCCCCAAGTGGGAGCCAGGTTCTGGTGGAAGAACCCCCACCAGAAGAAAGTAAGTACCAATATGTCCCTTGTAAGGAAAGAAGAGGGGGATGGAGGGAGAGAAAAGTACAGTTTGTACATAAATGTAGATGTTCGAGTGTTCACACTGCTGCAGTCATTACACTTGGGTTATCCTGCCATCAGGCGGCTCCGCAGTTGGCCAGAGTTCCAAAGTCTTGGTCCGGCATCGGTTGCTGTCTTTTCTTCCCTGACATCAGTGTGCCAGGGGTATATAAGATGCATCCGATGCCATTTTCATCAGTTTTTCTTGTCCCAGATGAAAGGTGCCCCCAAGTAGGTAGGCAATACATATTGCTAATAAAACATATGTAGAAAATAAAAACAATACCTTCAGTTACAAGCAAATACACCACAAAGGTTGTATAAGATAGAAAGGTATAGATAAGTCCAGCTAGGACAGAGGGGATGGAGGGAGGGTAACCTGGACTGCAGCAGTGTGAACACTCGAACATCTACATTTATGGTATGTACAAAACTGTACTATGTTCATCGTGTTACACTGCTGTGGTCATTACACTTGGGTAGAATCCCAAAGCTAAGGTTGGGTGGCTGGTCTATAAAGA
The DNA here is from genome assembly GCF_019279795.1 of Protopterus annectens. Taxonomy (NCBI): domain Eukaryota; kingdom Metazoa; phylum Chordata; order Ceratodontiformes; family Protopteridae; genus Protopterus; species Protopterus annectens. The sequence continues at coordinate 1,283,326,167 of NC_056726.1, read as the reverse complement.
GTTAGGATTGGCTATGAGGCCCTGCAGAACTGCAGTGGCAAATCCTGCTCTGGATTTAGAGTAAAGAGGCAAGTGGTAATGCTTGGTAAAGGTGTGCACTGAACTCCAAGTTGCAGCCTCCAAAATTTCCTTGGTTGGTACTCCTATGAGAAAGGCTGTTGCTCTGGTAGAATGTGGCCTAATGTTATTAGGGACTGATTTTCCATGCTGTGTGTAGCAGTAACGAATACAGTGTCCTATCCATTTGGAAACAGTCTGCTTTGAGATGGCCTTGCCCTGTGATCCTGCAGCATATGCTACAAACAGTTGCTCAGTTTTCCTGAAAGCTTTTGTTTTGTCCAAGTAGAAGCGTAGCTGCCTGTGTATGTCCAAAGAATGCAGAAGTTTCTCCCCTTTATTCTGGGGGTTTGGATAAAAAGTTGGCAAATGGATGGTTTGGTTAAGAACCACACTAGATACCACCTTTGGCATAAAGGTAGGGTTTGTCCTTAAAGAAACCCTGTCCTGATGGAATATTATAAAAGGTTCCACTGCCATTAATGCCTGTAGCTCTGAGACTCTTCGTGCTGAAGTTACTGCCAGGAGCAGAGTTGTTTTCCATGATAAAAATTTTAGATCGGCTGTATTGGCTGGCTCAAAAGGTGGCAAGGTCAGTTGAGGTCCCAAGTTGGTGTTGGTTCTCTCCAGGGCGGTCTTATGTTTTTAGCCCCTCTGAGGTACTGCTTTAGCAAGGGATGAGAGAATAAAGGAGGATCCGTGTTGTAATGAGCTGAAATGGCAGAGGCGTGGATCTTAATTGATGAGACGGATAGGCCTTTGTCCAGCATCTCAGTTAAGTATTGTAAAATCTGAGGAATGTTTGGGACAAGAGGGCCAAGGCTTTGAGCCTGGTTCCAGGCACAGAATCTCTACCATTTTTCTGAGTAAGATTTCCTGGTGCTAGGCCTCCTGGCTTCCAAAATGACATCCATAACAGCTTTAGAGAGAGGTGTTGCCTGTTTGACTAATGAATCGGCCATGCAGCCAGGTTTAGGGTTTTGAGCTGACCGTGCAGGATCTGATTGTTTTGTTGAGTCAGAAGGTGTGAAATTTGAGGCAAAATCCATGGTGGGCCTTGAGCTAAGTTCTTTAAGATTGGGTACCAGTGCTGGCGTGGCCAGTCTGGAGCAATCAGAATTATCTGTGGTTTTTCTTGTCTGGCTTTTAGGAGTACCTTTGAAAGGAGAGGCAGTGGTGGGAATGCATAAACATTTAGGCTTTTCCAGCTGAACGAAAGAGCATCCATTTTCCATGCTTGTGTGTGGTAAGTCCTTGTGCAGAATTTTTGTAGTTGACAATTCAGTGGGGAGGCAAAAAGATCTATGTCTGGGCACCCCCATTTTTGCGTTATCATGCTGAAGATCTGTGGATTCAATTTCCATTCGTGAGGGTCCATGATATTTCTGCTTAGATCGTCTGCCAGAGTATTTTTCTTTCCTGGCAGGAATTGTGCTTGCAGATGAAGTTGATAAGTTAGAGCTGTGTTCCACAAGGTCATGGCTTGCCTGCATAGGGGATAAGAATGAGTGCCCCCTTGCTTGTTTATGTACCACATTACTGTGGTGTTGTCTGTCTTTAATAATAATTGTCCTGGATGCAGAAGGTCCTTGAAAGCTGTTAGGGCATTTTGAACAGCCAACATCTCTTTTTGATTGATGTGAAGATGTATTTGGTCTGTGGTCCACTTGCCCTGAATACATTTTCCTGCCATGTGTGCTCCCCAGGCGTAATCCGAAGCATCTGTTGCAAGAGTCTGCCTGGCAGTGGGTAGAGTGAAAGGCTGACCCTTGTTGAGGTGACATGCCTGTGCCCATCATCGAAACTCCTGTTGTAGGCAGGGAATTATTGGTATTACTGTTTCTAAACTGTGAGTGTTGAGTCCAAACACTTTTTAGGTACCATTGTAATTTCCTCATATGCAGTCTGGCATATGGAATTAGTAGTATGCAGGATGCCATGAATCCCAGGGCCTGCAGAATTTTTCTTGCAGGGAGATGGGACTTTTTTGTCAGCAAATGAAAATAGTGAGTCAGTTGTCCTTGTTTGACTGGAGTGAGATAAGCCATCTGGGCCATTGTATTTAAGCTGGTACCCAGGAATATTATCTGTTGTGAGGGCACTAGTTTTGACTTCTTTTCATTTACTGTGCACCCTAGAGAAATTAGCAACCTTTTTACAAATTCCAGATGCTTTAGAAGAATGTCCTTTCTCTCTGCTTGAATGAGGCAGTCGTCCAGGTATGGATATATTTGTTCCAGGGTTCAAGTTCCAGGGTATGTTGCTGAAATTTTAGCATATGGAACTGACAGTTTAGTGCTCTGATAGTAAGAGTAGCTGAGGTATATACTTTTTTACCCCATCTGTCTAGTGCTCAGGAATCCCTATCTAAGGGGGGAGGATTGTTAGCAGAGGTTGCTTTAATTCCTTTAGGCCCTTGAGAAATTACCTCAGGGTCAGCAGTAGGATTTTTAAAAAGAAATTTGTGAGAGTCAGGGACTCTGTAGTACCAGTCTGGTTTTCTGGGTACAAAAGGGAGGGTGTCAGGAGTCAAACTGGATTCCAGGAAAATATCCCCCACAACATCCAGGATTGGGGGGATGGCAAAGGTTCTGTGATGTGGAAGATCTAAGAATTCCCAGAGTCTCTTTTTAGACTGAGGATAGCCCTGACTCTCTATGAAGGGTTCCCCCAAAGGAAAAATCATCTGGGAGAGAAGCTGACTCATACGTAGAGAGGGGCTGCACATCTTCATATTCAGATGCATCAGAGTCATCTGACTCTTGTTCAGACAAAACTACAGGGGACAGATTTTTTTCCTTTTGGAAGGGGCAGCTTGGCTTCCCCTAATCAGCATGATAAGGTCTTCCGCCATTTTAAGCATCTGAGACTGAGGCAAGGAAGCAGGTGCCTGAGATTGGGTTGTCAGTTTCTTGGGTGTGGTTCATACCCTGGGCCTAAGAAACTCAGTCGTTTTCGAAAGAACAGTAGTCGAGAAAGAAGACGTTGATTTGTGTTGAGAATCGGTAGTGTGAAGGACTTCCTCGGAAGCTGGTGCCTGCTCAGCAGCTCCAGACTCATCCAAGGTAGAGATGACTGCAGGATCCTTAGTCGAAAAAGAGTTTTGCAGCATACTGGACCCCGAAAGGTTCTTGGTAGCGGCCTGCAAATCCACAGAAGCTGGCATCAGGGACTGCGAAAGCACCTCACTGAGGACCGCAGAACTGATGACTAGCTTAACGGGAGCATCATCGGTAGGCTTGGCCCTATGCGGTCTGCCTCTGTCTTTATGTTTTTTCAGAAGATCTGCTGTCGGATGGCTTACCGAAGCCATATCGGAGTACGAGAACTGTAAGCAGAAATATCTAGCTACAATAAGGGCCCAAAAATGGATAGTTCTGGCGTTGAACAAAGCACAGAAGCAACAGTGGGGGATGTCATGGTCTGGGCCTAAGCAAGTGACGCAGTAAGAATGAAAGTCTCGGTGTGGTATTTGCTTTCCAAAGTAGAGACAATTAACTTTTTCTGACATCGGTTAGTGCAAGAAAAAAGGGATCCCCAATGGGGTACTTAGCTTTAGAAGACTTCAGCTTAAATTTGGTAGACGAAACAAAGGTAGTGGCCAACCGGCACTCATGCGAACTGCTTCTGCTTTGGGCTCCATGGCAATAAAGACTGAAGTAATGCTGTCAGCTGCCTTACTTTATACTACTGACAACCTGAAGTCAGTCCTGAAGCAACAGCAACCGACGCAGAAATATTAATCCTCTGGTATTCAGGCCGGCTGAGGTCTACCCTGGCAGGGATAACCCAAATGTGATGACTGCAACAGTGAAACACAAAGAACATCACTCTAAGTCCAGTAATACACCCACATAATTCAGGACTAATAAAAATTTATGATGACTATTAAATATGTAACCTCCCGCACAAAAAACAAGACAGGCAGTGCAATGAAGCTATAGTATACATCTTCAAATGGGAGACAAAAATCAAGGGAAGACACAAGTTCTAAGTAACAGTAACACAGGCCACACAAAAGCCAGATATTCTCGTAGAGAACTTTCATGTTCACAAAATCACTACGGTGCATACATACAGCACACAAGTGAAAACAGTGGGTTTAACAAAGTTATGAAAGTAACATGCTGGCCACAGACACCTGCTGATACGAGCATACAACAAATTCCATGTATTAGTTAAAAATTACCACAAATCAGTCACCTTCAAGCTGGTACTAACGCCAGAACTCACAAAGGGTGAAACCAGACAAAGACTTCACTAAGGCAAACTATACCCTCCAAGGTGAAGGTATAAATGCATTCCAAGCCCCACCCTAAGCTGGAAGTGGTAACTATGCCAAAGCTCACACTAAAGCCCTGGACAATCACTTGCATAAGTATATAAACTTGGCCGTACCAGAAAGAATCAAAGCCAGAGCCCCAAGTTAAAACAAGCTGCCATGATGAACATCCAGCACCAACAAGCTTACAATAAACACAAAAAGCTGTTGTTCAAGAAAACAAAGGTAAGGCCCCAACAATGGAAAAGAACCCTACTCAGCCTCAACAGGCAAATAAGACAACTTGTTAAATCCTCCAAGGGCTCATTTGAGAGAAATTTAGCAAGTACAGCCAAGGATAACCATAAGGCCTTTTACAGCTATGTAAGTAACCTAAAGGGCAAGACTCAAGAATGTGCAGAACTAGTGGCCAACGGTATCACACACACACACTGACTGCAGAGATGGCAAACCTGTTAGCGGATAGGTTTGGTGAAAAATTTTACTCCCTTATCCCTTCCTAACTTACAACAAAACCTTCCTCCAAACCACCCCCACATATCTGAAGAGCAGATCTTCAAAGCCTTGTCTACGGCAAAAAACAGACTCTATGGGACCAGATGACATCTCTGGCTGTCTTCTAAACAGACTAAAACATGAAGTAGCATCACTACTAAGTACCCTTTTCAATCACAGCCTAAACATAGGCTTTGTTCCTGTGGAATGGAGAACCACAACAGTTATTCCCCTCCACAAAGGCGGCCTAGCAACAGACCCGGGGAATTACAGATCCATAAGCCTGACCAGCCTCATCTGTAAGGCCATGGAACGTATCACTATTGACCTCATAAAGACATAGGTGACCTGCACACCCTGATTCCTACCCAAATTTGGCTTTGTAAAGGGCAGATCCTGCCTGTTAAATCTGCTGGATTTCTTTGAAAATGTGACCAAGGCCACTGACAAAGCCAAATTTGTGCACACAGCATACCTTGACCTGGCAAAGGCTTTCGACACAATCCCACATTAAGGTATTACCGATAAACTTAGCAAACTGAATGTAAACCCCTTTGTTATAAGATGAGTTGCCAAATGGCTCAAAAACCAAGTGGGTGACTCCACATCAACCAACAGGCCTGTTAGCAATGGGGTGCCACAGGGGTCCGTGCTGAGCCTCCTACTGTTTGGTATATACTTCTCAGAAGTTCAGGTCAGGTCAAAACTAAGGGGTTGACTGCAAACTAGGTGCGATCTCCGAATCCCCAAATTATGTCAGTATACTCCAGGAGGGTCTCATGCAGACAAAAACTGGTATACAAGTCACGGTCTCAAACTAAATGCAAAGAAATGCATCATCATTCCCTTCAGCACAAACTATGTCCCCTCACACTATCAAATCAACAATAATACCCTAAGTACCCATGAAGTGGTAAGGAACTTGGGATCACAAGTTGACCTTAACTTCGACCACCATGTGTCTATTGTAGTAAGGAAAGCTTTCTATGTAGCACACTTACTAGTGAAGGCATCAGCTCGAGACAAAAGAGGTAATAATCCCCTATACTTGGCACTTATCCAGCCCATAACTGAGTATAATGACCTATTTGGCATGTACCATACCAAGTACCTGTAGCAATTAGGGAGACTTCAGAGGTTTCTAACAAAGAAGATCAAGAGACTCCAGCATGTGCCTTACACAGACTTACTGAAGTCCCTGTCACTATACTCCGTACTGTATAGACTTCTTAGGGGAGACTTATGCCTGGCCCACAGAGCAATCCAAGACTAAAACTTAATGGAATTGCTGCATATCTACAAATTAAACGGGACTAGGGCTACTCGTTCCAGGGACCTAAATACAGCCTGTGACGTAAATAGGACATGCTGGAGGGACAGATTTATCTCCCAGTGACTGCCGTTTCTTTGGAACAGGCTATCAATTCATGTGGAACAGTGCACCTCTATTATACAGTTCAAGAGGAACCTGGACGAGTGGATGGGGAGCTGTAAATTCTTACCAGGGATAGAGCCCACAACCCTCCTGGACATGAGCAGTCATCACTAAATGCAATTTCGGATACTGACCAGCACTTCTATGTATTACATTGAGATGAAACGGCTAGGCTTAAAATGGCCTCCAGGTCGACAGCCTTGTAATCTCCTATGCTACAGAGGCACATCTTTCTCCCTAGTCCTCTGGTTAAGGCTGAAATGCACAAAGGAAAAAGGCCAGGCAAGATGACTTGTGGTTTCTCTTATCAACTCTGATGTCAATCATGTCATTTAATAAAACAGTCCATACGGATCAACCCATGCAGCCAAATAATAAAATAAGAATAAATGTGGTACAAACCTGCCAATGACTGGGCAACTGAAGAACAAAACTAATGTAAGAAACTGAAGTAGTGCAGCAACAGCTAAATGAAAGAACTTCCCCTTGAAAAGCTCAGTAACTCTACAAGTAATGTGACAATTTTTGTCACAATATGGCTAGATTTGTTCTTTTTGTGAAGAACAAATGTAGGCAAACATAACCAAACATGAGCCAGAAAAGAAAGGAAAGGTTACATATTTAATAGCCATAATGAATCCTTATTAGTCTTGAATCATGTGGGCATATTACTGGACTTAATGTGCTGCATATGCTCATTTTGATACTAAATGTTACTTAAGTGAATGTCTTTGGTGAAGTGTCAAAGTTCAGTTGTGTACCTACCATAAAAGTAGATATTCGAGTGTATTCACTGTTGCAGTCATTACACTTGGGTTATCCTGCTGGCAGGCAACCCGCAGTCGGCCTGAATTCCAAAGTCCTTGTCCAGCGTCGGTTGCTGTCACCTCTTCCTTGACGTGAGTGCGCCAGGGGTATAAAAGATGCAGCCGAAGCCATTTTCTTCAGTTTTTCTAGCCCCAGATGTCAAGTGCCCCCAAAAGCGTAGGCTGTAAAAATTATGATCATAAAAAAGCGTGCACATAACCTTCATCTACAAGCAAATACACCACATAGATTGTATAGAATAGATAGGTACAGATAAGTCCCAGCAAAGAAAAAAGGGGGATGGTGGGAGGGTAACCTGGACTGCAACAGTGTATACACTCGAACATCTACATTTATGGTAGGTACACAACTGTACTATGTTTATCGTGTTTCACTGTTGCAGTCATTACACTTGGGTTGAATCCCAAAGCTGAGGTTGGGCGGCTGGGCCTAAACTGAGTTTGGAGTGGCTATGAGGCCCTGCAGAACTGCAGTGGCAAAGCCTGCTCTGGATTTAGAGTAGAGAGGTAAATGGTAGTGCTTTGTAAAAGTGTGCACTGAAGTCCATGTTGCAGCCTCCAAAATATCCTTGGTTGGTACTCCTCTGAGGAAGGCTGCTGACGTGGCTGCTGCTCTGGTGGAATGGGGCCTAATGCCCTTGGGCACTGATTTGCCATGTTGTGAATAGCAGAAACGAACGTAGTGGCCTATCCATTTTGAAATAGTCTGCTTTGAAATGGCTTTTCCTTGGGAACCTGCAGTATATGCCACTAAGAGTTGTTCAGTCTTTCTGAAGGATTTGGTCTTGTCCAAGTAAAAGCATAGCTGTCTGTGTATGTCCAAAGTATGCAGAAGTCTCTCCCCCTTATTCTGTGGGTTTGGATAAAAGGTAGGCAAATGTATGGTTTGGTTAAGAGCCACGCTGGACACTACCTTAGGCATAAATGTGGGGTTTGTCCTTAGAGAAACCCTGTCCTGATGAAAAATAATAAAAGGTTCCACAGCCATTAGTGTCTGTAACTCTGAGACTCTTCTTGCTGAAGTTAGTGCTAGGAGAAGAGCAGTTTTCCATGACAATTATTTTATCTCTGCTGTATTGGCTGGCTCAAAAGGAGGCAGTGTGAGTTTTTCCAAGACAAAATTGAGGTCCCATGTAGGCATTGGAGCTCTCCTTGGAGGTCTTATGTTTTTGGCCCCTCTGAGAAACTGCCTTAGCAGTGGATGAGAAAAAATAGGTGGGTCCATATTGTAATGAGCTGAAATGGCAGAGGCATAGATCTTAATTGATGAAAAGGATAGGCCTTTGTCCAGCATCTCAGTTAGGTATTGCAAAATCTGAGGAATATTTGGTTCAAGTGAGTCAATTCCCTGCGCTTGGTTCCAAGCACAGAATCTCTTCCATTTTTCTGCATAAGATTTTCTGGTGCTGGGCCTCCTGGCCTCCAAAATAACATCCATAACTGCTTTAGAGAGAGGTGTGTTCTGAATGATTACATTATCCGCCATACAGCCAGATTTAGGGTTTTGAGTTGGCTGTGCAGGATCTGATTGTTCTGTTGGGGTCAGCAAATGAGGTATTAGAGGCAATGTCCAGGCTGGGCCTTGAGACAAGCTCTTTAGGATTGGGTACCAGTGCTGGCGTGGCCAGTCTGGGGCAATCAGTATCATTTTTGGCTTCTCTTGTCTGACCTTTAGGAGTACCTTGGAGAGGAGAGGCATAGGAGGGAAGGCATATACTGTAAGGGCTTTCCAGCTGAATGAAAAGGCATCCAGTTTCCATGCTTGCTTGTGATAAGTCCGAGTGCAGAATCTCTGTAGCTGGCAGTTGTGAGGGGAGGCAAACAGATCTATGTCTGGGCATCCCCATTTCCCTGTTATCATGTTGAAGATTTGTGGATCCAGTTTCCACTTGTGAGGTTCCATGAGGTTTCTGCTAAGTTCATCTGCCAAAGTATTTGTCTTTCCTGGCAGGAATTGTGCTTGCAGATGTACTTGATAAGTCAATGCTGTGTCCACAAAGTCATGGCTTGCCTGCAGAGGGGGCAGGAATGTGTACCCCCTTGCTTGTTTATGTACCACATGACTGTAGTATTGTCTGTCTTTATCAGTAGTTGTCCTGGATGAAGTAGGCCCTTGAAGGCTGTCAGGGCATTTTGTACAGCTGGCATCTCTTTTTGATTGATATGAAGATGCATTTGGTTTGTGGGCCATGTGCCCTGAATACATTTTCCTGCCATGTGCGCCCCCAGGCATAATCTGATGCATCTGTTGATAGTGTCTGCCTGGCAGTGGGTAAGGTGAATGGCTGTCCCTTGTTGTGGTGACAGGCCTGTGCCCACCACTGAAATTCATGTTGCAGGCAGGGAATGAGAGTAATTACTGTTTCCAGGCTGTGGCAATGTTGAGTCCAAACACTTTTTAGATACCATTGTAGTTTGTTCATATGCAGTCTTGCATATGGAATTAGTAGACTGCAGGATGCCATGTAGCCCAGAGCCTGCAGAATTTTCCTTGCAGATAACTGGGTCTTTGTTACCATGTCTTTGAAGTAAGAAGTCAGATGCCTTTGTTTGTCTGGCGTGAGATAAGCCATTTAGACAGTTGTATTTAAGCTTGCACCCAGGAATATTATCTCTTGAGAGGGCACTAGTTTTGATTTATTTTCGTTTACTGTGTACCCTAGGCAAATCAGTAATCTTTTTACAAATGCCAGATGCTGTAGTAGAATATATTTGTCCTTTGCTTGAATAAGGCAGTCGTCCAAGTAGGGGTATATTTGGATTCCTCTGTGTCTGCAAAATGCAATTACTGGTGCCAGGCATTTTGTGAAGACCCTGGGCGCAGTAGATAAGCCAAAAGGCAGTGCAGAGAATTGGTAGTGCATTGAGCCAGCTATGAATCTGAGGTATCTTCTGCAAGTTTGTCTGATTGGGACATGCAGGTATGCCACTTTGAGGTCCAAAGTTACAAGCCAAGCCTTCTTGTCCAGCATGGGCAGAAGCTGCTGTACAGTCAACATTTTGAATTTTGGGACGTCCAGAAAAGTATTTAGTATAGACAGGTCCAGAATTTGTCTCCAGGCTTTGTCCTTTCTTGGTACTAAGAAAAGTCTTGAGTAAAATCCTTGTCCCTGCTCTTGTTGTGGCACTGGCTGAATAGCCCCCATGTGCATGAGAGATGAAACTTGTTTTTGTGCCTCTTGCCACTGATTGCATGGCAGGTCTGGCATACCTTTTGCCTTTGGAAGGGTGTGAAAGTGGAACCTGTAGCCCTGAGAGACTATATTTAAGACCCAATTGTCCTGGGTGATCTTGTGCCAGTTTTGTGAAAAAGTGCTAGCTTTCCCCCTAAGGGTGCTGCCAAAAAATAAGTGCTTGGCATTGGCAGAGGGAAGTCATTGGGACTGTTTTCTATAAGGCTGTGATTTGTCTTCTCCAGTTTTGGAGGTAGAAGCACCCCATTGTTTGGGCCTGCATGAGCCCTGGGGCTGTTGCCTGCCTCTAGGGCGTCTATCTGCCTCTTTGTGGTCTATCTGACATTGGAAAGGACCAATTCTTAGAGGGCTAGTTCCTGCTAAATCTGGGTGGCTGTACCTGTAAGAAATCCTTTACTGTCTGCATAGATTTTGCCTTATCCTCCATTTTCTTTAACACCAAACAAAGTATCATGCTGTAATGGAGCATCCAATAATTTTGCTTTAACATGATCAGGCAGATTTTGTTCCTTTAACCCAGAATGTCTTCTAATAACAGAACCTGTAACAGCGGCCCTGCACGAGGCCTCCAGTGAATCATAGCCGCATTGCAAAGTATGTTTTCCCACTTGTTCAGCTGCATGCAGTAAATCCTGCAAATCTTTGTTCTCAGTATATTCAGAATTTGTCAACATTTTTTGTTTTAACAAAGACATTAAATATTGCTGATATTTGAGCATATGAAATTGTCAATTTAAAGCCCTTACAGCCAAGGTAGCAGAAGTGTAAACTTTTTTCCCCCATCTGTCCAAAGCCCTAGAGTCTCTGTCTGAGGGGACAGGGTTTTTGGCAGAAGCAGCCTTGACCCCTTTGGGACCCTGTGAGATAGCTTCTGGGTCAGCAGAAGAGTTTTTGTAAAGACATTTATGGGTGTCTGGGATCCTGTAGTATCTGTCTGGCTTGACAGGGGCAGGAGGTAGAGAGTCTGGAGACAGGCCGGACACTGAGAAAACATCATCTACTATGTCTAGAACAGGGGGAATTGCAAGAGGTCTGTGCTGAGGAAGTAAAAGAAAGTCTCTAAGTCTTTTCTTAGAATCGGAATAATCCTGGCTCTCCCAATGGAAATGCTCCCTCATGGTATGCAGGGTTTCCCCAAAAGAATAGTCCTCTGGAGTCCTCCGGAGGACAAGCTGAAGGAATAGAATCTTCAGCATCAGAATCCTCATAGGGAGGAACAGAATATCCCTGATCAGAAGAGGAGTCAGAGGAAATGGAAACCTGATCAGAGGAATCATATTCAGTGTCTTGCCTAGGCCTCTTATCAGGAGGGGGATGGGAACCCCTGATCAAAGTAATTAGGTCTTTGGCCATTTTGAGCATCTGTTTCTTAGGCATAGAAGCCTGTCCTGGAGAATGCTGTACTGGTTTCCTTGTCTTTAAATCTGTTTTAGACTTTGTCTTGGATGCTGAAGTAGGCTTTATATAAAGTTGTGTAGGTCTGAAGACACCCTCAGAAGCCGATGCCTGCTCAGCGGCTCCGGACCCATCTGAGGGATTAATTTCCGAAGGACCAATACCTTGAGTATCCAGAGGCCTAGCTGTCTCCACGTGGGAGTCGGAGGCGGCCTGTGGCTCTGAGGTAGCAGGAGTCAGGGGCTGCGAAAGCGCCTCACTGAGCACCAGCAAACCGGCGACTGGCCTAGAAGAGGCTTCGTCGTCGGTTTTGGACCTCGGATGATTGTCCTTGTCTTTATCCTTGTGTTTTTTAAGAATTCCGGTAGTTGGTTGTTCTGACGGCATTATGTAGTTAAACCTTCTGCCAAAATAATGAAAAGCAAAATCGTACCGATGCTTAATAGTGCACTGGTTAAATTTAGCACAAAACCGACAACTAGCAATGTCGTAGTCAGGGCCTAGACAAGGAATACAGTAAGAGTGGAAATCCTTATGAGGTATTTGCTTCTCACAAGAAATACAATTGTTAACTTTTTCTGACATCAGTCTGGAGCAAGAAAAAAGTTTCCCCAACAGGGTACTTAGCTTTATTGAAGACGTCAGATCTGAAATTCGATTTCTAAAATCTCAGGAATCGGCCAACCGGCACTTGCGAACTTCTTTTGCTTCAGGCACCGCGCGGCAAGAAAGACTGAAGAAAATGGCGTCAGCTGCATCTTTTATACCCCTGGCGCACTGACGTCAGGGAAGGGGCAACAGCAACCGACGCCAGACCAGGACTTTGGAATTCAGGCCGACTGCGGGTTGCCTGCTAGCAGAATAACCAAGTGTAATGACTGCAACAGTGAAACACGATGAACATCAGCTGCATGACTATGTCCACAATTGCAGCCTGACCTACTAACATGGTATAAGGACTGAAAAGACAAAGCCACATGGATCAGGGTGCGAATACTGGCTCAAGGAAAAGTCTCCACCACAGCACTGGTGATTCAGTTATGAAAATGCTCCAAGGCAGAAACTCACCCTGAAGTACAAAACATACATCACTGGCTAATGAGGGGCAGATGCATAAATCTCATTTCTTGAACAAATCCTACAGGAGCTTCAGGGTTTAACAAAGTAACAGGTTGCATACTCCACATACAGATGTTACATTAAAGGTACAAGGATGCATTCATATCTAAAAACTTGAGGACTCAGCGTGGCTATGCATTGGGAATAGGCAGTAAGAGCAGACCAAAGAGCAAAAGTCACTGTGCTATAGATGACAAAACTGCCCCATTGGCCCAGATTTTTGTCCTTTTAGAGAATGAACATGGTGGGCGATTAAAGTGAAAATTGCAACAAGCAGCCTAAGTACAAATTAGCCAGAGGGGTCAGAAACAGAATAAAGTGAAATCTACCTCAGGGTATCAGTGTTATTCCAGAAGCCCTGTAAGAAACACCCAAAGCAATAATTTCATACAGATCAAAACAGTCAAGCATTTGGTCCCAGACAAAACAGATCACAAACAACTAAATTTATCAAGCTAATTAAAACAAACAAAAAAAAGGCAGTGAAGAGCATGGCTGAGTCCTGCAAAGAATTTCCTAAAATATTCTCAATGAAGGGTCAACATAAGGTATACACAGCATAAAAAATAAATATTTTATTTACTTTAGATCACCAAAGATAACTGTTCTAATGCAATAAAATTATTAGGTCCACAAAAGAAGCCCCCACCTCCCCTTGCCCCAGAAACATGCAACAGGGATTCTTCTCTCAGATCTGAGACTTCCTGAGGGATAGTTTATGCAGTGTAACATGCCAAAGTCAAACAATACTGCTAATAAGGATTGCCTTCACACTGAACATTCCCATAACACTGGAAAGCATTTTCTTAACCTCTCCAAATGCCCAAGCCAATTAATTTTCAAAATGGCTCCAATCGGTTTCTGTTTTACAGCTGAAAAGCTTGTTTAAATTAAAATCCATGTCCTATGGGTTTCCCATCACCCCCAGGTGGTAGGCTGTGTTGCATAACAGTTCCAAAATAAACAATGTCTCTGTTTCAACATACCTCGTGTGTGCTAAATAAATACAAAATGCAGCACAGACGTGCAGCCAGCTACCAGAACACTTGCATGTAGAAAAGCAGCTGATTCAATAATCTGTCCAAAGTAGCAAACAAAATAATTTGATTTTGAAAATTACCACAGGTCAGTGCCCTGTAAACTACAGCACTTTATTTACTGATAAAAGAGAGGTATTTCTTCTTTAGTGGAATGCTGAATGCCAGTTCTGCAATGTTACCAAAAGATAAATAAGTGACATGGATTCCACTCTTTGCTTAGTAATATTTCGGTTACCAAGTAGCCATTAACTAGTAAATAGCTAAGGGCACCACAGCATAAAAGGAAATCTTTGCTCCAATTTCCATAATGGGGTCAGATGCTACCACACCATGTCATGCACCACAGACAAGAGATGTGATCAGGAAAGCTACAAACTGCACAACTGAACTGTGGACACATCCGGCAAAGAACTTTAATTGTACAGATTAAAGTGAAAATGTACAAGTTCTAGTTTTGCTTATTATTTAAAATCTGAAAAAAAATTGCACTGCAGCTGCTTGGTCATACCCTTTTTAAGCCATCATTAGCTTTTTGTGCACACAGCTCTAATTTGAAAACATCATTATGGCACTGTTCAACTTTGGAGTTCTCCAAGTGACATCACTAAATATGTAACAAGCCTTTGTATAGTTAAAATGAAACAAAATCCAGAGCCAGGGGCTTACATAAAGAGGGAAATAATTTGCCAAGTCCATTACTTCAAATCCTCCCTGAAGCATGTGTGTAGTACTCATGTACTGCACAAATTCACTGTTAAAGCTTTAGGTTCTCACAATAGTCTGTGATTTTTCAGCCCCATGCCTGCGTCTTGCAGTAATGTAGCACCAACTTTCCATCACTTCCAAAACACTAACAGAAGGAAAAAGAAAGAAAAGGTTATTTTCCCTGTTAGCTGCTGTGAATCAGTTTCCAAATAATTTACTATATCAAAATTATCTTTTTGGTAGGAAAGGTATTTGCAAAAATATAAAAAAAAAATATTTTTGCTGTTTCTGAAACAGTCACTCACTCACACATACACACACACACACACAAAATACTATTCAATGTACCACAAATTCACAAGCATTATTAATCTATAAGAAGAAGTTATGTACCTACCATAACATTCCATGTTAGTTGTCTTCTTCTTGCCTTCTTTCTTGCTGGTTGGGTTCGGAGCAGACCCTCGGCTCCGACTTGGCCATCTTCAAAAGCTCGAGAGCTACTTACTGGCTCGAGGCCCCCCCTATATCCCATGATGCCTGGCGCTAGATACCCAGATCCCATTTGGTAAGTCTAACTGCAGACATAATAATAATAATAATAATAACAATACAGGAATCCTGTCCTAGATTGCATAAATCCTACTGGAGAGACTACTAGTCAGAAGGAATAGACAGAGAAGACTCAGCCAGTGAGAAAAACATAAGGAACTCTTCTCTGTCTACTAGGATAGGGGGATGGAGGGTGGGACACAAGAAAGAAGGCGAGAAGAAGACAACTATCATGGAACGTTATGGTAGGTACATAACTTCTTAATGTTAAGTTGTCTATCTTGCCTTCATTCTTGCTGGTTGGGACAGCGTCCCTAGCACCTCAATCCTGGGTGGCTCATTGGAACAGACTCTTCAGAACAGTGGAACCAAAATCAGCTCTGCTCCTGGAGGCCACGTCCAGCTTATAATGTGAAATAAAGGTACGAGGATTGGCCTATGTAGCTGCCGTACAAATAGTTTCCATTGGCAATCTTGCTTGAAAAGGCACTGAAGTAGCCAGAGCTCTAGTGGAGTGGCCTTTCGGTTTAGCAGGAAGCTCTTTATTCCTTAGCTGATATATAAATGTAATGATAGATGTCAACCACCTAAATAAGGTTACTTTCGACACAGGTAGACCTTGTTTACACTCAGCATAGGACAGAAACAGCTGGTCTGATTTTCTTATTTGCTTAGTTCTATGCAAGTAAAAGTGTATCTGTCTATGAACATCCAACTGATGCAATTTGTATTCCGCCTTGTTGGAATAATTTGGAAAAAACACAGGCAGATCAATAGACTGATTCAAATTATTGTCAGAAGAAACCTTTGGAAGGAAGGAAGGATTAGTCCTGAGAGACACTCTGTCATTGTGGAAAACTAGATAAGGAGGGCGAACACAAAGGGCCTGAAGCTCAGAAACTCTTCTAGCTGAAGTAATTGCAACCAGAAAAAGGGTTTTCCAAGAAAGAAACTTCAAGGAACAAGAAGCTGCCGGTTCAAAAGGGGGCAGTATCAGGGAAGCTAAAATCAAATTTAGATGCCACTGAGGTGGGGGATCTCTCACTGGGGGCCTGAGTAAAGTAGTCCCTCTGAGAAAAGCTTTACAAAGCTTATGGGACATAATACTAGTATCCGATAGACCTGTACGAAAATTTGAAATTGCAGCTAACTGAACTCTAATCGTGGCAGAAGAAGATCCAGCACGAAAAAGTTCCGCTAAAAACTCCAAAATATGGTGCACAGGGGCTGAAAAGGGATCTATATTCCTAGCCTCTGCCCAGAAAGAGAAACGTTTCCATTTACTAGCATAAGTCTTTCTAGTGGAAGACTTGTGTGATAAGATGATTGGATGTTCGAAAGCCTGGCTAAGGTCGGAAGTGGAGCAACCAAGCAGTGAGCTGGAGAGATTGAAGGGACTGGTGCAGCCCGCCCAACTGATGGATCAGGAGGTCTTGAACTGGGTCCAGGGTCCAGGGCTGCTCCAGAAGGTAATGATGCAGGAACGGGAACCAAATTTGTCAAGGCCAGTAAGGGGCAATGAGGATCATCTTGCATCCCAATGTGGTAGCTTTCTGTATCAATTTGGGAATCGGGGGAACAGAGGGGATGCATAAAGAAGTCCCTGAGGCCAATCGTGAACTAGAGCGTCTCTGGGGGAGTGTCAGGGAAGAGGGAGGAGAGAAAAGAAATTGTTGCACTTGCTGTTGAATGGGGTGGCAAAAAGGTCTAAGTAAGGCTGACCCCATTTGCGGATGATTTGTTCCGCCACTGTCTGATTGAGAGACCACTCGTGAGGCATGAGAATTGCTCTGCTCAGCCTGTCCGCTATAACGTTGGACTTCCCAGGGATGTGCGCTGCTATCAGAAACCATTGGGAAGAGATCGCCCACTGCCAGAGTCTGAGTGCTTCTCGACATAGGGGGTAGGACCTGGTTCCGCCCTGCATGTTGATGCACCACACTACCGACATACTGTCTGTTTGGATTGCAATGGCCCCGGTAGGAAGAGAGTTGTGAAGAGCTTGCAACGCCAAAAGCACTGCCCTCATCTCCAAGACATTGATATGCAGATGGTACTCGTGAGGCTGCCAGGTGCCCTGGACTCTTCTGCCCTGAAAATGCCCCCCCCCCGCACCCGATCAGGGAGGCATCCGTGGTCACCGTAGCCACTGGAGGAGGAAGAGCAAATGGTCTGCCCTGTGGTACTAATGGGGAAACCATCCACCAAGCAAGTTGGTTTTTGCATGTCTGTGTGATCATTATTTTGTGAGACATTGGAAGTTGCTGGAAAGACCACTGGGTGAACAGCATCCACTGAAGAATCCTCATATGAAAACGAGTGAGGGGGACTAGTATGATAGCCGCTGCCATGAGACCCAAGGTCTTTAGGATAAATCTGGCCTGAATTGTTTGCATCCTAATAAGACCTGGACATGTCGGCGAATGTTTAGCACTCTGTCTAATGGAAGTCTCGCTGACATATCCTTTGTATTTAAGTTTGCGGCTATAAAGGTAATAGATTGACAAGGCGACATTGCAGACTTTTCGAAATTTACTGTGATGCCTAGTTTGGAGCAAGTTTGGATAGTGTAGTCTCTGGCTTGCAGCAGGTGATGCCTGGTGGTTGCAGTAAGGAGCCAGTCATCTAAATATGGAAACACCTGGAATCCTTGCCATCTCAGGTGAGCGGTAACTACTGCCAAACATTTGGTGAACGCCCTGGGGGCTGTGGTGAGACCAAAGGGCAGAGCTCTGAACTGATAATGACTGGCTCCCAGCCGGAAGTGGAGGAATCTTCTGGAGAGTCTGTCCATTTTGATATGGTAGTACGCATCCTGAAGATCCATGGAGCACATACAACTGTCCTGACCCAGAAAGGGTAAAATGGACTGTAGCGTGACCATCCGGAACTTCGTTCTTTGAACAGACCTGTTTAGTCTGCTGACATCCAGAATGGGTCTCCAGTCCCCTGTCTTTTTTGGTACCAAAAAGAACCTCGAGTAAATTCCAGATCCTTGCTGGTCTGCCGGGACTGGCTGGATGGCTCTTTTTCCTAGCAGTTTTGAAATTTCTTGAACTGCTTGATCCCTTAGATTGGGTGGAACATCTGGAAGGGATTTGTTGGGAACGTAAGGAGTGCGAAAGAAAGGGATTTTGTAGCCTTCGGATATGATAGACAGTACCCATTTGTCTTGTGTTATACTTTGCCAGGCTTTTGGGTACAGCGATAATCTTCCCCCGACTGCCTCTGAAGGTGGACAGCCGGGCAGCACCTCAGGGATGCTGGAAAGGCTTGTCAGAGAAAGATTCTCTTTGGCCCTGATTTTGCAGGCCCCCTCTGCCTCGAGGGCGGCGTCTATTGTTTTTCCCTCCTCTGCCCCTGGAGGAGAACTCTCCACGTGTGTCAGGCACGGCTCCCTGGGGTTTCTGGAACCACATCTTCCCACTCGTCTGACCCTTGGGATACGGTCTTGAAGGAGTGGAAAAACTGACTCCCACAGCAGAGAGAGTCTTGTCTTCCTGCTCAGACCTGGTAAGGATATCCTTCACCTGTGGTCCAAAAAGAGCAGAACCATCAAAGGGGGTGTTTGTGAAAGACGCCCTGAAGGGTTCCGCAAAGTTACATAACTGCATCCAGGCAGGTCTCCTCAAGGCCACGCCTGTGCCTGTGGCCCTACTCGCACCATCAGCTGCATAAGAGATGAGCCGCATGGAGGAGTTTACTACCGAATTAAGAGTCGCCAGCTGGGAGGCGACCTTAGCCTGGACCCCCGCAGCTGATAGATCTTGAAGGGTATCTCCTAGCTCTTTAATGAGATCCCTTTGAAGGTGGGTAAAGTGGCACAAGTAGTTCAGCAACCTCATGGAGAAGGTCGCTGATGTAAACATCCGCTTCCCATATCTGTCCATCGTCCTAGATTCCTTATTAGGGGGATGGACAGACGAAGAAGTTTCAGCCAACTCCTTTTTTGTGGCCACTGCTACCACCATGGCATCAACAGGAACACCCGTAGTCAGAAATTGCTTGTCTTGTGGTGCGGTAATAAATTTTGTGGGTCTTCGGGGGGTTGGTTCCACTGTGTCTGGGGCTGACCACACCTTCCAAGCCACCACAGACATCAGTGGATAGAAAGGCGGAGACATCCAGGAGGTGGAGGGTCGGGAACCAAACGCGTCCAGAAATACAGACTCATCCTCGGAAGGGTTAAGGGTAGTCAAGTTCCCCCTCTGCCTAAGTATCTCAAGGATGTCTGAGAAAGAGACATCCTCAGAGGGGATCTCGGGGACCCTTCCAAATCCTCCAAGTCGGTATCCCAAGTGACAGACTCAGGGGAGTCAACATGCTTCCTCTTGCATTTTCTCTTTCGAGGGGGTTCCTCCGAATGATCGGGGGAGGCCTCGGAAGAGGAAGATACACCCAATGGGGTGCCCTGGAGCGCTTGTTCCCCATGCTTGGGGTCTGGAGGAGGGGCAGAGGCAGACGCAGGCACCATGGGGGGAGGAGCCGATGAGGCTGATCGTGGGGCTGACTTGGAGGCCAGCACACTCCTCATGACCTCGAAGGCACCCCTTCCAGACACCGGAGAAGGCTCCGAAGAGACCGGGATCCTTCCCGGCACCGAGAGAAACGGCTCCTAGGCCGATGTAGGAGCCAAACTCACCTGAGCTGAAGCTCCGAGAGGGAAAAAGGGGTCGGACAAGGGTCCAATGCCAGTCGCCCCCTCGGAGCCGACAAGGGAGTCCCGGCGCCCAGATCCCTCCAAGGACGGCACCATGGATGAGATCGGAGCCGATGACGGAACCAAAAGGGTAGGTATCGGCACCGCCGGTTCCACGATCCGAGCCCCAGCAACTCCAGCTCTGAACTCGAGGGATGATTCGAAGGAGGAACAACTGCACATACAGATGGAGCCGAACCCTGATGAGGGGGGCTGGATAACATTTTAGTCAGGGCCTGCGATTTTAGGAGCCTGCTCACCACTCTCTCCAAATCATGGTCAGATAGTCTAGAAGATCGAGAAGAGTGGGATCGGTGACTTCGCTCCGACTGTAACAGAGGTGACCCCGGGGCCGCATGTATCGACTCTAGGGATGGAGACCTAGAAAGTTTACAACTCCCTGACGGTTCCGACAGCAGAGTTGGGGCCGAGTGGGAGATAGGTACTTCGGTTCCAGTCAGAACCGAAGTTGACTGGGAGATAGGTACTTCGGTTCCAGTCGGAGCCAAAGTTGAAGCAGACGCCACACCTGACGACGGCTCCAAACTGGGAGCCGGCGGCTTCGTTGGCTTAGAGGGTTTCACTGACTGAACCTTAGCCGGTGACCCTTCAGGTTTGAGCAAACCCCTAAGGATTAGCTTATTCCTATGCTCCTGCAGGACTCTTGGACTAAAGGCTTGACACACTGAACAAGAGTCCTGCAGGTGTAGGGCACCCAAACAGTAGACACAAGAAGTGTGACCATCTGTCAGTGACATCTTCTGACAGCATGAGTCACACTTCTTGAATCCAGATACTTTTGTATCTTTGGACATACCTGTAAACGGAAAAATCAATTTACAGAGAACAAGTAACAAAAGGGAAATAGGTAACTAGCAAAAACACACACACTCAACACAAGTTACCACACCCTAACAGTACACACATTCTATTACTAAGAAAGGGTAATTATACATACTAATCTACCACAATTTCTAACAAATAAAGTATTACATAAAAAACTGAAACAAGGATTAGCCTCTAACTAAAAACAGCTACCTTTAAAAATAGAAAAGGGGGGGGGGGACTCTCTAACAAGAAAACGAGTTTTCAAGGGAAGGAGACTAAATGCAAACAGCTAACTATAACTATTGAAAGTACACTAACTATCTTAAACACCAACTATAATATAAAAAATTTTTATACAACAATAAAATTGAAAAATACGACCTGAGCCAGTAAAAGCAACCTCGCAGCAGAAGCGACAAACGAGATCTGGGTATCTAGCGCCAGGCATCATGGGATATAGGGGGGGCCTCGAGCCAGTATGTAGCTCTCGAGCTCTTGAAGATGGCAGAGTCAGAGCCAAGGGTCGGCTCCGAACCCAACCAGCAAGAATGAAGGCGAGATAGACAACTTAACATCAATTAATTTTCACACATTAATCCAAAACAGCAGTTTTGTTTCCTTCTGTTCATGCTGAAGTTCAATGGTTTTATGTAATCTACTGCTGGTTATTATTAATTGTTTTAATTTTTCTTTTGTATTTACTGTTTTGGGGATAAAACACTCAAATGAAGTTGTACGCTAATTTAAGATTCAGTTCTCCAACCAAGTAACCTCATGTTATCATTAACAAATGTGTCACTTTATCTCAGCAGAAAACATTGGTGAGGAACAATTCATAACCAGTTTTCTATGTTCTATTTGTCTAAATAGCTTAGCCATGCCCTGTGTAGTTACCCATGTTCCCTCAAAAATGTTGTCTTCTCTTTCCTTACTTCTTACCCATAACTTTTTTACATTTTATTTCCATTTTTCCTAACTAAAATGTGAAACCTCCTCAAATTATACGATAAAAATCCACACCTTTCTTTTCTAAATTACTCCTTTTAATGCTACGCCTATTCACCTGTCAGATTCACTGTTTTCCATTTTTCAAAATGTAATTTTTAACCCACAGTGGCAAAACCAGGACCCTTCCCTCTTCCCCCATGCCCCATTCTCTCCTAGTGTGTGTGTGTGTGTCTGTTAAAAATCAAGGAGTCATGTCCTCAATTCCTAATTACTGTCTATTCCTTCTCTACCTCTTCCTATATACATATATATATATACATATATATATATATATATATATATATATATATATATACCCACACACACACACACACACACACACACATATAAATAAAACTTATATCTTCTTCTTTCGGCTTTTCCCGGTTAGGGGTCACCACAGCGAAACTCTGGGCCGCTAATGATTGGCAGTAGATTTTCATGAACGTCGAGGTGCCAGCTTGACGTTCAACCTTCAACGAAGGCACGCCCATTTATGCATGTCTTTTGAATGCCCACCCAACCATGGGGAGGACATGCAGACTCCACACAGAAGGCACTTCCCCGCACTCCAGCCGGGAATCGAACGGGAGAACCTTTTGCTGTGAGGCAACAACGCTACCGCTACACCACCGCGGATATAAATAAAACTTATATATATATATAAATAAAACATACATATATATATATATATATATATATATATATATATATAAACATATATTATATATATATATATATATATATATATATATATATATATATATATTTGTTCACAAATACTCAAAATGTTAATAATTTCTTCTTCTGCAATCCCACACCTCTAACAGCTGCTGTCCACTTTTACCCCCTCTTTCATTATCCTTTTTGGTGTATAAAACCATTGAAGCACTATTTTCAACTACTGGTCTCATGTCCTTATTGTCAGGTATAAAAGCCTACATTTTTCCAAGACTTTTTCCCCCAAGTTCAATTATGTCCTAGCTTCTCATTCCCCAACTTCTTGTTTTTTGAGTGTGAGTGTGTGTCTGTGTGTGTGTATGTGGGTGTGGGTGTGTTTTATTGGTTATTAACTCCTTGCATGCTAAGCCGGATGTTCTCTTCATAGGCTTCCACAGACCAATAGGCACTCCATTAAACATTCTTCTTAATGCACCCTACCCTCTCCAGTGCCATCACATGAGATGCAGATTCTCTTACACTCCCTCACTTTGCAAGGCTGACATATTTTATACCACTTCTAAAATGTAATTCTGTCACACCACCTTTGGCACTTCCATATCCAGCTATCTTTGATTTGCAACATGACATATAAACAATATTTCTCCCAGACAAAGATCTGTTTTAGATTATGTAAACACAAATAAAAACAAGCTATTTTATTTACAGTTTCACTTGCAGGTTTTGGTGCTTATTTTTACCATTAATATTTTCTAAATAAAATACTACTACTAACACTAATAATAATAACAAAATTAAGTTTTATAAACCTTAACATTTTGTGCCAAAGTCATGACTCATGGTAATTCCCTATTAGACCAGGTCTGTAGCATACTGAGCATGTGTGAACAGATTCTTTCTGCTTACCTCTGGCTATTACTCTTTGCTCTCTCCCTATTCCTATTCCCATATTCTGTTGTCTTCTATATTTACAACTTGACAAGCCACATCCCCTAATACATTAACCAATCCATAACACAGGCATCCAAACAAGACTCTAACATTAAATTCAAATCTACTAGGTACTGATGGACTATCATACATTTACAACAGCTTACATACACTAACACTACCTTATTCAGTCCTTAAGTCATTTTCCCTCTTATTGTCTAATACAAACTAAAATCAACCTCCCCAACAAGCTGGAATACACACATGCCAGAAAACCATACAAAAAATAGATACCCGGTAGGATACTAGCACTGTTGTCTTCCTTAGACATTACAACCTACCAATTAAACTACAATGCAACATTATACACTACTATCAGATTTGAACAAACAATAACAGTGGACTATTAAGTTACAATTTTGGCAGAACTACTGGATTAAAAACAACTTTACTTGATCAAACCTGATCACAAACTATACATAACAAAAGTAAGGTTTCTTACAAATGCTTATACTTTAAGAGTAATAATTAAAAGCTCATCACAATTCTATTACTGTAATTGTTCATGATACCGTAAGAAGCCCATTTAAATGCAGGCTCCCAGGATACACCACTTCATATTCCCAGAACGGTATTCAACAAGTAACTTACCATGTTCCTACACCTAGGGAGTATCAATAACAAATCAAAACACAAAGTATGGATACAAAAGCTATGTATTTACTGTAACAAAAAATTTGAATTGAAATATATGAATATATCTGAGCATCTGTAAAAGCACACATATGATATGGTTATGCCTGCGTCAAACATTTTGGCAGCAGACTTTGACCCCGCTGAATGGTTTGTCTAACAGCGGTTGCTGTGTTTTTCACATAATGAGCACCTCAGTAGGTTCACACTTGTTTACTAGGTTAACAACCACAAGGGCCTTTTTAAGCCTAGTCATGCATCCCAAATCTCTGACAAGTTCTGGTACCCTTGATAAGTGTAAGGAGGGGCATGGGAGAGGAAACATCTACAGGTTGCTTGTGCCCATTAGAGACACAGGTGCCAAGCCAGGGATGAATTTCCTGTTCCTCATTCAACTGTCCTAGTTAAACCTGAATTAGGTTAGGGAGGAACTCTGCTTCACATGGATGGGGAGCCTGTTTCAGACGTGGTAGTCTCTGGGATACATACCTGTCTCTCCAGCAGGTCCTATTTATATTGCAGGCAAGGTTTAATTCTCCAGAGCAGGCAATTCTGGTACTGTTTGTTTTGTAGATATGCAGGAGGTCCATCAGAATGGGGTATGACAGTCATAGATCTGCCCTCAACAGCCTGTAGGAGACAGAATACAAGGACAGAGCTTTGACGCGGTCTGCACAGGGCATTTTACTTACACCCTGTATTCTTTAAGCGAGGAACTTCTGTGCAAGTTCCAATTGTTCAATATGCCTGGTTAGGTACGTACCAAAGGGGGCACTGTACTCAGTGATGGGTCTGATGAATGCTGAAAACAGTGGAAATGAAAAAAGGTGATATTCAGACTATGTACCTCATGTTTATGAATTAAACACTTTAACCATTATGTTAATTCCCAACCAGCAGCAGCTTCTTCCCTTCTTCCATTGTCTCAAACAGTGGTTTATGATCCATGACATTGCTTCTTACAATAACAGCTTAATAACAGCATAAGTCATTTCTTACAATCAATATGGTAAGTAGCAGACATTCTGATTTTCTTTCCTTTATTAGTTCCCCCATGATGATAATTGCATGGTTATCCATTTCTTGGCTGAGCAGAATGTACTTTCATCTTACCCTTCTGTCTAGGTCAGTCATATTTAATTTGCTTTATTCTGAAGTAATTTGAACAGTCACTTCGTGGGAAGGCATATACCTACTTCCAAGATAGCCTGATTTCTACTCAGTGCAGAGCTCCATTTTCCCTAGTGTTGGCAACACTCAATTTCAAATACAATTCCTTCATTTGTTAGCAATCTTCCTTTCCTATCTACAGAGAACATCCCAATAATGACTCAAGTGGCTGTTCTTCCCAATTAAATTTTGTGCAGTCTCTAACTATTTCCTACCACTCTATTTACTTGGCTGTTTGGGAATAGTAGATTTTCAACGGTCTACATTAAATCATCGAAAACCAAAGTCAGTGAATGCTTGTTCGCTGACCAATTCAGCAAATTTTTTCCTAGGGGAAAAAATTGCTTGGTCATCATCAGGAATTTACCCTTTTCCCCACTGTACTGCAATCTTAGACTTAGTATATTTAGTTAGGGGGGACAGCCCCCCCACACTGGGGACATGGAGGGGGGACTCCCCCCACTTTGACAGGTTTTGAATATTGTCTCGTTTCTGTCTGGTCAAGCGATTTTTTTTTCCCCTAAGAAAAAATTTGCTGTAGTGGCCATTCGCAGAAATGACAGTTTGCTGTTTAGTGGCCGGCAAATAGGTGTTCGCGGACTTGAGATTTCAATGTCATAATACAAACCCTATTTTCAGCTAGTGGACTTATATGCCCTATCTGCATGTATTCCAGGCCCTGTCCTTTCCTTCTCAGTTGACTAGCTTATCCTCCCTGGAACCATTTTCCTCAAAACTTATGAACGTTTAAGGGCACTTTCTCTATAAAAAAACTATTCTAGAGGAATCATTTGTTCATAGCACCCTTCTCACAGATGGAATTGCATGCCACAGCCTGTGCTACTCTGGTAGTTTTGTATGCCATATTTCTGCCTTCCTTGTAACATTTTTTTTAAATCCTTAGCTTCTTCTCTTATGGACAAATATCCCACAGATTTAAAACATATATGGAGATTTTTGTGTGTTGAATTCCTCCATCTTTCTCCCTTTCCCATTCAGGATAGTCATCATGTCACTAAGACCCATCCTTTCCAATGTATTCACTACATTGTAATTGAGGTCACCAACCGGTTACATTTTTTCCTTCCTTTTATCAAAGGAGATCAAATTTGGCCTCCCTTTGATTGTGCACTACTTCATATCTTCAGTCTTGAAATTTTCAAGAGTTTTGCCTTTGTGTCTGCAATGACTGTTTCTGGTACTTCCTTCAACAGACTTCTGACAACCACACACTTAACTATGTTAGCATAAGACAATGACTGCTCTGTAAATATCCACAAAGTTTAAGCCATGCTGTTGAAGTACATATGATGATTTCATACAGCAATATTTCCTAGGCATGTCTACTATTGTTTTTACGACAGACATTTCATGGTGATTTTGAATTTTTTTCTACCCTGTCCAAGTCCTTAGTCAAGAAGCTTTATGACAGTAAATATTTCAGAATCATACATTACAGTTTTCATATTTTCAGGGTGAACCCAATACCCATTCATGATGCTTTACCTGGACACCCTTCGAGTTATCCTATTCAGTATCATTGGTCAAAAGTGAAATTTTGTGTGTTCTGCAGCATTAAGTATACACAAATACTGCTATCACATCTTGTCAAGAGAGGATTCACGTCTCTAGTATTTTCTTGCTTATAAGAAAATTGATATCGATCTCCAAACTGGTATTATTTTTCCTATTTTCATAGATTCACTGTGTTCTTATCTGAAGTCTTTCTGACATTACCCTCTCATTTTTCTTTACCTAATTCATGAATTTGTATACACTAGTTATACTTCTCCCCCTCAACCAGTCCTAATTTCCATTCTGTGTGCTCATTACCAGTCTATTTTGTTTTCACTTGTTAGCCTAGCCTTTGTTTTCCAGTGCTGGAGTTTTTGTCCTCTGGTCTCCAACAATGTACCAGGAGATACCCTTGGCTATCTAGTATGTAATCAGTACTTTTTACTTTTTCAATGTAAGTAACAAGATCCTCATTCAAACTTACAGTTAATAGGGGCAGGACCCCTGTCAAAGCCACCTGAAAGGTATAACATGGGACTCAGTCATAAATGTAATGAATAAGAAACTCCCAGTCCAAAATATGAAAGTTGTACTCTTACCACCATGAAAGATTTGGATTAGCAGTTCTGTCCATCACCTTAAGCCCTCCCTCTATTACTGTGCCTTGCCCTGGCAGGACTAGTGTATTTTATTAGCTTGACTTATATTGTGTATTTCTATCATCATTCATGCTCTACCTTAGGACAGGCTTAAAGAGATATGGGGAAAGGGTTTACACATACATCATTAAGGGTAAAAGTGGAGGGGCTAGGTAGCCTGGTAAAGTTTTAGATGCCAGTTTACCTAAATTCTACATACCTTAGTCCTAAAGGTGATGAAGATGAAACATACAATCATAAATCACAAGTTACAGCACCCAAGTATCTGACAGTTCAGAAATCTGGCAAAACCAAAAGCAATAGTTCAGAAATCTGGCAAAACCAAAAGCAGTGTCTTTCAAATACCTATTCTATGAATTTAACTGTCTTTGCAAACTGGCTTGATCTGTGGCTAAAAAAGTCCAGTACCAGTTCACTTATATAGTTAAAAACAAACAAAATAAAGAGATTATTAATGAAGACCCTTTCTGACAACAGATCAGACTCATGAAGGTGGAAGTGCTCGACTTGTCTCAAATATGCAATGCTGTTTCCCATATTAATCAAAGTAACACAAAGTATACACTTGGGTAGGAACTCACCATAATTCTACAGTGTGCAGCACATTCACTGTTGCAGTCCTCATCTGTTGAATATCCTGCCAGCAGGTAGTCCAAGGCTGCCTAACTTCCAGAGCTGTACCAACCTCCAGTGCATTCAGCTGACTTCCTGTCCATCAGAAGCAAGGACACGAGTGTAACAGGGGATGCTTGCTGGTACCATTTCAGATCTCTCCTGTGTTAGCTGGGTTAGCAACTTGCCCAGGCACCTCAGTATGAGGGGACCAGCTGAAGGGTATCCCATCCCTGACAAGTTGGTCCAGCCTAGAAATCTCCAATCTCCCTCTCTGGAGTGTAAAGCAAGATCAAGGAGGGAGTGAGCCGGTAATACAAAAGGGAAGGCAGCAGATGAGGAAAGAGGAGGAGACCCACCCAAATCTGAGCATGCCCAAGATGAACACAGATGGGATGAAGGGTGGAAATACGGTCTGCAGCAATGAATACTCTCCATCTACAATTATGGAAAGTTCCCAACACAACTGTACTATGCTCATTGTATTTTTCACTATTTCAATCCTTATCTGTTTGATGCCTCCCAGAGCATTTGTCCAGTGGTGGTTTAGCCTAGATGATAGCAGACTTTGCACAGTTTCTCAGATAGTTACTAGGTATATGGAGAAGGAGACCATTTAGGAGACTATCACAATTCCCAAATGCCCCAAAACACTAAGTGAACTGCTCAAGGTAACAATATGCAAATGAAGACTGACGGACTCTAACATTATAAGACAGGATGCGGTCTGTTAGCTCATAGCCTTAATCCTCTGCACTATTTAGCAGACTTGTAGGAATGCAGAATAAGACACCAACCATGCTGTGGATGCAACAGCCACATTACAGTGCTTTGAAAAGGTGTGGACTGAAATCACACAGCTGTTTCTAAGATGGACTGGGTACTGAGCCCTCACCTCCACACCTGGAAGTCTTTTGGGGCTGCTGTAGCTCTAGTAGTATGTTCTGATACAGGTTTTTCATAGGTAGAGTAGCAAAAGCAAATACAGGATGCCAGAAATTTAGACACTGACTCTCTGCTTACTGGCCTACCCCTATCTTTTGCAAAAGATACAGAGAGTTTCTCTAATTTTCTATTTTATTTTCACAAAAGAATTTAGGAGTTGTCAATGCACATCTAAGGCATGTGGGATACACCCACCTTGTTCTGTGGTTTATGGAAAAAAAAAACAGGAAGGTGGATGTCCCAAGTCCAATGGGATTTTTGTCACTACCTTGGTCATAAAAGGAAAATGTTGGTACCAACGGTAGATCAAAATAGTTCCTTGCACAAAGTACAGTTGTGTACCTACCATAAATGTAGATGTTCGAGTGCATTCACTGTTGCAGTCATTACACTTGGGTTATCCTGGTGGCAGGCTACCCGAGTTCTAAAGTCTTGGTCCGTCATTGGTTGATGTCACCTCTTCCCTGACGTCAGTGTGCCAGGGGTATAAAAGATGCAACCGACGACATTTTCTTCAGTTTTTCTTGCCCCAGATGTCAGGTGCCCCCAAATAGGAAGGCTGTATTCCTTCATCTACAAGCAAATACACCACATAGGTTGTATAGAGTTGAGAAGTACAGAAAAGTCCCAGCAATGAAAAGGGGGATGGTGGGAGGGTAACCTGGACTGCAACAGTGAATACACTCGAACATCTACATTTATGGTAAGTACACAATTGTACTATGTTCGTGTTTCACTGTTGCAGTCATTACACTTGGGTTGAATCCAAACGCTGAGGATGGGTGGCTGGGCCTAAACAGGATTAGGAGAGGCTACCAGGCCCTGCAGGACTGCAGTGGCAAAGCCTGTTCTGGATTTAGAGTAGAGAGGTAAGTGGTAGTGCTTTGTGAAGGTGTGCACTGAACTCCAGGTTGCAGCTTCTAAAACGTCCTTGGTTGGTACTCCTCTGAGAAAAACTGCTGAAGTGGCTGCTGCTCTTGTAGAATGTGGCCTGATGCCCTTAGGCACAGATTTTCCATGTTGTGCATAGCAGAAGCGAATGCAGTGTCCTATCCATTTTGAAATAGTCTGCTTTGAGATACGCTTTCCTTGTGATCCTGCAGCATAGGCTACAAACAGCTGTTCAGTTTTTTCTGAAAGCTTTTGTTTTGTCCAAGTAGAATCTTAGCTGCCTGTGTATGTCCAAAGTGTGCAGAAGTCTCTCCCCCTTATTCTGGGGATTTGGATAGAAAGTTGGCAAATTAATAGTTTGATTAACAGCCACATTGGAAACCACCTTTGGCATAAATGTTGGGTTTGTCCTTAGAGAGACCCTGTCCTGATGAAAAATGATGAAAGGTTCCACTGCCATTAGTGCCTGTAACTCTGACACTCTTCCTGCTGAAGTTATTGCTAGGAGCAGAGCAGTTTTCCATGATAAGAATTTTATATCAGCTGTGCAGGCTGGCTCAAAAGGAGGCAGTGTGAGTTTTTCTAAAACAAAATTGAGATCCCAAGTAGGTACTGGTGCTCTCCTTGGGGGTCTTATGTTTCTTCCCCCTCTGACTCTGAAGTACTGCCTTAGAAGTGGATGCGAAAAAATAGGAGGTTCCGTATTGTAATGAGCTGAAATGGCAGAGGCATGGACCTTAATAGATGAAAAGGAAAGGCCTTTGTCCAGCATCTCAGATAGGTGTTGCAAAATCTGAGGTATATTTGGAACAAGTGGTTCGAGTCCTTGGGCCTGGTTACAAGCACAGAATCTCTTCCATTTTTCTGCATAGGATTTCCTAGTGCTGGGCCTCCTGGCTTCTAAAAAGACATCCATAACAGCTTTAGAGACAGGTGTGGTTTTTGAGTGACTATATTATCTGCCATGCAGCCAGATTTAAGGTTCTGAGTTGACTGTGCAGAATCTGGTTGCTCTGTTGAGTCAGGAGATGAGGAATTTGAGGTAAAGGCCAGGCTGGGCCTTGAGATAAGCTCTTTAGGATTGGGTACCAGTGCTGGCGTGACCTGTCTGGGGCAATCAGGATCATTTTTGGCTTCTCTTGTCTGACTTTTAGGAGTACCTTGGGAAGAAGAGGCAGTGGAGGGAAGGCATAAACTGTCAGGGTTTCCCAGCTGAATGAAAGAGCATCCACATTCCATGCCTGTGCATGATAAGTCCTTGTGCAGAATTTCTGTAGTTGGCAGTTGTGAGGGGAGGCAAAAAGATCTATGTCTGGGCGTCCCCATTTCCTTTTTATCATGCTGAAGACCTGTGGATTTAGTTTCCATTCGTGTGAATCCATGAGATGTCTGCTTAGTTCATCTGCCAGTGTATTTTTCTTTCCTGGCAGGAATTGTGTCTGCAGATGTACTTGATAGGTCAGTGCCATGTTCCACAAAGTCATGGCTTGCCTGCAGAGGGGGTAGGAGTGTGTGCCCCCTTGCTTGTTTATGTACCACATAACTGTGGTGTTGTCCGTCTTTAGCAATAGCTGTCCTGGATGTAGTAGATCCTTGAAGGCTGTCAGGGCATTCTGTACAGCTAGCATCTCTATCTCTTTTTGATTGATGTGCAGATGCATTTGTTCCTTGGGCCACGTGCCCTGAATACATTTTCCTTCCATGTGCGCCCCCCAGGCATAATCCGATGCATCCGTTGTTATTGTCTACCTGGCTGTGGGCAAGGTGAAGGGCTGTCCCTTGTTGAGGTGACAGGCCTGGGACCACCATAGAAACTCCTGTTGTAGACAGGGAATCATAGTTATTACTGTTTCCAGGCTGTGGCAATGTTGAGTCCAAACACTTTTTAGATACCATTGTAGTTTCCTCATATGCAGTCTTGCATATGGAATTAGTAGAATGCAGGATGCCATGAAACCAAGGGCCTGCAGAATTTTTCTTGCAGGGAGCTGTGTCTTTGTTGCCATCATTTGAAAGTAATGAGTCAGTTGCCTTTGTTTGTCTGGCGGGAGATAAGCCATCTGGGCAGTTGTATTTAAGCTTGCACCCAGGAATATTATCTCTTGAGAGGGCACTAGTTTTGAGTTATTTTCGTTTACAAACGCCAGATGTCTTAGTAGAATGTCCTTGCTCTCTGCTTGAATAAGGCAGTCGTCCAAGTAGAGATATATTTGAATTCCTCTTTGTCTGCAAAATGCAATTACTGGTGCCAGGCATTTTGTGAAGACCCTGGGCGCAATAGATAAGCCAAAGGGCAGTGCAGAGAATTGGTAATGCATTGAGCCAGCTATGAATCTGAGGTATCTTCTGCAAGATTGTCTGATTGGAACATGCAGGTAAGCCTCTTTGAGGTCCAAAGTAACCAGCGAAGCCTTCTTGCCCAGCATGGGTAGAAGTTGCTGTAGTGTTAACATTTTGAATTTTGGAAAATCCAGGTTAAGTATTTAGGATTGACAAGTCCAGTATTGGTCTCCAGGCTTTGTCCTTTCTGGGTACCAGGAAAAGTCTTGAGTAAAATCATTGTCCCTGTTCTTGCTGTGGTACTCTTTGAATAGCTCCCATGTCAATGAGAGCAGCAATTTCCTTTTGTGCCTCTACCCTGCACCTTGATACAGCACTCTTATTATAGATAGTACCCCACCAGCCTAAAACCCACTTCCCCCGGAGTCCTTTGAAAGTCTCTTTATCTACTACTTCTAGTATGTCGAGGGATCAGTTGCTAGTGTCCTCTCCAGCTCAACTGGTGAACCTGGGAATATTGAGGCAATGTTACAACTGCCTCATGTACACAGACAATCCTCTCCTTCTCCCACAAAACACAAATACATGCGAGAGATGCAACTATACGGCCAAACTGGAGGCTGAGCTCTCTCAACATAGGACTGGCAAGACCAGACAGGAGGAGAAGGTAACCACACACAATACATACCCAGTCACACATGGTACCATCACAACTTCAAATCATACACATACTCACACAAAGACATACTGAGGCTCTGATCAAAATTTACCAAAACAGCAGAGGCCACCAAAGCAGACACCCAAACAACTACCACCTCACGACCCAACACATGCAACACATAGACCACACAGTCAGAGTGTCAAACAGTCACAGCCCTTAAGGCCAAACAAAATGCCAGACACACTTGTCATTGGTGATTCCATAGTCAGACACACTGGCGTCCGCTCACCAGACTGAGTAAAGAGAAGGTCACAGTAAGCTGCCTGTCAGGCGCTAGAATCCGCCACATAACGCAAGCACTCAGGTCTCTCAACAGCAGGTACAAGTGCGACTCAGTCATTGTCCACGCTGGTGTCAACGACCTGAGACGTACCTCCTTGGACTACATGAAAAGGGACATCGAGGAGCTCTCTGATTATGTAGCCCAGGCAGGTATGACCCTGACCTTGAGCAGTATCCTACCTTCACCTAGAATGATGCCACAATACAGTGATAAGATGATCAGCTTTAATAATTGGCTTAAATTCTGGTGTCATTCAAAGGGGATCAATGTCTGTCTGCCTGGGATGACATGCTGGACAAGCCACGCTGCTTAGCAAGGGACGGCTTGCACCTGTCACCCTGGGCTTCGGATATTGGCAAAGGCTCTTGCCACCCCATAGTGCCTTTTTAGGCAAGGCTCAAATTCTAAACCTACCACCCTAGAACACCAAAAGGAAAAAACTAAGGGTAATGCTGCTCAATGCCAGAAGTCTCAATCTCAAGATGCACTCGAGGCCCTTCTCAATATGGAGAACATCGATGTCTGTGCTGTGACAGAAACCTGGTTCAAGGCTCCTGAGAGCACCCCAGCACTAACAGGTTTCACCTCATATCATGCGTTCGCCCCAAAATCCGGACAACACCAAGAAAGGAGGGGTGTCCATATTCATAAAGGACACCCACACCTCAAGGTTGGTGGCAACGCATGATGCATTGGAGACCATCCAGGTGCAATTAACCATAGGCAAGACTGCTCTGCAATTTGTAGCATGTTACAGGCCACCCTCTCAAACTCAGGAACCTCACATGGCCTTCCTGAAAACATTGGAGGGATAAATGTATCTCCAAACACCATCATACTAGGTGACTTTAACTACCCTAATATAGACTGGGAACACTACTCAAGCCCGAACACTCTAACCCAAAGATTCCTGGAGTTCATAAACTCAAATGCCATGGAACAACTAGTCACCATCCCCACAAGAGGAGAAAACATACTTGATCTCATCATCACGAACATGGGATCAAAATGTTCAACACCGAAGTATACCCCTCACTGGTGAGATCAGATCATAAACTAATCTCGCTGGAGGTCCTCATCCGCCCCCACCTGAAACAAAAAGACCACAGTGAAAAACTTCTCAAAAGCCGATTTCACACTTCTAAAAACTAGTGTGGTCTCCTTTAAGGCCCCTGAGCCAGTGGTAAACATTACTCAAACCGCTGAATCACTTACAAATGCCTTCTACCAGCACCTACAGGACTGCATGGATCAGGCAATCCCAAACAAAACTAAGACTCTCTGTACCAAAGGCAAGCGTCCAGTCTGGTGGACCCCAGCCATAAACAAGCTCTACAACAAAAGGAGGAAGCTACTACAAGATAGAGCAAAATCCTTGAAAGGTAAGACACCTTTGATCATTATAAGTAAAAAACTAAGAGCTCTCATAAAATCATCCAAGGCAAATTTTGAGAGAAAAATCGCCAAGGACTCTAAAGAGAATCATAAGGCCTTCTTTAGCTATGTTAGAAACCTAGGAGGAAACTCCCAGATATGCTCAGAATTAGTTCAAAATGATGTGAAAATTACTGAACCTACACACATTGCCAACATACTGGCTGACAGGTTCAGTGCAAACTTCTAAGGAGAGATATCTATTCCAGAGGATTGTAGCCCCCCAAACATCTCCAACGCCCAGGTGAGAACTGCCCTCACTAAGGCAAAAACACAGCATCCAATGGACGGATGGTGTCCCCGGCTGTGTGCTTCATGAACTCAATGAGGAATTAAACCCACAGTTAGGACAGCTGTTTAATCTTAGCCTCACCTCAGGATACGCACCCAAGGAGTGGCGCACGGCGACTGTGGTCCCACTTCATAAGGGTGGTGCCTCCACAGACCCTGGAAATTACCGCCCCATTAGCTTGACAAGCCTTATCTGCAAAGCCATGGAGAGGATCATAATGGAACTCATAAATAAAGACATAGGGAACTTGCAGACTTTGGATCCAACTCAGTTTGGCTTTGTCAAAGGCAGATCCTGCCTCTTAAACTTGGTTGACTTTTTCGAGACAGTCACCAAGGCCATTGATGAGGAAAGGTAGTCCATACAGCCTACCTCGACCTGGCAAAGGCCTTGACACAATACCCCACTCAGGTATCATCGAAAAACTCATCAGCTTGAATGTAAACCCATACATCACAAGATGGGTTGCAAACTGGCTAAGTGACAGAACCCACAGGGTCAGAGTTGCTGGAGCCATGTCAGACTCAAAGCCTGTCACAAGTGGTGTCCCACAGGGCTCAGTCCTGGGTCCACTCTTGTTCGGCATCTACTTTTCTGAAGTACAAGCAAACACAGGAGGGTTATGGCTGACAAAGTTTGCAGATGACTGCAAACTGGGCCATAGTCGAAAACACATCTGACACAGATATCCTCCAGAAGGGCCTCACAGAAATGGATAACTGGTGCCAGAGCCATGGCCTGAAGTTAAACGCCAAAAATGCATAGTCATACCCTTTGGGAAAAACAAGGCTACCCCTAGCTACCATATAGGTGGCAATCCACTGAGCACAGAAAAAGTCATCAGAGATCTGGGGACCCAGGTTGACAGTAGCCTTCGCTTGACACTCATGTTGCTAAAGTAGTTAGGAAAACCTTCTATATCACCCACCTGATCATGAAGGGATTCACATCTAGATCAAGGGAGGTCATCGTCCCCTGTACTCATCACTTATTAGACCTATGATTGAGTACAATGCCCGTTCGAATGTATCTGACCAGACACCTGCTGCAGCTTGAAAGGCCCCAAAAGTTCCTCACCAAAAGGATAAAGGGTCTCAAAATATGTCTTATGCTGCCCGACTGAAAGAACTCCAGCTCTATTCAGTCTCATACCGCTTGCTCAGAGGTGACCTGTGCCTGACATATAAGGCCATGTCAAACCCAGATTTGATGAATATGCTTCACCTCAAAAATCTAGATCCCTCAGAACCACAAGGGCGGAGACTTAAACCTTGACACGGTTATAAATAGAACGTGCTGGAGGGACAGATTCATCACCCAGAGACTCCCTATGCTGTGGAACAAAATCCCGGTACATGTGAGGCAGAGCACCTCTCTGGTCTTGTTCAAGAGGAATCTTGACCAATGGATGGGAGATTGCAGATATACCCCAGGGATTACTTCAGCGTCACTGCTTGACAGAGGCACAGCAAAATGATAGGCATAGTTTTTATTCAAACTAAAGGGGTGGCGAAAGCCACATAACTATGGGCTAGGCTTATAAATGCCCTTGGGCAGATAGCCTAGTATGAACCTATGAACCTATGAACCTATACCCATTGGTTTTGTGGCAGATTTGACATACCTTTTGGTTTTGGAAAGGTGTGAAAGTGGAACCTGTAACCTTGAGTAATTATATTCAGTACCCATTTGTCCTGGGTAATTATGTGCCAATTTTGTGCGAAAAGTGCTAGCTTTCCCCCTAGGGGTGCTGTCAAAAGGTAAATGCTTGGCCTTTGTAGAGGGAAGTCATTGGGACTGTTTCCTGTAAGGTTATGATTTGTCTTCTCCTCCTTTGAGGGTAGAAGCACCCCATTGTTTAGGTCTGTAGGATGCTTGGGGCTGAGATCTGCCTCTTGGGGGTCTGTATCTGCCTCTTTGTGGCCTGTCTGAGACTTGAAAGGACCAATTTTTTGAAGGCCAGTTTCTACTAAACCTAGGTGGTTGAACCTGCAAGAAATCCTTTACTGTCTGCATAGATTTTGCTTTATCCTCCATTTTCTTTAACACCTCTTCTGCCTTAACACCAAACAAAGTATCATGCTGTAGTGGGGCATCCAATAATTTTACTTTAACATGTTCAGGTAAACTTTGTTCTTTCATCAAGCATGCCTTTGAATGACAGAGCCTGTAACTGCGGCTCTGCAAGAAGCCTCTAATGAATCAAAACCACATTGCAAAGTATGCTTTCCCACTTGTTCAGCTGCATGCAATAATTCCTGCATTTCCTTATTATCAGGATTTTCTGAGTTTGTAAGCATTTTCTGTTTTAACAAAGACATAAGGTACTGTTGGTATTTAAGCATGTGAAACTGGCAGTTTAAAGCCCTTACAGCTAAAGTAGCAGAAGTGTAGACTTTTCCCCCCATCTATCCAGTGCTCTGGAATCCCTATCAGCGGGCATAGGGTTTTTTGCAGTGGAAGCCTTAACCCCTTTGGGACCCTGAGAAATTGTTTCTGGGTCAGCAGCAGGGTTTTTATAAAGAAATTTATGAGAGTCAGGGACCCTGTAATACCTGTCTGGCTTGACTGGGGCAGGGGGTAAAGAATCAGGAGACAGACTGGATTCAGAGAAAACATCATCAACAATATCAAGCACAGGAGGGATGGCTAGGGGCCTGTGCTGAGGCAGTAAAAGAAAATCTCTGAGCCTTTTCTTAGATTCTGAATAATCCTGGCTCTCCCAGTGGAAATGTTCCCTCATGGTGTGCAGAGTTTCCCCAAAAGAATAATCCTCAGGTGGAGAGGCTGAATGTATACATTCTTCAGCATCGGAGACCTCATAGGGAGGGAGAGAATAACCCTGATCTGAAGAAGAATCAGAGGAAATAGAATCCTGGTCAGAGGAATCATAATCAGTGTCCTGCCTAGGCCTTTTTTCAGGAGGGGGATGGGATCCCCTGATCAAAGTAATTAAGTCTTCGGCCATTTTAAGCATAGGTTAATAGGTTCATAGGGAGATACTAGGCTATCTGCCCTAGGGCATTTATAAGCCTAGCCAGAATGTATTTGGCTTCCGCCTCCCTATTAGATTAGTCTACTGTGCCTCTGTAAAGTAGGTCACAGAAGGTACCCTTTCAAGATTAGTTTACTGTGCCTCTGTCTAGCAGGGACACAGGAGAGATCCCAGGGGTGAATTTGCGATTTGCCATCCACGCGTCCAAATTTCGCTTGAAGAGGGTCAGCGAGGGGCTATGTCTAACACGAATTGGGATTCTATTCCAGAGTGAGGGGAGCCTCTGGGAAATGAATCTGTCCCTCCAGCATGTCCTATTTATTTTTGTGCTGAGGTTTAGGTCCCTGGAGCATGTAGCTCTAAGGGACTTGGATTTTTTGAGGTGGAGCATGTCCATTAATTCTGGGTTTGACATGGCTTTGTATGTCAGGCATAGATCGCCTCTGAGTAGGCGGTAAGCAACTGAGTAGAGCTGGAGTTTCTTTAGTCGAGCTGCATAGGACATCTGTTTGTAGCCCATGATCCTCTTGGTGAGGTACTTTTGGGGTCTCTCCAGTTGCTGCAGGTGTCGGGTAAGGTACATCCCAAAAGGGGCATTGTATTCAATTATGGGCCTGATGAGTGACGAGTAGAGGGGCACAATACCTCTCTTGATCTAGATGCGAACCCTTTCGTGATAAGGTGGGCTATATAGAAGGTGTTTCTAACCACTTTGGCAACGTGATTATCAAAGGAGAGATTACTATCTACGTTGGTCCCCAAATCTCTAATTACTTCTTCCGTACTTAATAGATTACCACCTATGTGGTAATTTGTGGGCACCTTGTTTTTCCCAAAGAGGATGACTATGCACTTTTTAGCATTTAGCTTGAGGCCGTGGCTCTGGCACCAAGCATCCATCTCTGTGAGACCCTTTTGGAGGATGCTTGTGTCAGCTGGAGATTCGATTACGGCCCCCAGTTTGCAGTCATCTGCGAACTTTGTCAGCCATAATCCCCCCGTGTTAGCCTGAACCTCAGAGAAGTATATACCGAACAAGAGAGGTCCCAGAACTGAGCCCTGTGGGACGCCACTTGTAACTGGTTTAGATTTGGACATGGCACCTGCGATTCTGACCATGTGGGTTCTATCTCTGAGCCAGTTTGCAACCCATCTTGTGATATAGGGGTTGATATTTAAGCTGGTAAGCTTATTTATGATGCCCGAGTGGGGTATTGTGTCGAAGGCTTTTGCGAGGTCCAGGTAGGCTGTGTGGACTACCTTGCCCCTCATCTATGGCTTTGGTAACTGTTTCAAAGAAATCAACTAGGTTTAAGAGGCAAGATCTGCCCTTAACAAAGCCAAACTGGGTAGGGTCCAGTGTCTGGAGGCTCCCAATGTCTTTGTTTATGAGTTCCATGATAATACGCTCCATAGCTTTACAGACCAGACTAGTCAGGCTTATGGGGCGATAGTTTCCGGGGTCCATTGTGGCACCACCTTTGTGGAGTAGGACCACTGTAGCTGTACACCATTCTTTGGGTACATATCCTGTAGTAAAGCTAAGTTTGAACAGTGACTTAATCTGAGAGTTCAGTTCTTCTTGGAGCTCGTGTAAGACACAGCCTGGGACACCGTCCGGTCCCACAGATGCTGTGTTTTTTGCTTTGGAGAGGGCAGCTTTCACCTGTGCATCTGTGATGTCAGGGAAGTTACATTCAGTTGGGATAGGCGTTTGCTCCTTTGGGGGGGGAGAAGTTTGCGCTGAATCTGTCTGCCAGGATGTTGGCTATGTCTGTAGGTTCGGTATATTTTGTATCGTTATGCAACAATTCAGAGCATATCTGGGAGTTTCTGCCCATGTTTCTGACATAACTAAAGAAGGCCTTGTGATT
The DNA here is from genome assembly GCF_019279795.1 of Protopterus annectens. Classification (NCBI taxonomy): domain Eukaryota; kingdom Metazoa; phylum Chordata; order Ceratodontiformes; family Protopteridae; genus Protopterus; species Protopterus annectens. The sequence goes on along the minus strand of NC_056726.1, from coordinate 1,283,286,577 downwards.
ATCTTTAGTGTCTAGGGCAATTTTTCTTTCTAAACTGGCCTTTGATGATTTTATGAGGGATCGAAGTTTCTTGCTAATACTGATCAAAGATGCCTTCCCTTTCTGGGATTTTGATCTGTCATGTAGTAGCTTCCTCCTTCTGTTGTACAGCTTATTTATGGCCGGGGTCCACCAGACTGGTCTCCTGTTTTTGAAGGAGTGAGTCTTGGTTTTATTTGGGATAGCACGATCCATGCATTCCTGTAGGTGCTCATAGAATGCATTTGTAAAGGATTCTGCGGATTGGGCTGTATTATCCTCTGGCCCAGGGGCTTTGAAGGATTCCACCTCAGTCTTGAGAAATGCAAAGTTGGCTTTTGAGAAATTCTTTACAGTGATTTCCTTGGCTGGGGGTGGGGACGGGATATGGATGTCCAGGGAAATTTGTTTATGGTCTGATCTTACCAATGAGGGGTTTACCACTGGTGTGGAACATAGAGTCCCCATGTTGGTGATGACCAGGTCCAATATGTTGTTCCCTCTTGTGGGAGTGGTGACCAGTTGTTCCATTGCGTTACAGTTTATAAATTCAAGGAACCGTTGGGCGAGGGTGTTTGGGCTTGAGTAGTTTTCCCACTCAATGTTTGGGGAGTTGAAGTCACCCAATAACATAGTGTTTGGAGAGACCTTCATATTCTCCAGTGTTCTCAGGGATGCCAAGTAGGGTTCCTGTAAAAGGGAGGGTGTTCTGTAGCAGGCTACAAACTGAAAGGCAGTTTTGCCCGCTGTTAGTTGCACATGGATGGTTTCCGATGCTTCGTGCAGAGCCACTAACCTGGAGGTGTAGGTATCTTTGATGAATATAGATATTCCCCCTCCTTTTGTGCTTCGGTCCGAGTTTTGGGTCCGAAATGCATGGTATGAGTTATAACCTGGTAGTGCTGGGGTGCTCTCAGGAGCCTTGAACCAGGTTTCTGTTACTGCACAGACATCGATTTTCTCCATACTGATGAGAGTCTCGAGTGCGTGCATCTTGAGGTTTAGACTTCTGGCATTGAGCAGCATTACCTTTAGTTTTTTAATCTTTGGGTTGTCTATGGAGGTGGGTTTGTCCTTTGAGCCTTGCCTAAAAAAGGCACTATGGGGGTGGCAAGAGCCTTGGCCAGTATACGAAAGCCTAAGGGTGACAGGTGCAAGCCGTCCCTAGCGAAGCAATGTGGCTTGTCGAGCATGTCATCCCAGGCTGACAGACACTGGATCCCCTTTGAATGACACCAATACTTTAGCCAATTGTTGAAACTGATCATTTTGTCTTTATACTGTGGCATCATTCTTGGTGAGGGCAAGATGCTACTCATGGTCAGGGACATACCAGCCTGGGCTACATGGTCAGAGAGCTCCTCTATGTCTCTTTTCATGTAGCCCAGGGAGGTACGTCTCAGGTCATCCACACCAGCATGGACAATGATGGAGTCATACTTGTACTTGCTTTGGAGTGACCTGAGTGTTGTGTTATGTGGCAGATCCTGGCACCCGACAGGCAGCTTACAGTGACCTTCTCCTTGTTCAGTCTGGTGAGTGGGACGTTAGTGTGCTGGACAATAGAGTCCCCTATAACAAGTGTATTTGGTGTGTTGTTTGGCCTTATGGGCTGTGACTGTGAGGCACACTGATTTTGTCAGATATGTGATTTGTGGGTATTACTGAGGGGTGGCTGTTGCTTGGATATCTGCTTAGGAGGTCTTTGCTGTTTAGGCAGATTTTTATTTAGAGCCTCCAAGTGTTTTTGTGTTGGGTATGCAGATGCAATATGTCTGTGTGAGACTGGATTTGTGGTGTGGGTGGTTACCTTTTCCTCCTGACTGTGCCAGTCTTGGGTTGAGAGAGCTCTGCCTCCAGTTTGGCTATGTAACTGCATCTCTCACATGTATTAGAGTTTGTTGGAAGGAGGAGAGGGTTGTCTGTGTACATAAGGCAATTGTAACATTGCCTCAAAATTCCCAGATTCACCAGCTGGACTGGAGAGTAACCTTGAAACTGACCCTTGGACATACCAGATTAGTATAGGGGAAGTACAGTTATGTACCTACCATAAATGTAGATGTCTGATAGATATGCAACTGCAGTCATAACATATGGGTTGTCCTGCCTCAGGCAGCCCTCGGTCGGCCGGATTCCAAAGTCTGGGTCCGACTTCGGCTGATGTCGCATTTCTCTCCGACGTCAGAGCGGCTGGAGTACATAAGCATCAGCCGACGCCATTTTCTTCAGTGTTTCTTGCCCCAGATGCCAGGTGCCCTCCAAGGAAGGCTGTAATCAAATTGGAAGACAAAAACAGGATTCCAGACAAATAAGTAAGCAATAAACAGATACACCATAACAGATATCCCCAGCTAAGAGAAACAGGGATAGGAGTGGACCCAAGGCATAGAGGGGTATGGAAGGAGGGAAAATCCGACTGCAGTTGCATATCTATCGGACATCTACATTTATGGTAGGTACAAAACTGTACCATGTCCTTCAAGAATGCAACTGCAGTCATAACATGTGGGTAGAATACCATAGCTTAGCTGGGGGAGGAGGAATGCTCTAGGAAAGAGAAGGTGTGGCAATCAAACCCTACAGGACTGCCGAAGCAAAGCCTGCTCTGGATCTGGAATATAGAGGGAGATTGTAGTGTTTGGAGAATGTATGCACGGAGCTCCATGTAGCAGCTTCTAGAATGTCTTTTGTAGGCACCCCTCTTAAGAATGCTGTAGAGGTGGCTGTAGCTCTGGTGGAGTGTGGTCTGACATTGGCTGGAACATTCTTCCCATGGAAGGAATAACAAAATCTGATGCAATGTCCAATCCATTTTGAAATAGTCTGTTTGGAAATTGCTTTTCCTTGTACTCCAGGGGCGTAAGCTACAAAAAGCTGATCAGACTTCCTACTGGTCTTGGTTCTGTCCAGGTAGTAGTGAAGTTGTCTGTGAATGTCCAAGGTATGCAACAGTCTTTCCCTTTTGCTCTCAGGATTGGGGAAGAAAGTAGGCAGGTGAATAGCTTGATTTAAAGAAACCCTAGATACCACCTTTGGCATAAAAGTAGGGTTGGTTCTTAAGGAGACCCTGTCTCTGTGAAAGATTATGAACGGTGGTGTTGCCATTAGGGCCTGTAGTTCAAACCCTTCTTGCTGAGGTAATTGCCAACAGGAAAGCTGTCTTCCATGATAAAAATTGTAAGTCCACTGAAGCTGCTGGCTCAAAGGGAGGTAGAGTCAGTTTTTCTAGGACAAAGTTGAGGTCCCAAGCTGGCACTGGAGCCTTTCTTGGTGGCTTAATGTTCTTGATTCCCCTGAGGAATTGCCTTAACAAAGGATGTGAAAACACAGGCGGATCAGTGTTATATCTAGCTGAGATAGCTGAAGCATGTATCTTTATGGAAGAATATGAGAGTCCATTTTGTAGCATATCTGCCAAATATTCCAGGATGAGTGGGATATTCAATAATGATGCATCATGTCCCTTGCTGGTATTCCAAATGCTGAATCTCTTCCATTTTGCTAAGTGAACCTTTCAGGTGGATGGTCTTCGAGCTTCTGTTAATATCCGCTGAACTTCCTTGGAGAGAGATAGATTGAGGTTATTCATGGGATCTCCCAGGCTGTTAGCTGCAGTGTCTGAAGGCTTGGATGCACTGTTTTGAAGTTGTGTTGAGTCAAAAGTAGGGGCCATTGTGGAAGGGCCCACTTTTTGTTGTGACATATGCTCCGTAGTAGTGGGTACCAGTGTTGTCTTGGCCAGTCTGGAGCTATTAGGATCCGTTTGGGCCTCTCTGCTTTGATCTTTAGTAATACTGTGGTCATCAGTGGCAGAGGTGGGAATGCATAGATTTTCAGAAAGTTCCAGTTGAATGAAAGAGCATCTATTTTCCAAGCTTGTGGATGGTATGTCCTTGAACAGAATTTTTGTAGATGATGGTTGAGGTGGGAGGCAAATAGGTCTACTTCTGGCCTGCCCCATGTCGAGGTGAGTTGTGTGAAGATTTTCGGATGTAACCTCCACTCGTGTGGATCTATGAAATTCCTGCTTAGGCTGTCCGCCAGCACATTGTCTTTGCCTGGAACAAACTGGGATTGCAACTTGTATGTTTAGGCTCAGTGATTTTTCCCAAAGATTCATTGTCAGTCTGCAAAGGAGGTAGGAATGGGTGCCCCCTTGCTTGTTTATGTACCACATCACAGTGGTGTTGTCTGTCCATATCAGTAGATGGCCTTGCTGAAGTTGTTGTCGAAAGGCCTCGATGGCATGCATCACTGCCAGCATTTCCTTTTGGTTTATATGCAGATATGTTTCCTTTGGAGACCATTGTCCTTGTATACATCTGCCCTCCATGTGCGCCCCCCCATCCAAGGTCTGAGGCATCTGTGGTCATGGTCTGTGTTATCTGAGGTTTTTTGAATGACATACCTGTGTTTGCCTGGCTTACCAAGGCCCACCATAGGAATTCCTTTTGTAGGCATGGAATGAGCGGTATGGTTGTCTCTAGGTTGTTGCTGTGCTGAGACCATAGGCTTTTTAGGTACCATTGAAGCTTTCTCATGTGTAGTCTTGCTAATGGAACCAGGAGAATGCAGGATGCCATGTAACCCAGGGCCTGTAGGAATCCCCTTGCAGTCATCTGGGTGAGTTTTGCCAAACCTTTGAAATAATGAGTTAACTTCTCTTGCTTGTCTTCTGTCAGGTAAGCCATTTGAGAGGCTGTGTCCAGATTGGCTCCTAAGAACGTTATTTGCTGGGATGGCTGAAGTCTTGACTTTTGGAAGTTGACTGTGTATCCCAGAGCCTGTAGCAATTGTATGACATAGTTCAAGTTTTTTGTCAAAATCAATTTGTCGTCTGCTTGTATGAGGCAGTCGTCCAGGTATGGGTAAATTTGGATCCCCTGGAGCCTGCAATGAGCAATTACTGAAGCCAGGCATTTTGTAAATACTCTGGGCGCAGTAGATAAGCCAAATGGCAATGCTGAGAATTGATAATGCTCTGGCCCTGCAAGAAATCTGAGGTATCTTCTGCAGCTGTGTCTGATAGGGACATGCAGGTATGCCTCCTTGAGGTCCAGAGTAATCAGCCAAGACCCCTTGCCCAGCATGAGAAGGAGTTGCTGTAGAGTCAGCATTTTGAACTTTGGTACTATGAGAAAAGTGTTTAATGCGGACAAATCCAGTATTGGTCTCCATTGAGTTTCTTTTCTTGGAACAAGGAACAGTCTTGAGTAAAACCCTGGCCTTGTTCTTGTTGTGGAACTCTTTCTATTGCTTTGATCTGAGCAAGCAGAGAAATTTGCTTGATAGCCTCTGCCCTCTGGTTTTGTGGTAGGTTTGGCATGCCTTGTTTTCTTGGTAAGGTATGAAAGTGGAACCTGTAACCTTGGTCTATAATGTCCAAAATCCATTTGTCCTTTGTCAATCTGTGCCAATTGTCTGAAAACAGAGATAATTTTCCTTCAAGGGAGCTTCTATTTGCTCCTTGGTCAGCGGAAGTAGAGGAAAGTCATTGAGATTGTCCCTGTGGGGCAGGGGAGACCCCTGTGTCACTTCTTTGGTTTGCTGGTTGCCATTGTCGTCCCGTGTAAGAACCTCTGTATTGTCCTCTTCCTCGGCCACGCCTGTTTTTACCCCTTTGAAATCTTTCTGGATTAGGAAAGGACCAGTTTTTAGAAGGCCAATTCCTGCTGAATCTGGGTGGCTGAACCTGGAGGAAATCTTTGACCGTCTGAACTGATTTTGCTTTTTCCTCTATGGACTTTAACACATCTTTAGCATTAGTACCAAAAAGCTTGTTCTTTTCCAAAGGTGCATCAAGAAGTTTTGCCTTAACATGATCTGGTAGAGGTTGTTCTTTTAACCATGCATGTCTACGAATGACTGCCCCTGTCATAGCTGCCCTACATGAAGCTTCCAATGCATCATATCCACACTGCAGAAAGTGATTGCTGACTTGCTGAGAATTATGTACAGCTTCCTGCAAAGACTTCCTGTCTAAAGGTTCAGGAGAGGCCAATGTTTTCTGTAAATCATCTAACAGGTAATCCTGATATTGAAACATATGAAAGAGGCAATTCAGAGCTCTCATAGATAAAGTAGTGGAGGTGTAGACCTTTTTCCCCCCATCTCTCTAATGACCTAGCTTCCTGTTGGAAGGCAAGGGATTTTTGGAGGTGGATGCTGAAACCCCTTTAGGTCCCTGAGAAATAGTTTCTAAATCAACAGCATGGGCCCTAAAGAAATGAGAATGTGTTTCTGGGACCCTATAATATCTGTCTGGCTTGGCTGGGGCAGGAGGAAGAGTATCCGGGGTAACACTTGAGTCAGAGTATAGGTCATCCAAAACATCAAGCACAGGAGGTATAGCCAGGGGCCTGTGTTGGGGCTTTTTAAGGAAGGTTCAAAGGCGCTTTCTGGAATCAGAATATTCCTGGCCTTGCCACTTAAAATGTTCTCTCATGGTATGCAGAACTTCCCCAAAAGAAATATCCTCAGGAGGGGAGGCCGAGGGTATGGAATCCTCTGCATCCGAGTCCTCATAGGTTTGGAAGGGCTCTTCTTGGCCATTGGAGTGAACAGAGTCCTCAGAATCTTCATCTGAAGGGATAGGGTCAGAGGGTTCAACCCGGGGCCTCTTATCAGGAGGAGGCTGGGATCCTCTCTCAGGATGGGCCTGTGAACCTCTAATCATGGAAATTAAGTCTGCGGCCATAGTCATGATTTGTGTTTCAGGAGTAGGCTGAGGTAAGGCCTTAACAGTAAGGTGCTTGGTCTTGCTGGCTGCCTTAGCACGTGTGTAGGCCTTAATAGACATGGCCATAGGAGGCCTAGCAGCTCCACGTGCAGGAGTGACCTTATCTACAGCAATGGTCTCGGGCATTTCCTCGGTTTCAGTATCCGGAGGAAAATCTATAACTGGCGTCGGTGTGGCCTCCGGTATCGGAGGTGTCGGTAAAGCGGTGTCTTCGGTTCGGAGCGGTGAAATAACCGTCTCAGGGGGAACCGGAGCACTCGAGGTAGGTTTTGGCATGGAGTCGGTGGAAGACGCGGGCCGAGGATGTCAGTCCCGGTCTTTTCGTTTCTTAGGAGTCTGCGATGTCGGAAGTTCCGACGGCATTGTATAAGCAAATTTATCGCCGAAAAAGTCTTCAGCGAACTCCGTCCGGCGCCTAAGAGTGCGCTTATTGAAGCGAGCACAAGCGACACAGGCCGAGACGTCGTGGTCTGGGCCAAGGCAAGGAAGACAGTAAGAGTGGAAATCCTTATGAGGTATTTGTTTACCACAAGACAGACAATTGTTAACTTTTTCAGTAATTTCTGACATCGGCTGAGGCAAGAAAGGTCCCCAGCGGGGTACTTAGCTTTTTTGATGACTTCGGATTCGAAGAATACAGGAGCTAACTGACCGGCACTTGCGAACTGCTTCTGCTTCGGGCACCGCGCGGCAAGAAAGACTGAAGAAAATGGCGTTGGCTGATGCTTATGTACTCCAGCCGCTCTGACGTCGGAGAGAAATGCGACATCAGCCGACGTCGGACCCAGACTTTGGAATCCGGCCGACCGAGGGCTGCCTGAGGCAGGACAACCCATATGTTATGACTGCAGTTGCATTCTTGAAGGACATCTGTTTTTTTTTACTGATCAGATTAGGGAAGGGAACTGATTTTTCACTTGATCAGGAAGGACCAATCGGGAGTCCAATACTTATGAGAAGTCAAGGAGGGTGTAGTGCTTTAGTTAGTGTTTCCTTATAAGAGCTGAGCAAGTGCAGGGCTTTAGAAAGAGAATAGAGTGATTACTTTGAGAGTTTGAACAGTTCTAAGGGAAAAAGTGAAGAGCAGACTTTGTGGAGCCTGGAATAGTTTAAACCTGTTTAGGCGGCATCTGTTTCTTTGGCATAGATGACTGTCCAGGAGAATGCTGTACTTGTTTCCTTGTCTTTACTGGTGTCTTTGACTGTACCTTGGTTGTTGTAGAGGACTTAATAGTAAGCTGTGAAGGTCTGCAAAGACCCTCAGAAGCCGATGCCTGCCTGCTCAGCAGCTCTGGACTCTCATGAGGGAATAGTTTCCGTAGGCCCAATACCTTGAGTTTCCAGAGGCCTAGTTGCTCCATGTGGGAGTCGGATACGGCCTGTGGCTCTGAGGTAGCGGGTGTCAGGGGCTGCGAAAGCGCCTCACTGAGAACCGGCGAATCGGCGACTGGCCTAGAAGAGGCTTCGTCGTCGGTTTTGTACCTCGGATGCCTGTCCTTTTCTTTACGCTTTTTATGAATTCTGGTCGTCGGTTGTTCCGACGGCATTATATAGTTAAACCTTCGGCCAAAGTAATGTAATGCAAAATCAAACAGACATTTAATAGTGCGTTTGTTGAATCTAACACAAAACTGACAACTAGTAACGTCGTGGTCAGGGCCTAGTCAAGGAATACAGTAAGAGTGAAAATCCTTATGAGGTATTTGCTTCCCACAAGAAATACGATTGTTAATTTTTACTGACATCGGTTCTGGAGCAAGAAAAAGTTTCCCCAACGGGGTACTTAGTTTTATTGAAGACTTCGGTTCTGAAACTCTATTTCGAAAATCTCAGGAGTCAGCCAACCAGCACTTGCGAACTGCTTTTGCTTCAGGCGCCGTGCAGCAAGAAAGACTGAAGAAAATGGTGTTGGTTGCATCTTTTATACCCCTGGCGCACTGACGTCAGGGAAGAGGCGACATCAACCGATGCCGGACCAAGACTTTGGAACTCGGGCCAACTGCGGGTAGCCTGCCAGCAGGATAACCCAAGTGTAATGACTGCAACAGTGAAAAACGATGAACATCCTCTGCCTGTAATTTTGAAATTCTTCTTGCAGACATCAGACACCGGAAACTTTGTTTTCCAAAGCAAGTACCTGGGAGGGCCTGAAGCAGCTGTTTTAAAAGGAGCCAAGATTAACTTCTCAAAGACAATTGAGATCTCACTGCAGAATAAGTTACCTTCTTGGTGGTCTAAGATGCAACACCCCTTTAAAATCTGTTTTACTACTAGTGGGAATAAAGAGGGTCCCAACAGTAAGACAGTCTGAAGCTGAAGAGGCATGAACCTTTAAGGAAACATAAGACAGGCCTGTCTTGCAAAGGCCTGACAGGTAAACCAGGATCAGTGACGTTTAGCTGTTTTAGAATCTTCTCTGGAAAGGCACCAAAGGAACAGTCTCCTCCAGTTTGCTGGGTATAACTCTCTAATGTTAGGTTTTCTAGTCTCCTTCATAAAATGTATCACATCCTCTGAAAATGTGCATCTGACTGAGATGATGGCTAAATCAAAGCTGTCAGCCTTAGTGTGGATAAGCTTGGGTGTAAAAGAGGCCCCTTTTTCTTGGTCAAAAAGAGCCACATGCTGCAGCAATCTTTTTGACTCTTCCCTTGCTAGACTCAACAGGATAGAGAACAAATACTGTCTTGGCTACAAAGGGTTATCAATATGGACTTTTAGTCCATCTTCCCAATTCTTCTGCAACACAAAAAGGATCAAGGGTATGGGAGGGAAAGCACACAAAAGTAGGCCTTTTCAATGCAGGGACAAGGCATCTATTTTCCAAGCTACTGAAGGTACTGTCATGCAATGCAAGTTTCTCAACTGCCATGTTTGAAGCAAAACTGTCTACTTCAGGCATGATTCACCTGTTCGTCAGATTCAAAAAAGTTTCCCTGTTCAACATCCATTCATGAGGGTCTGCCAGAGATCTATTCAACATATCTGTTAGGGCATTTGCTTTATAAAGAATGTAGGCTACCTTCAGTGACATGCATTAAGTCATGGGCTACCTCCCTTATCTGTATGGGTAATTATAAAGGATATAGGAGATGTACCACACAATGGTGGTGTTGTCCATATGGATTTGGAGAGTACTCTGCACTTAAATCTAGTTGAATATTAAATCTAGGCCCATCACCAGCATCTGCTTGGCATTCATGTATTACTTTGTCCCACATGTTCTGGGTCATCAGAAGTCCCACAAAGTATCCCTTAGTCTGAAGAGTTTGTAATCACAGCCACACAGACAGTGCTAGCTTGAAAGGTACCTAAGCTGAGGTGTACCTGCTCTTTCTACAACAAAATCTCTTCTTGCATGCAAGGTAGGGTAAGAATCGGAACGTCCAAGGACTATTAATTTTGGTAATATCTGGTCCCGAGGTACCAGTGTAGCATCCTTACTTACAGTCTTTTCAGAAGTACCAGCAGAATTAATTATGCAATGTAACCCATGGCGCTCAAGAATTCCATTGCTGTGATAAGCTGTTTAGTCTACGACACTGTAGATAAACAAGGTAAGATATGACTTCCCTTTGGGAAGAATGCCTTTTTCAACTCTGTGTCCAGCAGAGACCTCAGAGAAATGCACATACTTTGCTGAGTCATGTTTGACTTGGCCAGACTAGCATTCAGTCCTAGTGCCTGGATGCATGCAAGTGCGAAAGTCAAGGCCCTTTGAATACCCTCCAGGGAGTCTGCTTGCATCAAGCAGTTGCCCAGTTATGGATAAATGCGTATGCTCCCTCATCATGCTAAAGGCTATAACTGAAGCCAAGCAATCCCTCCAGAGAGCCCCCTTGCAAAAACAGTCATCTAGTTATGGGACAGTGTGAATGCTCTTCATTCTGCAAAAGGTTATAAATTGAGCAAAGCATTTTGTAAAGACCCTAGATGCAGCAGATAAGCCTAAAGGCAAGGAGGTGAATTGGAAATTCTCTCTCCTGCTTCATATCTTAGGACTACCAGTATTTTCCTTTTGGCTATGGGGATATACATGTGAATCATTCAGGTTTAGAGTGACCAGATAGGCCTTGAAAAGTTAACATTTTGAATTTCAGAGTCATGAGGAATTTGGTCCATCTTGAAAGGTTCAGAAGAGTGCTCTATGTGGCCATTATTGACAAATTTATAAAAGTCTTTCATAAAATCTTGAATTTTCTTCTGCTACGAGTATTCTCTATGGTCCCTTCCTTCAAGATTTCTCTTAACAGCAAGGAGACCAGGTTCAATTGATATTCTGGAACTGAAAGGATATATCCTAGTTTTGTTCACAGGCATTTACTAGGCTAATGACCACAAGGCCCTTTTTAAGCCTTGCCATGAATCCCAAATATCGGATTCATAGATTCATAGGTTAGTACTAAGCTAACTGTCCTTGCGAGCCATTTTAAGCCTAGCCAATTATCCTTGTGAGACTCAAACCCTGTACCTTGTGTTTGCAAGGCAAACACCTTAGCCATTATTCCACCCTTGATAAGTGTAAGCATGGGCCTGGGAGATTAACCATTTACAGATTGCCTCTGTCCATTAGAGACAGTTGCCAAACCAGGGATGAATTTCTGGTTTCCCATCCAATTGTCCAAGTTGCACTTGAATAGGGTTAGGAAGGAACTCTGCTTTGCATGGATGGGTAGCCTGTTCCATAGATGGGGTAGTCTCTGGGATACACACCTATCTCTCCAGCAGGTCCTATTTATATCATAGGTAAGTTTAAGTCTTTAGAACAGGTAATTCTGGTACTGTTTGTTTTGTAGATAAGCAGGAGGTCCATCAGCGTGGGCTCTGACAATGTCCTGTATGCCATGCATAGATCTCCCTTCAAAAGCCTGTAGGAGACAGAATACAGGGATAGGGCCTTGAGGTGGTCTGCATAGGACATATTACTTACGCCCTGTATTCTTTTAGTGAGGAGCCTATGTGGACGTCTCAATTGTTGGATATGCCTGGTTAGGTACATACGAAAGGAGGCACTGTACTCAATGATAGGTTTGATCAATGCCGAATACAGTGGAACAATGACTTCCTTGGACTTAGATGCCATACCTTTGTTTATAAGTTGCCCAACACAAAATAATTTCCTTACCACTGTAGACCTATGATGATCAAAGGCTAGATTACTATCCGTGTATCCCTAGGTCCCCGACTACTTGGTCAACTCGAAGGGGTATGCTGTCAATCTGACAATTACCAGGAATGGATGACTTCCCAAAGGATACCATTATGCATTTCTTGGCATTTAGCTTCAGTCCATGGCTCTAGCGACACCAGTTGTTTGTCTGTGTCAGCCCCTCCTGGGAAATATTTATGTCAGTGTGAGATTCCATGACAGCTCCTAATTTGCAATCATCTGCAAATTTAGTCAGCCACAGACCACTGACATTGGCCTTGACTTTTGAAAAGTAAATGCCAAAAAGAATTGGTCCAAGGACTGACCCTGAGGGATTCCACCTGTGACTGGCCTCTTTGTAGAGATGGACTCCCCAATTCTAACTTCCTGGGTCCTGTCTGTGAGCCAGTTGGCTATCCACTGGGTGACATACGGGTTCGTACCCAACCTCTTGAGTTTGTCAACAATACCCAAGTGGGGTATTGTGTCAAATGCCTTGGCCAGATCAAGGTAGGCAGTGTGAACGACTCTGCCCTCATCCATTGCTTTGGCGACATTCTTGAAGAAGTCTACCAGGTTGAGTAGACATGATCTGCCCTTGACGAAACTGGGTTGGGTCCAGTGTCTGGACGTTTACTATATCTCTATTGATCATCTCCATGATAATTCTTTCCATGGCTTTACATACAAGCCTAGTGAGACTTACGGGTCTGTAGTTTCCAGGGTCTGTAGATGGCCCACCTTTGTGTAGAGGGATGATTGTTGCCTTTCTCCATTCATGAGGCACAAAGCCTGTTTGGAGGCTACAGTTAAATAGTAATTCCAGAGGCCTTGACAAGTCATGTTTCATGCTACTTAGTCCTGGGATATTGCCTGGGCCCACTGATGCAGTGTTCTTGGTCTTAGAGAGAACATTAAGGACCTGTTCCCTAGTGATAGTAGGGGGAGTTATACTTGATATTTCCTGAGGGAAGGTTGAGGGGGACAAAGAGGTAAAGTTGGAACTGAATTCATCAGCCACAGGTTTGTTATATCTTCTGGCTCAGTACAGGTGGCTCCATTTACAATGAGCTCTGCACACAATTGTGTATTGCCTTCGATGTTGCGGACATAGCTAAAGAATGCTTATGGATCTCCTCAGCCTGGGAGGCCAAATTTACCTCAAAGGTGGCCTTGGTAGACTTTGTCCTCCGAGTTGCTTGTTTAGTTTGATGAGAGTGCTTTTATCCTGCTGGGTGCTGCACCTCCAATTTTTTACCATGATTTTCTTCCTCCTGTTATACAGCCAATTGATTTTGTGATTCCACCAGGGTGACTTGTTTTTAAGTTAGTACTGTACTTCTTCCTGGTGGGTACAGCTGCCTCTATGCAGCTATTAACATGCTTGTACAGGGTTTCTGTGAACAGTTCTGCATAGGCAAAAGTGTTCTCAAGGTTTATGGGGGCTTGAAAATTTGCCAGGTTCTCACTTAACAGCAGGAGGTTAGCCTTAGAATAGTTCCTCAATATTCAAGGTTAGCCTGGGGTCGACGTTTTATTTTTACTTCAAAGGAGACCATTTTGTGGTCTGACCTTACCAGGGAAGGCATTACAGTAGGGAGTGTGCAGCAGTCTCCCATATTAGTGAGAACCAGATCCAGTATGGTTGCACCGCAGGTTGGTGTACTGACTATCTGGTCCAGGGAGTGTGTGTTTACAAAATCCAGGAATCTCTGCGCATGTACGTTTGGCGTCATATAGGATTCCCAGTTAATAGGGGGGTAACTAAAGTCACCCATGAATATGGCATTGGGCTGGATGGTTAGTGTTTCTAATCAGTTTAAATACATGGTATGCATTTCCTGGGTCACAGAGGGGGAACATATAGCTTGCAAGGAAATGGTACTGGATTTTACCTATGGGGATTTGAACATGGATCAGCTCAAGTGCATTGCCATTTGACCAGCCTTGAAGTATATTCATTTTTGATGTAAACAGAGAGACCTCCACTTTTAGTCCCTGCCTGTAAAGTAGCTGGCTTAAATGTGTGAAAGGCATTATAACCTTGCACTGTTGGCATGCTCTCTGCAGCTTCAAACCATGTCTCAGTGATCGTACAGACATCAGCATTCTCTAGGGTAAAGAGAGTTTCCAGGCAGTGGAGTTTTATGTTTAGACTCTTAGCATTGAGCAGTAATACCTTTAGATTTTCTTGGTTTTGATTTCCTATGTCAGAAGTACTTTCAGTTTGGCACTGCCTAAAAAGGGCACTATGGGAGAAGACAATGTTTTAGCTAATATTCAAAAGCCCAGAGGGGAGAGGTGCAGACCCTCCTTGGCAAAGCAGGGTGATCTGTTGACCATCTCCTTCCATGCTGACAAATACTGCACCCCCTTAGAATGACACCAGAATCTAAGCCAATTATTAAAGTCAATCATCTTTTGTTCGTATTATGGCATCATCCTTGGAGAAGGTAAAATGCTGCTCAATGCTAGTCTCATACCAGCCTGAGACACACATTCTGACAGATCCATGATGTCTCTCTTCATATAGTATAGGTATGTCTCAGGTCACTTACTCCCACATGGACTATGACTGAGTCATATTGGTAATTGTGGTCCATTGACCTCAGTGCATGTGTAATGTGAGGGATCCTAGACCCTGATAAGCAACTGACCGTACCTTTCTCCTTATTCGGTCTGGTAGAGGGACATCATTGTGTCTCACGATGGAATATCCAATGACTAGAATGTTGGATTATGTGGCAACTTGCCTTATGGGCTTAGAGGTATAGGCTCCATGAGATGTAGGTCTATGTGTTGATGTGGGTGTTGTTGTGAGAGAGTACATTTAGGGCCATTGAGGGTATTTGATATGTGTACTTCATCTAGGAAGTCTTTGCGATTTAGGAAGGTTATAATGCAAGTGCCTCAGCATATGCGGGTCTACATGTCTGCAGTGAATTCTGCATGATGGGTGCAGCGTGTGTACTACTGACAACCTTATTGACATTAGGATTACTTTTATGTGAGAGCTTTGCCTCCAGTGACATTGTGTAAATACATCTCTCATATACCATATCAGTTTGTTTGAGAATTAACTGGTTGTCAGTAAATATGAGGCAATTTCTACATTGCCTCAAGATGCCCATATCCACCAAGCCAGTAACAGAGACAGTAGGAAAGTTCATATCCATGCCAACAAACCCTTTTTTATTGATTAGACAGTTGGAGTGAGAATATCGATCACTGTCAGGAGCATCCAGTTTGCAACAATGTGGACAGTGCTTGTCACTGCAAATTAGTTGTCCTATATGCAACTAGGTGCTGGAGAAATTTCAATTGCGCTTTTACTGGAAAAATAGCAAAGTGTCTGAGTGTGTACAGAGCACTGCCAAACACTTGTGAGGAAACTAATACATAGACCTAGAAAATTTAAGGATGAAGTATTTAGATAAATATTCCGAAGTTAGAAACAAATCAAACAGAACTTACTGAAAACAAAGAATTAGCTTGTCAAGAATGACGAAAAGAGATGAATCAATGAATGTCTACTACTAATGCTGGTCTCACCACTGCTTCACTCTTTTGGGATACAATGCTGCTTTGCTTCTTCTCTCACCAGAAGCAAAATGTTAGCACCAATCCCAAGAAGAGAAGCAGGCTACAGCATGTTTAGTGATCCACAGTCTTGTCCCAGATGATGCAAGGGCCCGTATGCTTATAGCCTTTCTCTAGTAGATGTCTCTAATAGCAACCAGACCAAAAAGGTACGTTAAGTACAGACACTCACTCTCCAACCAGAAACAGTCAGGAATCAATGCACTCTGTCACTTCTCTCACCAGGATCAGAATAAAAAGCACAGATTCCAAGCTGTCACCTACAAAGCAGCTATTAGGCTTTCTGGTGATCAGCAGTCGCCAGGAAATAATGTCCCTATACTCCCTCCTTTCACCAGGACAGGACAGAAGCACTAATCCCAAGATGACTACTAACAGGCAGAAGGTGGGTTCTCCAATAACTGGTGGTCTTGCAATAGATACTCAAAGGTAAGATGAAAAAAATGGTTTATCCAAAACACTGCAATGTGCACTATGCAGTTAGATATGAAAATGGGTAACTTAAGTTTTAGCTGTCTAAAAAGTTAAGTTTTAGTGGAGAGCCACTATTTTTAAAAGGGCAAGATAGATTGAAAGGGGGTGGGTAGTTTTGTAGTCTGGTACTATGGAATACAGTAGGATGGCCAATAAATTTAAATAGCTGAAGGGGTGTGATTTCACAAAATGATAATCTTGTGCATACTCACACCAGCCAGTGAAAGGAGAGAGGGAACGAGATATATGGTCAAATTAACATGAGGGGCCGGCAACTAGAAAGACAGTGCTGTTTAAGAACACAACAGTAACAGAAAATTCTGTCTGACTCACAAGAGACAGAGCTGTGGTCTTTTTACAAGTTTTAATATGCAGTTAAAAGTAGAATACAAGTAAAACACAGTGTAAAAGAAACAAATCACAGTATACAAAATAGAAAAAGGCAACAAAGTAAAACAAAATACAAGAAATAAAACGCAAACTAACCTTTCCCTCACAGCAAGCTGTGCCAGAGTCTGGGCGAGCCTTTCCAGTAAAGCTTGTATCCATGTGTAAGGAGTTTTAGGACCAGTGGGTCTTCTGACCTCCTTTACTTTTGATTTGTCTACTACATTCAGGGCCTTTACAAAATGCTTGGCCCCAGTTATAACCTTTCCCGCTTTTTGGCAAGAAAAGGCAGGTATGGAAATGAAGACTAGGGTTTGGAATGGTGGGGACTGGGGTGAGCATTGTGGGAATGGGAAAAATAAAGGACAGCCGTCATGGCTGCTCCCTGAGCATCCAGGACCTCCACAGGCTTCTCTTTGGGTTTTGCCATTTTTTTCCTGAAGTTAGACATCTTCCCATTGCCTGACTGGTTTCCCTCTCATTTTGGGTACACACCATAACTTTTCCCTATTTTTTTCTTAATTTTTATAATGTATTTTATGCATCTGTTAACCAGATAAGCCCACTGGGCAGATATGGCCCTTTTCAGGGGTTACTCAGAAGCAATGTCCAGTTATGTGATTTGCTCAAAATGTGGAAGGAATCAAAGCCTGTTCCCTTGGTTAAAAGAAATAGCTCATTAACTGTTTGTGGGTTAATTCTCTAAATTAATTCCTAAACTATACAATCCCCCTCTAGTCCTTTTAAGACACCTACAGCAGGGTATCCTTGTCTAGAGGTGCATCAAGGAATTCCACTTTCACATGGTCTGGAACATGCTGTGTTCTCAGCCAGGCCTTTCTTCTAATAACCAACCCAGTTGCTGCTACCTTACAAGATGCATCCAATGCATCATAATCACACTTCTTATGTTGCCCACCATCCTCACATGAAAGGTTGCATAATTCAATCAACTCCGGTCTCAGATTTTGTCCTCTCTACCTTGGGCCTCACAGTTTGCAGCAGAATTTGTCGGTAGTTGAGCACAAGGGTCTAGCGGTTTAAGGATCTGAAATCGAGGGTAGCAGGGTTATAAGCCTCCCCAAATCAGTCAAGAATCCTGGGACACCACAACCGATCAGCCAAATGTCTTTTGTACAACTCTTGCTGTTGACACAGAGGCTTAAGGCTGTGAGCTGTAGTTACTGTTGTACAGAGTTTGAATCCCTTAGACTTCATTTACCTACTGCATGACGTTCAAGCAAGTCACTTAACTAGATGCTGTGTGCAGGATGTCCCTGAAAAGGGACTGTGTGTCCAGTGGGCCTACCTTGTTAATGAAAGGATATTACTATTAATATTATTATTATTTAATAGTAAAATAATAATAATATCATTGTTATTAATGATATAGGATCCAACAGAACTAGTCAGATTTCCTAGAAGCAAGAGGGGTTAGGCAATCTGGCTCCAAAAATACACTGGTAATTGCAACCCCCAGGACATCAATACGGAAGAATTGCAAATGTTCTAGGCTCAAGCAGGTCCATGAAAGCTCTATACTTCAGCTAAGCACCTATGAGTATTCTCTGGCCTGCAATTGGCAGTTTTCTTTCATCTTGTGAATTGTGCTCACCAAAGAAGAGATTCACTGTAGTGGAGGCACAGAAGTGTGTGTCCTTGGAGTCAGAATCAAAGGCAGAGGCAGAAAGGAACTGTCAGAGAAGACATGCCAACAGCTTAAAATGTGGCAGCCAGCAAAGCATTGGCATCAGAGGCCTCTGCTACAACAAACTCCAAACCCAGGGGTGCAAAAGCTGGTTTATCATCACCGGACCTAGGGAAACTCCCTGAGAGATACAGCTCTTTTAATTGTACTTGGCGCGAACCTGGCACAAAGCAGATCATCCACACGGTACTCTGGGTCAAGGCAAAATGGCACTGAAAATGGAAGCCTTCATGTGAAATATGCCACCCAGAAGCTTCAGACTTATTTTCCTTAGTAACAAGTTCTATATCAGGGGCGGCCACGGTGGTGCAGTGGTTAGCATTGCCGCCTCACAGCAAGAGGTTCTCCGGTTCGATCCTCGGCTGGGGTGCCTTCTGTGCGGAGTCTGCATGTCCTCCCTGTGGTCGCGTGGGTTTCCTCCGGGTGCTCCGGTTTCCTCCCACATCCCAAAGACATGCTGCAGGTGGATTGGACACTCTAAATTGGCCCTAGGTGTGCGTGTGAGTGTGCCTTCTGTGGAAGGTTGGGCGCCGGGCTGGCAACTCGACACCATAAAACTCCACTGCCATTCAATGTGCGGACAAGGTGATCCGCTGTGGCGACCCCTAACCGGGAAAAAGCCGAAAGAAGAAGAAGAACAAGTTCTATATCTGAACTACTATCAAACATTAGAAAAAAATGTTAAATGCCACTACCAAAAAGACAGGAGAGATTCCAATGCATGACACTTATCTTTCCTTTGTAAACAGGCTAGCTGACTGACAATATGCAGGTCTCATGTGATCGTACTACTGTGATTGACACCACTCTTATATTACCACTACCTTAGCTTCTGAGCGGGTGAGGCCGGTCAAAGACACTGGAGGAAGGTACAACTCGGGAATTCAAGCCAATCTTCAAGCTACTTGCTAGTAAGGATCTCCCATAGATGAGGGACATAATACAAATAAATATCCTCATATACAGCACCCAACTGACTATCTAAACATCCCCTAGCAGACATACAAAAATCAGTCCAGCAATTACACATGTCCTCCTTCATTTCCAATTCTTATTAATGACCCACCTATTCAATGTTGTCAAGATGCATCAGACTGCAACACTGATTCCAAGTTTAGCTGCAAACATCCACAGAGTTTACTAGGAAAGCAAGGAACAGAAACAGATTGACAGACCTTTTTCCCATATAACTCACACTGCACATATACTTACAGTCTGAATCTACCAATCCACCTACTGCACTGTCTTCGGGGTGTGGGGGAAGCAGGAGTACTAAGGGGTACATGCAGACTTCACACAAAAAGCACCTTCACCAGGGAATGAAGTGGAGACAAGTACCATATTTCTCCAACACACACAAAAGTATCAACTTAAGAGACTCAAAGACTGAGCAAGCCTGTTTAAAAGACAACTTAAATTAATGAGTTCTCTTCACAAAACTAACTCAAATGGTACAAAATCCCACCAGAACAACCCTTGCATACACTAGTAGATACTCTCATAACTTTTAGTTATGTACTTACCATAACTTTAGATGTTTGGGATCCATCTCGCCTACATTCTGTACTGATGGGTTCGGAGCCGATCCTCGGCTCCGACTCGGCACGCTATACTATAGAGCGAAGTCTCTTATTGGCTGAGCTATTCTACATCCCAGGATGCACCACCACAGCTTCCCCAGATCTTGTTTGTCTGCACACATGCACACACACATAGACTGTTGATATAATATTGCCAGATGTTTCAAGATGAAACGGCTAAACTTGAACCGTCCGTTCTCTTCTGATCTCCAAGGCAGGGGGAAGGAGGGTGGGTTATTAGGAATGTAGGCGAAATGGATCCCAAACATCTAAAGTTATGGTAAGTACATAACTAAAAGATGTTATGTGATCCTATCTCACCTACATTCTGTACTGATGGGACAGCGTCCCTAGCACCTGATTCCTGGGTGGCTCACTGGAAAACACTCCTGAGAACTGTGGAACCGAAGGAAGCTCGCCCCCGAGATGCCACGTCCAATTTGTAATGAGAAATAAATGTGTGAGGAGAGGACCAGGTAGCCGCAGCACAAATGTCACTAATGGCAAGCTTAGAGTGAAAGGCTGTCGAAGTAGCCATAGCCCTTGTAGAATGAGCTTTCACTGAGGTTGTAAGCTCTTTATTAGAAAGGAAGTAAGTATGGCTGATACAGTCCCTGATCCACTTGGCAATAGTGACCTTCGTGACGGCTTTGCCCAATTTATTGTCCGAAAAGGACACAAACAACTGATCTGTTTTCCGTGTTTGGTGCGTCCTATCTAAATAGAAGTGCAATTGCCTGTGAACATCCAATGAGTGGAAGATATATTCCGCTCTGTCTGAGTAGTTCGGGAAGAAAACTGGAAGTTCCAATGACTGTTGAAGACAAAAACTAGAACAAACCTTGGGAACAAAGGATGGATTAGGCCTGAGGGATACTCTATCCTTGTGAAAAACCAGGTACGGTGGTTTGACACATAGGGCTTGAAGTTCCGAAACTCTTCTGGCTGATGTAATTGCCACCAAAAAAGCAGTCTTCCAAGAAAGAAATTTCAAGTCACAAGTTGTTGCTGGTTCGAAGGGGGAAGAGGTCAAAGCACCTAATACGAAATTAAGATCCCACGGTGGAGCGGGATGAGAAATCGGAGGTCGTAGCAGCCCAGCACCTTTCATGAAGGCTTTACACAACTTATTGCTCATCAAAGGTGGGTCTATACTTTCATGAAAATTAGAAATAGCTGCCAATTGAACCTTGATGGTAGAGACTGAAGAACCTTGATTGAATAAAGAAGCTAAAAACTTCAAAACTTCTGACACCGGGGCAGTAATGGGATCTAATCCCCGGAGTTGGGCCCAAATAGCGAATCTCTTCCATTTGCTGTTATACATTTTTTTAGTTGAAGTCTTGTGGGCCGAGGACAAGATAAGTATGACTTCCGAGTCCAAAACATGGTTCCTGACTATGGTCGGAAGAGGAGGAGCCAAGCTGTTAACCTCAACGAGTGAAGGGACTGATGAAGTTGTCCCGACTGGTGGATCAAGAGGTCTGGAACCTGGTCCAGGAACCAAGGACCGTCCAGTGCATATTTCCAAAGAAAGGGCAACCAGACTTGATGAGGCCAGTATGGGGCAACTAAAATCATCTTGCTCTGCAAGTGAATCACCTTCTGGATCACCCTGGGAAGAAGGGGAACCGGTGGAAAGGCGTACAATAGGCCGGTGGGCCAAGCTTGGACTAGGGCGTCCTTGGGAAACTCCCCCGGAACTGGGGTGAGAGAGAAGAACTGTTGGCATTTCGTATTGAGAGGAGTTGCAAAGAGGTCGCAACAAGGAGTTCCCCATCTTCTGAAAATCTGAGTTGCCACTCTGTCGTTCAGAGACCACTCGTGAGGGGAGAGAATAGTTCTGCTCAGTCTGTCGGCTATCACATTGGATCTCCCCGGAATGTGTGTTGCTACCAGAAAACGTTTGGTTGCAATCGCCCAATCCCATACTTTCATGGCCTCTCTGCAAAGGGGGTAGGACCTGGTCCCTCCCTGCTTGTTCAGGTACCAGACTACTGACATGTTGTCGGACTGAATGGCAATCATGCCCTGGGGGGGGTAACAGTGTAGTGCTTGTAGCGATAGAAGCACCGCCCTCATTTCCAGTATGTTGATGTGGAGGAAACTCTCGGAGTGCCACTTGCCTTGGACTGACCTGCCCAGGTAATGTCCCCCCCACCCCGTCTGGGAGGCGTCCGTAGTCAATGTGGCCACTGGAGGTGGTGGAACGAAGGGTCGCCCCTGATCCAGGTTGGAGGAAAGGAGCCACCAACGGAGGTCCTGTTTGCACGTCTCCGTGATCAGAATGAGGTGACTGAGAGGGAGATCCTGATAAGACAACTGGACTGACAGGAGCCACTGGAGAATCCTCATATGCAATCTTGCCAAGGGGACTCGGAGAACGGTGGCCGACATGGAACCTAACAGTTGTAGGACCATCCTGGCTGGGGCTCGGCATTTGAGGAGCAATGCTCGAACTTGAGACTGTAATATTTCTATCCACTCTGTAGGAAGACAGACCCGCATTTGCTTTGAATCTATCTCTACTCCGATATACCGTATGCGCTGAGATGGCAGCAACACAGACTTTGCCCAATTGAAGGTGATTCTTAGGGAGTTGCCTAGAGATATAGTGGCTGCTAGGTTCTGTAAGAGTAGATGCCTGGAGGTGGCAGTTAGGAGCCAGTCGTCTAGGTATGGAAACACCTGGAATCCTAGACTTCTCAGGTGAGCAGTCACCACCGCCAAACATTTGGTGAACACCCTGGGGGCTGTGGTGAGACCAAAGGGCAGTGCATGGAACTGGAAATGACCGTCTCCCAGGCTGAAGCGCAAGTGTCTCCTGGACGCCTGATCTATCAGGATGTGATAATAGGCATCCTTGAGATCTATGGAGCACATCCAAACACCTTCCTCCAGCAGAGGGAGAATGGATTCTAAGGTGACCATCCGGAACTTGGACTTTTTGACAGAACGGTTGAGCTTGCTGAGATCCAAAATGGGCATCATGTCCCCGGTCTTTTTTGGCACCAAAAAGAATCTTGAGTAAGTCCCTAATCCGGTCTGGTCTTCGGGGACCAGTTGGATGACTCCTTTTTGAAGCAGCTTTGAGATTTCGATGGCTGCGAGATCCCGTTGACTGGGTGGTGGGTCCGGGATTTTTCGGGATGGTGGAGGGGGGCTGATAAAAAGGGATGGTGTAACCTCCGGCAATGATTCGGAGCACCCATTGGTCCTGAGTGATATTTTCCCAGGCCTTTAGGTGCTTTGAAAACCGACCCCCGACTGGCTCCAGAGCGGCGCAGTCGGGCAATCCTTCAGAGATGCTGGAAGGTTGCGGAGCCACGAAAGGACTCGCGGTCTCCAGTGTTGCGGGGGCCTCTGCCACCTCTGGGACGGCGTCTTCCTGAAAAATTTCCCCCTCCTCTGCCTCTAGAAGGGGAATCATCCTGCTGTGAGGGGTAAGTCTTTTGAGATTTACGGAACCACATTTTCCCCCCTCTTCTAGCCTTGGGATAAGGCCGGAAGGGAGTGGAAAAGCGTGCCCCTACGGCAGTCAAAGTCTTACCCTCTTGTTCACAGCGGGTCAAGGTGTCCTTTACCTTGGGTCCAAACAAAGAGGACCCATCAAAGGGAGCGTGGTCCAAGGAAGACTTGAAGTCCTCCGCAAAGTGACACAGGCGGAGCCAGGCTTGTCTCCGTAGAGCAACACCTGTTCCCGCCGCTCTACTCGCCCCCTCGGCTGCATACGAAATGAGCCTCATGGACGAGTTCGATAATGATGATAAGGTAGCCAGCTGAGAGCTAACCGTCTGGGCCAACTGCTCAGGTAGGTTACCCGAGAAAGTATCTGAAAGTTCCTTGACCAGATCCCTCTGAAGTCTGGTGAAGTGCGTCAGATAATTCAGAGACCTTAAAGTAAAGGCTGCTGAAGTAAGGGTGCGCTTCCCATACCGATCCATGCTCCTAGACTCTTTATTAGGAGGATGGACGGACGTAGACGCCTCTGCCACATCTTGTTGGGTAGCAGATGCCACCACCAGGGCATCTACAGCCACACCTTTAGAGAGGAATTCCTTTTCGGGGGGGGCTGAAAGAAATTTATTAGGGCGAGCTGGCACCGGTTCCACAGAATCCGGGTGCTCCCACGCCCTTCGAGAGATCAAATCTAGAAGCTCATCGAAGGGCGGAGACACCCAGGAGGCAGAGGGCTGAGCCCCGAAGGCCTTGAGGAATACCGACTCCTCAGCAGAAGGGGGTTTGGACTGCCAGTCGCCTCGTTGCTTCAGGATTTCTAAGATGTCTGCAAAGGAGACATCATCTGAGGACGACTTGGGGGACCCCTCCCCATCATCGAGGTCGGTGTCCGAGGTGAGAGACTCGTCCAGGGAGTCGACGTGCATCCTCTTGCACTGTCCCTTCCTGGGAGGTTCCTCCGAAGAAGCCTCGGAAGGACCTCCAGGAAGGGGGGAACCCCCAATGGGGGTGACCTCAGGCCCCAGGGCTCCGCTGTCTTGAGACAGGGGGACTACAAAGGAACCAGTCTCCGTGCCAAGGGAAGGTGCCAGTGAGAAGATGGAGGTGGCCAAAGAATATTTGGCCAAAGCACTCCTCATGGCCCTGAAGGCGGGACCCCCAGAGTCCTGGGAAGGTCCAACCCCCAAGGCCACAACAGTAGACGGCACTCCCGCAGCCGACGCACCAAGAGGGAGGCTCGGAACCGAAAACATCGGTCCCGAAGCATCACCCCCGGGGCAGACCGAGGAGGTCCGTGTACCGAACTCCGATCCGAAGGTCGGGGTTGGAGTAAGGGTCGGAGCTGACCCGAAAACCTCCACCGGCTCCACTAGCACCGACTCCAACGGTGCCGAGGCTATTGGAGGAGGAACCAAGACAACAGGGTGGGCAACCGGCTCCGGAGCCGACTGGGCTGGAGCAGAGACCAACTTTTGGAAGACTGGAGACTGAAACAGCCTTTGAAGTACCCTGTCTATGTCCGAATCCGACATTCTCGAAGACCGAGAAGAGATCGAACGAGTTGACTTCTCCACCGGTTCCAAAGGACTGGGGGACCGGCTCCGAATCGTCTCAATGAATATCGGTGCCGAGGGAGACTCCACAACCATAGTAATTTCCCTCGGAGCCGAAGTGGACTTCGGCACCGAAGGGGAAGAGTCTGAGCGGGCAACTCTCATCGGCTCCGAGGTCAGTGGAGCCGATGAAGGTGACCCGCCTCTCGAAGCCCCAGCCGTCGACTCCGAAGTCAGAGGAGTCGAGGCTGGAGGCATCGAGGCAGACCGTTCCGCCCTCGGCTCCGAAGTCCGTGGAGCCGATGGAGAAGCCTGCAGAGATTTCTTAGTGGCCGGTTCCGACGGGCTGGTCGGAGCCGGCGATTTCTTTTTCTTCGATGGAGAAGAGGAAGAAGATAAAGCCTCCTCAAAAGTAGGTTTAATAAGCCCTTTTAATATCAATTTGTTTTTCCTCTCTTGGAGGACCCGGGAGGAAAAAGCGTGACAAAAGCTGCATGACTCCTGAAGGTGTATAGGGCCTAAACAATACACACAGAGAATGATCGTCCGTTATGGACATTTTGTAGCTGCATTTAGAGCACTTCTTGAACCCAAAAGGTCTGTGCTCTTTCAACATATTCAGCTTTAAACAGTACACCAAAAAGGAAAAACTTTCTAAACTGTCAAGAAAAACAAACAAACAAGGACAAGATCCCTCTAATAGAAAACGGGATTACTTGTCCAACTATAACACTCAACAACAATAACAAAAAATATATATGTCTCACGCGTGAGGGCAAGGCCCGTCTAACTAAAATGGGAACCTTTCCCTCAAATAAAGAATCAAATTACCACAAAACTTTGTTCAAAACCAGTCACACAACAACGATAGCTGTTAAAACAGCTTTTGGGTATGTTAATCAAAAATTTCTGACAGAAATTTGTGAAGAAAATAGACACTTAGCTCAGCCAAGTCCAAGACCACGTCTTTTGCTGTAAAGTGGCAAACGAGATCTGGGGAAGCTGTGGTGGTGCATCCTGGGATGTAGAATAGTTCAGCCAATAAGAGACTTCGCTCTATAGTATAGCGTGCCGAGTCGGAGCCGAGGATCGGCTCCGAACCCATCAGTACAGAATGTAGGCGAGATAGGATCACATAACATCATACTTTTCCAACAAATTATCAACAACTATCTATGCTTTCATCTTCCAAGATGGTTGCACACTGATCAATAGCTTAATTTCAGCTCTCCCACTGTGAGAAAAGAAACTCAGAAATAAGAGCCAGTGATATTGTCAGTTTGAAAAATTCAGTTACAGTACACTGGTTGGATGCCAGCAAAGAAAACATTTAGAGAACCTGAAAGAAAATCAACAGAAAAGGGAGGAGAAAACAATGGCTGGGAAGAATCCTACATCTGTTCAGCAAAAAACAATTCAAGCTTCAGTTTTGGTACAAGAGACTGCTTAAGGTATTTACAGGGGAAAAAAATCCAATGTACTCAAAAGTGATTTTACAACAGGGGATAGGGTGTTTTAAAAATGCATTTAGTCTGAGGGTTTTCATTAAAACAAAGTCTTGTAACATGTAACACAGGTTCAACATGGAGATGAGAAGATACAACTATATAAAATATCAGCCTGCCAACAATCAGTGTGTGCATGTAACACAAAAGGTGGAAATACCCACTCAAAAAAATGGCACATATAACAGGTTAGAACAGCAGTCTTTTATCATAATGGCTACATTGTCAATATTACTTGGGAATGTAAATGGCCTTACACACACAAACAAAAAGGAAAGAGTATGAAATTATATTTAAAAAAGCTGAATGCAAATAGCAATGCTGCAGGAGAGACATATGGAAAAAAATGAGAATGTGAATTTGACAAAGAAAGGATTTCAGGGTGGATATTCAGCAGAATACTAGGAACAAAGAAAAGGTAAGTAATTATAAATGTAAGAGGGGCTCCAATACTGACAGAAGAGGGGGGGAAAGAAAATGACAGGTTTGTGATAGTAAGGTGCTCTTGGCAAGGGAGGAGAATTATGCCGATGTGCACTTATATCATACCAAAAACTGCTACTATGGAGCTTTAAGATGAATTGAGTAGTAGGGACTAATTTACTTATTTTTTCCCTAAGATGCAATAACTGGGCTAGACAAGGTAATTATATTTTATCACTAATCCAAGACTGTGTATGGATATACCAGGATTTACCCATGGTTGTATGTGGTTTGATCACATGGGCAAAGCTATAATGATAAAATTAAGTCAACCATGGGTAAATCCTGATATATCCACAAACAGAAGTAGATTATTGCTACAATGCAAAAACATAATTTAAGAAAAAAAAATGTTTACTTTTCTTAAATAATGTGATTTTATAATGGGACTATAGTGTTCTTCTACCTTCCACGGTCACAACTGATGTACTGAACATGCATATGACATCTAATTCGGCACACTTGCACAGTACATCAGTTTAGTGTTAAAGCAGGATGGAAAAAGAATGAGTCTGTTTCTCTCTCTCTGTAGTTTGTCCCTGTATGTTTTTTTTTAAGTATGACATTTAATAAAAAAAAATACGAGACTGGGTAGAAAAGAGAGGAAAATGAGGGACATTACATTAGTCTATAGACAGTTGACAGACAAATGTCATACTGCTGGTAATCATCCATCTCAACTGTGTAGAGTTTTATAGACTGTCCTCGATTTTCCTTGTCCCTCATTGCAATTGGTAGAACAGCTGCTGCATTTATTAACATTGGCCACTTGAGAAGATATCACAGGCTGGACTTTTTTCTCTTGGGTTCTGCTCAATTTACAATGGGCACACGACCGTGTTGTCCAATCAGCATGCTCATTTTAGAATACTAACTTCTCTTTACTGTATAATTCACAGGAAAATTTATATTTTACTGATAGCTTTGACACATCCAATAACTACTTCAGATCATGCAGCAACAAAATCCAAGAAAAAATGCAGAGTAGTGAAGTGAAAAATGAGACCTGGCTTATTCTCACTGCTTGTTAAGAGACAGGAATTTAATGAATGGGTAATGGAAATTATTTGAGTTATTAGAGAAGAGATAAATATCATCAGAACTTATGGCTAGTGAGTGGGATAAAATGAAAATTGAATTTTAAAACAGGGTGAAAATAAAACAGAAAAGAGATAAGGTTAAGTAGGAATAGGAATTATTTCGAGGAAATGGCAAAAGGTTAAACTATTGTAGAATAAGGTGGATCTTACAGAGTTAAGAGGCACAAATACAGAATGCTGAAGAGAAAATAAGGGAGTATCTGGATAATATGCATGAGTTTAGAAGGATTGCTGTTAAGCATCTACTAAACTCCAGAGCAAAAGCTTGGCACAATGACTTGAGCAATAGAAATTAGAAACAGTTCTTGTCAAACTTATGGAACCTATAACAAGAAAAATAACCAGAGACGCAAGTAAAGGTATTGCAGATTTCAAAAACTTTATGAAGAAATGTGGAAACAAAGACCACAAATAGAAATACTTATGGAAAACTTAATTATGCTACGGTCAGATGTAGATGTGGCTAAACAACTAACAGTTAAGATAGGATGAGATGAGATAAAATGGTGATGAATAATCAATCTTCAAGAAAGTCTCTGGACACAATATATTCTTGTGGAAGTTTGGAAGTTAGGAGGGAATAAACTGACAAAGAACTGGAAGACTTTATTTAGCACTATTTTAAAAGGAGGGAAAGTACCAACATCTTGGAAGAATGCTGTGGTGGCTCTATTGTCTAAAGACTGTACAAACGCATCAGACAAAGCTTCATATAGACCCATTTCAATTTTAAACCAAGATTGAAAAGGGTTTATGTCTATACCAGTTAATAAAATAGCGAAGGCGTTGCCAAAATTGATAAATATGGATCAGTGGGGTTTTCTGGATGGAAGGCATGCATTTAATAACATTAACAGAATAATGATGATAAGAAAAACCGCCACAAATATGACGAAAAATACTCTTTTAATGAGTGCTTTCATCAGTAGATACACTTGACCTCATCAGATTTCATAAAACATTGACATCACTTCCTTTTAAAAGCCAGGCACCACTGGCTTTTAAAAAGGAAGTGATGTCAATGTTTTATGTAATCTGATGAAGTCAAGTGTATCTACTGACGAAAGTGCTCATTAAAAGAGTATTGTTCTTCATATCTGTGGCATTTTTTCTTATTTTCATTCAAGTTTAGTTTGTTTCTTGGTTATTAGAATAATGATAATCCAAAGGAAAACAGAATATAGGACAAAGTACAGTTTTGTACCTAACATAAATGTAGATGTCCGATAGATATGCAACTGCAGTCATAACATATGGGTTGTCCTGCCTCAGGCAGCCCTCGGTCGGCCAGATTCCAAAGTCTGGGTCCGGCGTCGGCTGGTGTCGCCTCCTCTCTGACGTCAGAACGGCTGGAGTAAAGGCATCGGCCGACGCCATCTTCTTCAGTGTTTCTTGCCCCAGATGCCAGGTGCCCTCCTAGGAAGGCTAAATTTGGTGAATGGATAAAGAATTCCAGACATGCACAACAGTAATAAACAGATACACCATAGAGATACCCCCAGCTAATAGGAATAGGGGTAGTGGACCCATAAAGAAGGTTGCAGAGGGGTAGGAGGGTGGGAGAATCCGACTGCAGTTGCATATCTATCGGACATCTACATTTATGGTAGGTACAAAACTGTACTATGTCCTTCAAGAATGCAACTGCAGTCATAACTTTTAGTTATGTACTCACCATAACTTCAGATGTTTGGGATCCATCTCGCCTACATTCTGAATGATGGGTTCGGAGCCGATCCCTCGGCTCCGACTCGGCACGCTTATGCCAAAGAGCAAAGTCTCTTACTGGCTGAGCTTATCATATCCCAGGATGCACCACTACCAGTCCCCCAGATCTAGTTTGTCCGCATACATGCACACATGCATACCCTGCTTATATAACATCGTCAGATGAAACAAGATAAAACAGTAGAACTCAAAACCGTTCAATCTCTTTTGATCTCCAAGGCAGGGGGAAGGAGGGTGGGTATTAGGAATGTAGGCGAGATGGATCCCAAACATCTGAAGTTATGGTGAGTACATAACTAAAAGATGTTATGTGATCCTATCTCGCCTACATTCTGAATGATGGGACAGCGTCCCTAGCACCTGAATCCTGGGTGGCTCACTGGAAAACACTCCTGAGTACCGTGGAACCAAATGAAGCTCGTCCTTTAGATGCCACATCCAATTTGTAGTGGGAAATGAAAGTGTGCGGATTGGACCAAGTAGCCGCAGCACAGATTTCCGATATAGCGAGCTTGGAATGAAAAGCTATAGAAGTAGCCATAGCTCTGGTAGAATGAGCCTTGATAGATGTTGTAAGTTGCTTATTCGAAGAATAAGCCTGAGTTATGCAATCTCTGATCCATTTTGAGATAGTAGCTTTTGTGATGGTTTGGCCCAGTTTATTATCTGAGAAGGACACAAACAACTGGTCTGACTTACGAAGTTGCTGAGTCCTGTCTAAATAGAAGCGTAATTGCCTGTGAACATCCAATTTATGAAAAGTGTATTCTGCTTCATTGGAGAATTTTGGGAAGAAAACCGGTAGCTCTAGAGATTGTTGGAGGCAGAAACTAGAACAGACCTTTGGGACAAAGGATGGATTAGGCCTAAGTGATACTCTATCCTTGTGGAAAATCAAGTACGGTGGCTTAATAGACAGGGCTTGAAGCTCTGAAACTCTTCTTGCCAAGTAATTGCAACTAAGAAGGCAGTTTTCCAAGACAGATATTTTAACTCGCATGTAGCAGCCGGTTCGAAAGGGGGAGATGTTAATGCGCGAAGCACCAAATCAAGATCCCACGGAGGTGCAGGATGAAAAATTGGTGGTCTTAATAGGCTCGCACCTTTAATGAAAGTTTTGCATAGTCTGCTGCTCATCAAAGGAGGATCCATGGATTCGTGGAATTTAGAGATAGCCGCTAGTTGGACTTTAATAGTTGAGACAGAAGATCCCTGATTAAACAGGGATGTTAAAAATTTCAAGACCTCTGGGACAGGAGCAGTGATAGGGTCTAAGCCCTTGAGTTGAGCCCAGATAGCAAACCTCTTCCACTTACTAAGGTACAATTTGTTAGTGGTGGGTTTGTGGGCAAGATAAAATGTGAACAACTTCCGGGTCTAGTGTGTGCCTTCTAACTAAAGTCGGAAGTGGAGGAGCCAAGCTGTCAATTTCAAAGATTGAAGGGACTGATGTCGAAGTCCCGACTGATGGATTAGCAAGTCCGAATCAGGTCTAAAGTCCACGGATCGTCCACTGCATGCTTCTTCAGGTAGAAACCATACCTGACGAGGCCAGTACGGGCAATCAGTATCATTGAAGACCCCAGTTGAGAGGCTTTTGAATAACTCTGGGAAGAAGCGGAATTGGAGGAAAGGCATAAAGTAGCCCTGTTGGCCAAGGTTGTGCTAGAGCATCCATGGCTGGTACTCCCTGATGTGGGATCAAGGAGAAGAACCTTTGGCACTTGGTGTTTAATGGAGTTGCAAATAGGTCGCAGCACGGCGTCCCCCATCTCCTGAAAACCTGAGCTGCTACTGTGTGGTTTAGAGACCACTCGTGAGGAGAGAGAATTGTCCTGCTCAATTTGTCTGCCAATATATTTGACTTTCCGGGATGTGGGTCGCTACCAAGAAGCGGTTGGTAGCTACAGCCCATTCCCACACTCTCATGGCCTCTCTGCAAAGGGGTATGATCTGGTCCCTCCTTGTTTGTTCAGATACCAAACCACCGACATGTTGTCTGTGTGGATGGCGATGATGCCCTGAGGAAGAAACTTGTGTAAGGCTTGTAGGGATAGAAGTACAGCCCTCATCTCCAACACATTGATGTGGAGAAGAGCTTCGTCTGGAAGCCAGGAGCCCTGAACTAGCCTGCCCAGACAATGCCCCCCCCACCCTATCTGGGAGGCATCTGTCGTCAGGGTAACCACTGGAGAGGGAAGAACAAAGGGTTTCCTTGATCCAAATTGGATGTCTGAAGCCACCAGCGAAGGTCTCTTTGCATATATCCGTAATCATGATGTGATGATTGAGGGAAGATCCTGAAAGGACCATTGCGTTGACAATAGCCACTGAAGAATCCTCATGTGCAATCTTGCCAGAGGGACTAAAAGAACCGTGGCAGACATTGAGCCTAGAACTTGTAGAACCATCCTGGCTGGGGCTTTGGATCTCGAGATCAGAGCTTGAACTTGGCCCTGTAAAGTTTGGATCCTTTCGGCAGGAAGAAAGACGCCAAGATCAATCTTGAGTCTATCTCTGCTCCTATGAACTTTATGCGTTGAGAGGGCAGCAAGACAGACTTTGGCCAATTGAATGTAATCCCCAGGGTAACACCCAGGAGATGGTGGCTTTGAGGTTGTCCATTAGTAGATGCCTGGTGGTGGCAGTCAGGAGCCAGTCGTCCAGATAGGGAAACACTTGGAATCCAAGACTTCTCAGGTGAGCCGTCACTACTGCCAAACACTTGGTGAACACCCTGGGGCTGTGGTGAGACCAAAGGGCAGAGCAAAATTGGTAATGACTGACTCCCAGGCTGAAGCGCAGATACCCTCTGGACGCCTGATGTATCGGTATGTGATAATAGGCGTCCTTGAGGTCTATGGAGCACATCCAAACATCCTTCTCCAACAATGGGAGAATGGATTGTAACGTGACCATTCGAATTTGGATTTCGTGACGGATTGGTTCAGTCTGCTGAGATCCAATATTGGTCTCAGGTCCCCTGTCTTTTTTGGCACTAAAAAGAACCTGGAGTAATTTCCTGATCCGATCTGGTCTGTGGGGACGGTTGGATGACTCCTTTTCTAGCAGCTTTAAAGCTTCTGCGGCTGCCATTTCCCTTTGACTGGGTGGTGGGTCCGGGATTCTTTTGGACGGTGGGGGAGAATGTGAATGGGATGGTGTAACCTCCGGCAATGATCGAAGCACCCATCTGTCCTGAGTGATTGACTCCCAGGCTTTTAGGTGCTTGGCAAAACGACACCCGACTGGCTCGAGCAGCACAGCCGGGCAATCCCTCATGACGTGTGGGAGGCTGAAGAGCCACGAAAGGACTCGCGGTCTCCAGAATTGCGGGGCCCTCTGCCGCCTCTGGGATGGCGTCTCCTGAAAAATTTCCCCGTCCTCTGCCTCTGGAAGGGATTCTTCCTGCTGTTGGGAGAAAAACTTACGGGATTTATGAACCACATTTTCCCTCCTTTAGCCTTGGGGTAAGGCCGAAGGGAGTGGAATAACGGGCACCTACGGCAGATAAAGTTTTTCCCTCTTGCTCACAGCGGTAAGGGTGTCTTTAACCTTGGGTCCAAACAAGGAGGACCCATCAAAGGGAGCGTCGGCGAAGGAAGACTTGAAGGCCTCCAGAAACTGACACAAACGGAGCCAGGCTTGTCTCCGTAGAGCCACGCCTGTGCCTGCCGCTCTACCCGCCCCTTCGCGCATAGGAAATGAGCCTCATGGACGAGTTAGAAATTGACGAAGGATAGCCAACTGAGAGCTAACCGACTGGGCTAGCTGCTCAGGTAGGTTACCGAGAGGGAATCTGACAACTCCTTGACCAGATCCCTCTGTAGCCTGGTAAAATGTGCCAAATAATTCAGAGACCTTAAAGTAAAGGCCGCTGAAGTCAGGGTGCGCTTCCCGTACCTGTCCATACTCCTAGACTCCTTATTAGGAGGATGGATGGACGTTGAAGCCTCTGCCACGTCCTGTTGTGTAGCAGATGCCACCACCATGGCATCTACAGCCACGCCTTTAGTGAGGAACTCCTTCTCGGGGGGGAGCAGACAAAAATTTATTTGGACGAGAAGGGACTGGTTCCACGGTATCTGGATGTTCCCACGCCTTCGACAAACTAAATCCAGAAGCTCGCCGAAGGGCGGAGACACCCAGGAGGCGGAGGGCTGAGCCCCAAAGGCCTTGAGGAGCACTGACTCGTCAGTAGAGGGGGGTTTGGATATCCAGCCGCCTCGTTGTTTGAGGATCTCTAAGATGTCTGCAAAGGAGACATCATCCGAGGACAACCGGGACCCTCTGCATCATCCAGATCAGTGTCTGAAGTAATAGACTCGGGAGTCCACGTGCTTCCTCTTGCACGATCTCTTCCTTGGGGTTCCTCCGAAGACAGCTCAGAAGAACCCTCAGGAGGAGGGAACCCCACTGGGGGTAACCTCAGGCCCCGGGGCTCCGCTGACTACGGACAGGGGAACTGCCAAAGACCCAGTCTCCACACCTAGGGAAGGTGCCGGTAAAGCCGGGGAGATGGTCAAGAGGACTTGGCCAAGGCACACGTCATGGCTCTGAAAGCCGGACCCCCAGAGTCCTGGGAGTGTCCGGCTTCGGGAGCCGTGATAGTCGACGGAAGACCCGCAGCCGGCACCGAGGGGAGGCTCGGAACCGAAAGCATAGGTCCCAAACATCACCCTCGGGTCCAGCTGAAGACGTCCGTACCAAACTCGGACCCGAAGGCCGGGTTGGAGTAAGGGTCGGAGCCGACCCTGAGATCTCCATCGGCTCCAACAGCACCTGCTCCGACGGAGCGAAGCAGTCGGAGGAGGAATGGCAATGGGGTGGGCCAAGGTCATCGGCTCCGAAGCCAACTGGGTCGGAACCGAAACAAATTTTGGAAGACTGGGGACTGGAACAGTCTTTGGAGCACCCTGTCTATATCAGAATCTGACATCCTCAAGACCGAGAGGAAACAGAACGGGTCGAAGGCCTCTCCAACGGCCCCAAAGGGCTAGGGGACCGGCTCGAGGCGACTCGATGAGTATCGGCGCCGAGGAATACACACACCAGTTTCCATCGGTGCCGAGGTGGACTTCGGCGCCGAGGAGGAAGTGTCTGAGCGGGCAACCTTGTCGGCTCCGAGCAGTGGAGCCGGCGAAGATGACCCGCCTCGATGCCCCAGCTATCGGCTCGAAGCCAGAGGAGTCGATACTGGTAGCATCGAGGCAGACTTCGACCTCGGCTCCAAGTCCTTGGAGCCGAAGGAGAGGCCTGCCTTTGTTTCTTAGCGATCGGATCCGACGGACTGGTCGGAGCCGGCCTTTCTTTGGCCGGAGAAGGAGAGGATGCCAAAGCTTCTTCGAAAGAAGGTTTAATTAATCTCTTAAGAATTAATTTATTTTTCCTCTCCTGGAGGACCCTTGAGGAAAAAGCGTGACATACACTACATGATTCCTGTAAATGCTTTGCCCCTAAGCAATACACACATAGCGAGTGATCGTCCGTGATGGACATTTTGAAGCTACATTTTACACATTTCTTGAAGCCCGAAGGCCTAGGATTCTGAGACATTATAGAAATTTTCAAAAGTAACTGAAAGAACACTGGTAATACACCTAGAGCTTACAGTTATCACTCGCAATACTGTGAGTTAGTCAAACACAGCACAAACTCTGTAATATAATAATTTCTCTCCGTTAGTTTTTATTTAAGAAGAGAAATGTAAATGATTCAAAACAGAACCGAAGTCACCTACAAACAAAAAGACCGGGAAAGGCCTTTCCAGACAAGAGGTACTCTAGTCACTCACAACACAAGAATTCACCAAGTGAATTTTGTCAAACACACTCAAAACACAAGAATAGCTGTTAAAACAGCTTTTTGTAGAAAAAGAAGAAAAACCTGACAGAAAAACTAGTGAAATAATCACTACTTAACTCAGCCAGCTCGAGACCACGTCTTCACTTGTTAGCGGCAAACGAGATCTGGGAGACTGGTAGTGGTGCATCCTGGGATATGATAAGCTCAGCCAGTAAGAGACTTCGCTCTTTGGCATAAGCGTGCCGAGTCGGAGCCGAGGGATCGGCTCCGAACCCATCATTCAGAATGTAGGCGAGATAGGATCACATAACATCATATGGGTTGAATACCATAGCCAAGCTGGGGGTGGTTGGAACTAAGAAAGTGATGGTGTAGCTAAAATGCCCTGCAGGACTGCCGAAGCAAAACCTACTCGGGATCTGGAGTATAAAGGCAGGTTGTAGTGCTTGGTAAATGTATGCACGGAGCTCCATGTAGCAGCCTCTAGAATGTCCTTTGTAGCCACCCCTCTTAGGAAAGCTGTGGATGTGGCTATAGCTCTGGTGGAGTGTGGCCTAATATTGGCTGGCACACCTTTTCCATGAAAAGAATAGCAGAATCTGATGCAGTGTCCAATCCATTTGGAAATTGTTTGTTTGGAGATTGCTTTTCCTTGTATTCCAGCAGCATAGGCTACAAGCAGTTGGTCAGACTTTCTGGTGGCCTTAGTTCTGTCCAAGTAGTAGCATAGTTGCCTGTGTATGTCCAAAGTATGCAGCAGTGCTTCCCCCCCTGTTTTGAGGATTGGGGAAGAAAGTAGGCAGGTGAATGGCTTGATTTAGAGACACCCTGGAAATTACTTTTGGCATGAATGAAGGATTGGTTCTTAGAGAGACTCTGTCCTGATGAAAAATAAGAAAAGGAGGTACTGCCATGAGTGCCTGAATCTCCGAGACTCTTCTTGCTGATGTGATTGCCAATAGGAAAACAGTTTTCCATGAGAGAAATTGCATTTCTGAAGTTACTGCTGGTTCAAAGGGAGGAAGAGTTAATTTTTCCAAGACGAAGTTGAGGTCCCATGCAGGTACTGGCGGTTTCCTGGGAGGTTTGATATTCTTTATCCCCCTTAGGAACTGTCTTAGCAAAGGATGTGAAAACACAGGTGGATCACAGTTGTATTTTGCTGAGATTGCTGAGGCATGAATCTTTATGGAAGAATATGAGAGAACAGTATGAAACATTTCTGCCAAGTATTCCAATATCTGAGGTATACCCAATACTGTTGTATCCTGACCCCTGTTAGCATTCCAGATGATGAATCTCTTCCACTTGGCTGAATAGGTTTTTCTGGTGGAAGGCCTGCGTGCTTCCAGTAAGATCTCTTGAACTTTTTTGGAAAGAGATATATCGGAAGGAGTTATGGTAACCTCCAGGCTGTCAGATGCAATGTTTTCAGGTTTTGATGAACCATCCTGTAATTGTGTTGTGTTAGAAGCAGAGGCCATAGGGGCAAAGGCCACGGTTTGGTCCGAGTTATGCTCAACAGCAATGGGTACCAGTGCTGCCTTGGCCAGTCTGGAGCTATCAAAATGCCTGTTGGTTGTTCTGCTTTGATCTTCAGTATCACCTTGGTCAGCAGTGGTAGAGGAGGGAATGCATAAATTGTTAGGGACTTCCAGCTGAAGGAGAGAGCATCCGTTTTCCAGGCTAGAGGATGGTGGGTCCTTGTACAGAACTTTTCCAGGTGATGATTCATGTGAGAAGTAAAGAGATCTATGTCCGGTCTTCCCCATGTCCTTGTTATTTGTGAGAAAATGTGAGGATGCAGCATCCATTCGTGTGGATCCAAGAAATTTCTGCTCAGCTTGTCCGCCAGTACATTGTCCTTGCCTGGCACAAACTGGGATTGCAGATGTATCTTCAGACTTAGGGATTTTTCCCAGAGAATCATTGTTAGTCTGCAGAGGGGATAAGAATGAGTGCCTCCCTGCTTGTTTATATACCACATAACAGTGGTGTTGTCTGTCCTTATCAGCAAATGTCCTTGTTGAAGTGATTTTTCAAAAGTCTCGATTGCATGTATCATTGCCAACATCTCTTTTTGGTTTATGTGCAGATGCCTTTCCCTTGGTGTCCATTGACCTTGAATGCATCTGCCCTCCATGTGCGCCCCCCATCCATGGTCTGAGGCGTCTGTTGTAATCATTTGACCTGCTTGAGGTTTGTTGAAAGACATGCCTTTGTTTAACTGACTTGCTTGAGCCCACCACAAAAATTCTCTTTGCAGGCATGGAATGAGTGGGATTACGTCCTCTAGGCTTTGGCTGTGTTGAGACCATAAGCTTTTTAAGTACCATTGCAGCTTTCTCATATGAAGTCTTGCCAAAGGTATCAGAAGAATGCAAGATGCCATGTACCCCAGGGCCTGCAGGATTTTCCTTGCAGTCAGCTGGGAGAGCTTTGCTAGGCCTTTGAAGTACTCTGGTAACTGCTGTTGTTTTTCCTCTGTGAGATAAGCCATCTGTGTTTTTGTGTCCAGTTTGGCTCCTAGAAAAATAATCTGTTGGGATGGCAGAAGTCTTGATTTCTGAATGTTGACTATGTATCCCAAGGCCTGTAGTAATTGAATGACATAGTCCAAGTTTGCTATCAAGGTTTGCTTGTTGTCTGCTTGTATGAGGCAGTCGTCCAGGTAGGGGTATATTTGAATCCCCTGGAGTCTGCAGTGTGCCACTACTGATGCCAGGCATTTCGTGAACACTCTGGGCGCAGTAGATAAGCCAAACGGCAATGCTGAGAATTGATAATGCTCTGTCCCTGCAAGAAATCTGAGGTATCTTCTGCAGCTTTGTCTGATTGGGACATGCAGGTATGCCTCCTTGAGGTCCAGAGTGACCAGCCAAGACCCCTTGCCCAGCATGGGAAGGATTTGCTGCGTCAGCATTTTGAACTTTGGCACAATGAGATAAGTATTTAGAATAGACAAGTCCAGTATAGGTCTCCATTTGTTTTCCTTTCTTGGAACAAGGAACAGTCTTGAATAAAATCCCTGGCCTTGTTCCTGTGGAGGGACCTTTTCTATTGCTTTTATATTTAACAGCTTTGAAACTTGAATGAGTGCCTCTGCCCTTTGATGAAGTGGCAGGTTTGGCATGCCTTGTCTTACTGGTAAGGTATGGAAGTGGAATCTGTAACCTTTGTCTATTAAATCCAGAATCCAGTTGTCCTTGGTTAAGATATGCCAGTTTTTTGAGAATAAGGATAATTTTCCGCCCAAAGGTGCTTCTCTTTGAGCCTTTGTAGATGGTATGAAAGTCAAGTCATTGTGGTTGTCCTTGTGGTGCAGCTGGACTGCCTGCGCCACTTCTTTGATTTGGTGGTTGCCATTGGCGGCCCCTGTAGGAGCCTCGGTATTGCCCTCTACCTCAGGCACGCCTGTTTTTTCCCCTTTGAAACTTGTCAGTGTCTGGAAAGGACCAATTCTTTGAAGGCCAATTCCTGCTGAATCTGGGTGGCTGAACCTGGAGGAAATCTTTGACTGTCTGTACTGACTTAGCTTTTTCCTCAATGGACTTCAACACATCTTGTGCATTAGCACCAAAAAGCTTCTGTTTTTCCAGAGGTGCATCAAGTAACTTTACTTTAACATGGTCTGGCAGTGGCTGTTCTTTTAACCAAGCATGTCTACGTATAACAGCCCCAGTCATAGCTGCCCTACATGAAGCCTCCAATGCATCATAACCACACTGAAGAAAATGATTGCTAACCTGCTGAGTGTTATGTACTAGATCCTGCAATGCCTTTCTATCAATAGGCTCAGGAGAGGCTAGCTTTTTCTGTAAATCATCGAGTAAAAAATCCTGGTACTGAAACATATGAAAAAGGCAGTTAAGTGACCTCATGGCCAGGGTGGTAGAGGTATAAACTTTTATACCCCATCTCTCCAGGGACCTAGCTTCCCTATCCGCTGGCAGTGGATTCTTGGCTGTGGAAGTAGCCACTCCCTTGGGGCCCTGTGAAATAGTTTCTAGATCCACAGAATGGGCCTTAAAGAGATGTTTGTGGGTGTCAGGGACCCTATAATATCTGTCTGGCTTGACAGGAGCAGGAGGGAGAGAATCAGGGTTAGCACTGGAGTCGGACAAAACATCATCCAGGACATCCATAACTGGAGGGACAGCTAAAGGTCTGTGCTGGGGTAGCTTGAGGAAGGTATGTAGCCTTTTCCTGGAATCAGAGAATTCCTGACCCTGCCATTTAAAATGCTCCCTCATAGAGTGTAGGACTTCACTGAACGAAAAATCCTCTGGAGGAGAGGCAGAGGGAATTGATTCCTCAGCATCAGAGTCCTCATAGGCCTGGAAGGATTCTTCTTGGGTATCTGAAGGCTCAGAATCCCCAGAGGCTTCATCTGAAGAGAGGTTGTCGGCCTCCTCAGTTCTGGGCCTTTTCTCTGCAGGCGGCTGAGAACCTCTGTCTGGATGAGGCTGAGACCCCCTGATAAGAGAAATAAGATCTGCAGCAAGAGACATGATCTGTTTATCTGAAGAAGAGGCCTGGGCAGTAGGTTTAGGATGGGCCTTGGCCTGGCTGGCGGCCTTAGCACGTGCAAAGGCCTTGATGGACATGGATACAGGAGGCCTAGCTGCCCCACGTGCAGGAGTAACCTTGTCTACAGGAATGGTGTCGGGTAGATCCAGAACTTCGGTTTCTGGAGGAAAGTCAACAACCGGCACCGGTGTAGACTCCGAGACAGAAGGACGAGTTAACGCTGTGTCGTCGGCCTGAAGCGGTTGAATTACCACTTCCGAAGGGACAGAAGCACTCGCGGAGGGTTTAGGAGGAGTATCGGTGGAGGACGCGGGCCGAGGATGTCGGTCCCGGTCCTTGCGTTTTTTGGAAGATTGAGTAGTTGGTTGTTCCGACGGTATGATATAAACGAAAGATTCGCCGAAAAAGTCTTCGGCAAATTCTGCCCGGCGCCTGAGAGTGCGCTTATTAAAGCAAGCACAGGCAGCACAGGCCGAGACGTCGTGGTCTGGGCCCAGGCAAGGTAAGCAATAAGAATGGAAGTCCTTATGAGGTATTTGTTTACCACAAGACAAACAATTATTAACTTTCTCAATTTGTTCTGACATCGGCTGAGGCAAGAAAAAATGTTCCCCAACGGGGTACTTAGCTTTTAGATGACTTCGGTACTGAAAACACAGGAGCTGAACGACCGGCACTTGCGAACTGCTTCTGCTTCGGGCACCGCGTGGCAAGAAAGACTGAAGAAGATGGTGTCGGCCGATGCCTTTATACTCCAGCCGTTCTGACGTCGGAGAGGAGGCGACACCAGCCGACGCCGGACCCAGACTTTGGAATCTGGCTAACCGAGGGCTGCCTGAGGCAGGACAACCCATATGTTATGACTGCAGTTGCATTCTTGAAGGACATCACTGTTGTTGTTTGTGGTCTTGATGCAAAAAAAGCATTTGACAGAGCAAGCTGGGATTTTACTAGTAGGGCAATGGAAGCATGTGCATTACCCGACACAATAAGAAGGTTAATTACGAGGATATTTGAAGGATCACAGGCAAGGATTAAAGTTGGAAGGTTCCTCCCTGATAAGTTATGTCTCAAGAGAAGAACCAGGCAAGGGTGTCCTCTTTCTCCTTTATTTGTTTTATATTTAGAGCCATTGGCACAAAAAAAAATAAGGTACTCAGAAATGTAAGGATACAAATGGTATGATAATCAAGAAAAGTTGGCTTTATTTGCAGATATAATTTTGTCTCCAATAAATCTAGAAAATGACAGCTCAGTGTTGTGGAACAGTTTCAAGTATTTTGGGATATAAAATTAATGAAGATAAAACAAAGGCTATAGCTGCAAGTTAAGCTGCTACACACGCACACATACTATACTGGTTAGTGAACAGTGGAGCTTTGATTCCCTCTCCAAAAAACAGTACTGTAATGGCCAAGATGTGCAAAAACTATTGCCAAGTCAACTTGGGATACCCCACAGATGTTCCAGCAAGCCCACTGCACTGACAACACTATCCCCCAAGTAAAGCTTCAAGCCAGTTTCATCCAGCTTTGTACCACTGTTCTGTTACTCTGTATATGTAATAATTAAATACACACACAACTGGATTTCCATACTCATTTTGGAGCATGGCATACTTGCAAAATAGAAACCACACAAAGTCATTTTCTGATGTGTGTAACATAATACATTGTAAAATTAGCAATTTTAAGAATCTATTTTTGTCACCTGTCCCTTTCTCAACCTTCCTGATGTCACAGTGTGCACAGCATCATGATAACTTATTCTTTAGGTTGGGGTGCAGAAGCCACCTGTGCCATAAAGTACGCTTGTGCTATCATGCACTAGAGCCAAACATTTTATACTGCTTAGGGTTACATGAACCAGTATCTTAATTGGCAGCGTGTTTCCCAATTACAAGACAAAGTCACAGAATAAACACAGTGAAAACTGTGACACTGCCAGCCCAGCTGTCTGGAATTCTGTAAATAATTATATGTCATTTGTGAATGTTGACATGATTTATACAGAACTGTATGTTATGTACTGAGTTACAAGAATGTAACCATAGCATACCCTGCTGGAACATAGAAGATTAACTTATAAAACTTCAAGAAAATAAGTTGAAATTAAGGGCTTTACGATATACTATAAAATATAGTTTCAATGCAGCAAGAATGTCTAGAGCTAGAAGTTTTTCTATTGTCCCGGACAGAAGTAATTACTAGTTTTAAAATGTAAACATGTTTAATTGTTTTATGACTTCCAGTTCTAGGCAAACACCTGAAAGATATGCATTTCTAACACACAGATGTTAGTTTCTGTTAGCCTGGGAAAGTACAGTTGTGTACACTTACCATAAATGTAGATGTTCGAGTGTCTTCACTGTTGCAGTCATGACTGTAGGGTTCTCCCAAGCCGGCAGGCAGTCCTCGGTCGGCCAGAATCCCAAAGTCTGGGTCCGGTGTCGGCTGTTCAGCCATGCTCCCTGACGTCAGAGCGCCAGGAGTACAAAGCTGACAGCCGACGCCATGTTCTCCAGTTTTTCTTGCCCCAGATGTCAGGAGTCCCAAAATGAGTAAGGTCCCATATCCTTTGCAAATACACCTCAGAAGAATGGTGAAAAAAGGAACCACACAAAAGTAAAAATAAGAGGGGACAGGAGGGAGAACCCAGACTGCAACAGTGAAGACACTCGAACATCTACATTTATGGTAAGTGTACACAACTGTACTATGTTCATCGTGTTTCACTGTTGCAGTCATGACTGTAGGATAGAATCCCAAAGCAGAATGAAAGGGAAGTGGTCATAAAGTAGAAGGGGCGGCTAAAAGGCCCTGCAAGACTGCAGAAGCAAAGCCTGCCCTAGACTTAGAGTAGAGAGGTAGATTGTAGTGCTTTGAAAAAGTATGCACTGAACTCCAAGTTGCAGCTTCCAAAATGTCTTTGGTAGGAACTCCCCTGAGGAAGGCAGCTGAAGTGGCAGCAGCTCTGGTGGAATGAGTCCGTATACTCCCTAGGATTTGCTTTCCATGGTGTGAATAACAAAATCTGATTCCATGAGCAATCCATTTAGAAATGGTCTGTTTTGAAATGGCTTTACCTTGGGAACTTGAAGCATAAGAAACGAACAATTGCTCTGATTTTCTGATGTCCTTGGTTCTGTCCAGGTAAAAACGTAGTTGTCTGTGTACATCCAAGGAATGTAAGATCCTTTCCCCTTTATTTTGAGGAGTGGGGAAAAAGTTGGCAAGTGAATAGTTTGATTTAAAGCCACTTTGGAAACCACCTTAGGCATGAAAGTAGGATTAGTCCTTAAAAACACCCTGTCTTGATGAAAAATAATATAAGGTTACACAGCCATAAGAGCTTGCAACTCTGAAACTCTCCTGGCAGAGGTCAGAGCTAACAGGATGGCTGTTTTCCAAGATAAAAACTTGATGTCAGAAGAGGCAGCAGGCTCAAAAGGAGGTAAGGTGAGCTTTTCCAAAACATAGTTGAGATCCCAAGCAGGAATGGGAGGAGATCTAGGAGGTCTTAAGTTCTTAGCTCCTCTGAGAAACTGTCTCATGAGCTGGTGGGAAAAGATTGGAGGGTCTGTATTGTAATGAGCGGAAATAGCAGAGGCATGTATCTTAATGGAAGAGAAAGAGAGACCCTTATGTAAGAGATCTGTCAGGTAAAGTAAAATCAAAGGAATGTTAGGAAGAAGAGGATCAGAATCCTGAGCCTGCATCCAGGAACAAAATCTTTTCCATTTTTCTGCATAAGATTTTCTAGTGCTAGGACGTCTGGCTTCTAAAATGACATCCATAACCTGCTTGGGTAGGAGAGAATGAATCAAAGACTCTGGATTAACCAGGCCGCCAGGCTGAGAGTTCTGACATGGGAGTGTAGAACCTGACCCTGGTGTTGGGACAGAAGGTTCG
Organism: Protopterus annectens; assembly: GCF_019279795.1. Lineage (NCBI taxonomy): Eukaryota > Metazoa > Chordata > Ceratodontiformes > Protopteridae > Protopterus > Protopterus annectens. The sequence continues at coordinate 1,283,242,845 of NC_056726.1, read as the reverse complement.
GAGTCTGTGGTAAAACCCAAGGGGGCACCAGACATAGGTTTTTCAGAGTTGGGTATCAAAACTGTTGAGGCCAATTTGGGGCCATCAAGATTATCATCTTGGGCTTGTCCTGTTCGATCTTTAATAATACCCATGGAAGAAGAGGAAGAGGCGGAAAGGCATATCCCGAGAGGTTTCTCCAACTGAATGATAGTGCATCCACTTTCCAAGCTTGTTCATGGAAAGTCCTGGTGCAAAAAATCTGTAGTTGATGATTGAGGTGGGATGCAAAGAGGTCTATGTGAGGACATCCCCAGACTGCTGTTATAATCCTGAATATTTCGGTGTCCAGCATCCACTCGTGTGGGTCCGAAAGGTTTCTGCTCAGACTGTCTGCCAGGAAGTTTTGCTTCCCTAGTAGAAATTGAGCTTGAAGGTCCAGATTGCAAGCTAGAGCTGTGTTCCATAGATCCATGGCTAGTCTGCAAAGGGCGTAGGAATGAGATCCCCCTTGCTTGTTTATGTACCACATAACTGTGGTGTTGTCTGTCCGTATCAGTAGTTGTCCTGGTTGTAGAAGATTCCTGAAGGCCAATAGAGCTTTCTAAACGGCTAACATTTCCTTTAAATTGATATGCAGGTGCTTCTGATCCTTTGTCCAAAAGCCCTGCAGACAGTTGCCCTGAAAATGGGCTCCCCATGCATAATCTGAGGCATCCGTGGTTAGTATCTGAGTGGCAGGAGGCAGATGGAAGGGTTTTCCTTTGTTTACAGTACATGCCTTGGACCACCAAAGGAATTCCTTTTGAAGACAAGGCACGACGGAGATCAGTATGTCTAAACTGTGGCAATGCTGAGACCATACACTTTTTAGGTACCACTGTATTTTCCTCATACGTAGTCTTGCATATGGTACGAGAAGGATGCAGGAGGCCATGTAACCCAAAGCCTGCAGGAATCTCCTTGCAGATAGCCGAGTTAAAGTTGCCAAGGTTTTGAAAGTTGAAGCCAGCTGTAACTGTTTTTCGTATGTCAGAAATGCCATCTGGGTTGTTGTGTTTAGAGAAGCGCCCAGAAAAATTATCTGTTGTGAGGGTGTCAAATCTGACTTTTTTATGTTTACAGTGAATCCCAGGAACATGAGAAGATTTTGAACAAACTGAAGATGCTGGAGTAAGACCTCCTTGCTGTCTGCCTGAATAAGACAGTTGTCCAGATAAGGGTAAATTTGAATTCCCTTGAGTCTGCAATAAGCTACTACTGGAGCCAGGCATTTGGTGAAGACCCTGGGCGCAGTAGACAATCCAAAGGGCAGCGCAGAGAATTGAAAGTGCCTCGATCCAGCCTTGAACCTGAGGTATTTTCTGCGTTCCCGCCAGATGGGAATGTGTAAATATGCCTCCTTTAAATCCAAAGTTACCATCCATGCATTTTTGGTCAGCATTGGAAGTAGCTGCTGTAGAGTAAGCATCTTGAATGCTGTTATCTCTAGAAAAGTGTTCAAGACTGACAGATCCAGAATGGGTCTCCATGAATTTTGTTTCCTGGGGACTAGAAAGAGCCTTGTGTAAAAACCTTGTCCCATCTCTGAAAGTGGAACTAGTTCGATGGCTTTCATAGCCAAAAGAGCTTCCACCTGGTTTAAGGCCTCTGTCCATTGATGTTTTGGAAGATCTGGCCATCCGCTTGGCCTTGGTAGGGTATGAAAATGGAATTTGTAACCTCTTGAAACCACATCCAGAACCTACTTGTCTTGGGTTATATGAGTCCAATTTAGGTGAAAAAGAGAAAGCTTTCCTCCGAGAGGGGCTTCCAGGCAAGAAGTTCCTGCAGCCCAACAGAGGTGGTCATTGAGTCTGTTTCCTATGAGCTTGCGACCTGTCCTCTCCTCTCCTAGGGGTGGAAGCAGTCCACTGCCTTGGTCTATAAGAGGCTTGTGTTTGAGGCCTTCTTTGGGAGAGTCTGTATCTACCCCTCTGAGGCCTGTCTGAATTGGGAAAGGACCAATTTTTTGTAGGCCAATTCCTGCTAAATCTGGGTGGCTGCACATGTAAGAAATCTTTAACTGTTTGCATGGATTTTGCCTTGTCCTCCATCTTTTTAATCACCTCTTCAGCTTTAGATCCAAACAAAACATTATGCTGAACAGGAGCATCTAATAATTTAGCTTTTACTTGATCTGGCAAATTTTGTTCCTTTAACCATGTATGTCTTCTAATTACTGTGCCAGAGGCAGCAGCCCTACAAGAAGCCTCCAAGGCATCAAATCCACAGTGTAAACCATGATTCCCAACTTGTTCAGTGGCATGCATTAAGTCATGTAATTCCTTATCATCTGCACAGGTGGAAATGGAAGTTAGCTTTTGTTTTAAAACAGACAGGAGAAATTGCTGGTATTTCAGCATATGAAACTGACAGTTTAAAGCCCTAATAGATAAAGTAGCAGAAGTGTACACTTTTTTGCCCCATCTTTCTAAAGATCTGGAATCCTTCTCAGTGGGAATGGTTTTTTTAGCAGAAGCGGCCTTAACTCCCTTAGGACCCTGAGAAATGGTTTCAGGGTCAGCAGTAGGGTTCTTGTATAAAAACTGGTGGGAATCAGGAACCCTGTAATATCTGTCAGGCTTAACAGGAGCAGGAGGAAAAGAGTCAGGGGTTAAGTTAGCCTCCGAAAAAGCATCATCCACAATATCCAAAATAGGAGGAATAGCCAGGGGTCTATGTTGGGGAAGAAGAAGAAAATCCCTTAATCTTTTCTTATATTGCGAATACTCCTGTCCTTCCCAGTGGAAATGTTCCCTCATTTCATGCAAAGTTTCCCCAAAAGAGAAATCCTCAGGGGGAGAAGCTGAAGGAATGGATTCCTCAGCATCAGAATCCTCATAAGGAGGGAAAGAATATTCCTGGTCAGAAGAAGAAACTGAAGAAACAGAAGCCTGATCAGAGGAGTCATAATAAACTTCCTGCCTTGGCCTTTTATCTGGAGGGGGATGTGAACCCCTAATCATAGTAAGTAAGTCCTCCACCATCTTAAGTAACTGTTTCTGTGACTTGGGAGCCGGATCAGAAGAGGCCTGTGTTGCAGTCTTTTATTTGGAAGGAGTCTTTGCCTTTGTCTTTGGCTTTGCCTTTATTAGAAGCAGAGTAGGCCTGAAAACCCTTCGAAGCGGTACCTGCACAGCGGCTCCGGACCCATCCGAAGGAGCATTGTCCGAAGGTCCTGCAACAGAAATATTCAAAGGCCTAGTTGGCTCCTCGTGGGAGTCCGTTTCGGCCATCGGTTCCGAAATGGCCGACGATAGGGGCTGCAAAAGCACCTCACTGACGACGGCCGAACCTGAAGCTGGTTCTGCTTGTACGATATCGTCAGATTTGGACCTCGGAGGCCTATCTTTGTCCTTGCGTCGTTTGTGAACTCCGGTAGCGGAACCGTATCTGACGACATTTTGTAATTAAAACGCCTACCGAAGTAAAGAAATGCAAAATCGTACCTTCGTTTAATTGTACGTTGATTGAATCTAGCACAAAACCGACAACTAGCTACGTCGTGGTCAGGGCCTAAGCAAGGAATACAGTAAGAATGAAAATCCTTATGAGGTATTTGCTTCCCACATGAAATACAATTATTAACTTTTTCTGACATCAGACTGGAGCAAGAAAAAGTTTCTAACGGGTACTTAGCTTTGAGTAGGATAAGAAAGTCTTCGGACTGAAGTTTGTTCAGAAAAGATTGTCAGGAGTCAGCCAACCGGCACTTGCGAACTGCTATCACCGCACGGCAAGAAAGACTGGAGAACATGGCGTCGGCTGTCAGCTTTGTACTCCTGGCGCTCTGACGTCAGAGAGCATGGCTGAACAGCCGACGCCGGACCCAGACTTTGCGATTCTGGCCGACCGAGGACTGCCTGCCGGCAGGGGAGAACCCTACAGTCATGACTGCAACAGTGTAACACGATGAACATCTGAAGGCAGGTGACAGAGTAATGTCAGGCTGACCTAGCAGTAATATTTAATATTGATTTAAGAACTCTCTCAGAGAAAGGCTGTGCATTCTGCATCTTGTCTTGGACCTAGAAACATCCATCATCAGCACTTCTGCCTGCATGTTGTCTGTAAGCAAGACTTTGGGCATAGTACCTCTCTTAGATATAGTTAGAAATACAGTAAAGATTAGTTTAGATATTTTCCGTATTTACTTGAGACGGTCCTGCAATGTTATTTTAAAATATTTCCTGTGATGCTGAACTCTGTGTGATTGAGTATTGTCTTGTTCTTTTATTATTAAATATATTTAAACCTTTGTGGCTGATATTTATGAGACATATTTAAGTTCTTAGAGTACTTGCATATGTATTTGGTGACACTGTGCAGGCCATTTCTTAATAGCCTTGCTCTTGATCACACTATCTGGATAATAGTAACATTACACAGTAGGCTTGGTCACTCTTTAAAAGGTCCTTATGTAGCTGATAAAGAAGGGCTGTTGGCAGTGATAACTACTTTATAGTCTGGGCAGAAGGGGGCATAGCTAGTAAACCTGTGCCAGCCTTCTCCAGGAGTGTCTGTGTGTTTTTATATAAATCAAATCTCAAAGTGTGTGTGTGTCAGTTACTTGGGCAAGGATATGAACCACTGGTTGGACAGAGAGGGTGCTGGAGGTCTTGGCTTGACAGCTCATAATCCTATAGCTGTGGCAGTGGGGAGTCTTACTGGGGATCTGGAGAAACTAGCCCCCAGACTGACTGTGATCTCTGTGTGCTCTTAAGAGAAAAGTACAGTTGTGTACACTTACCATAAATGTAGATGTTCGAGTATATTCACTGTTGCAGTCATTACATTTGAGTAATCTGCTGGCAGGTTGCCCTCAGCCGGCCTGAATAACAAAGTCTTGGGTCCTGCGTCAGTTGCTGTCTCCTCTTCCATGACGTCAGGGGTATAAAACATGCAGCCGATGCCATTTTATTCAGCTTTCTTGCCCCACATGTCAGGTGCCCCCCAAATGGGGAGCAATAATATATATAAATATATATAAAAAAACAGAACTATATAAGTAAATGCATTTTTAGCAACATAAACTTTACCTTCATCTACACCACAAAGGCTTTAGAATATAGTGAAGGAAAGAGAAGTTATAGAAAAGGGGGATGGCGGGTGGGTAACCTGGACTGCAAGAGTGAATACACTCGAACATCTACATTTATGGTAAGTGTACACAACTGTACTATGTTCTTTGTGTTTCATTGTTGCAGTCATTACATTTGGGTAGAATCCTAAAGCTATGGAGGGGAGGATGGAACTAGACAGCATTAGGAGCAGCTATAAGGCCCTACAGAACTTCAGTGGCAAAGCCTACCCTGGATTTGGAGAAGAGAGGCAAATGATAATGCTTTGTGAAGGTATGAACTGAGCTCCAAGTAGCAGCTTCTAGAATGTCTTTGGTTGGAACTCCTCTGAGAAAAGCTGCTGAGGTAGAGGCAGCCCTGGTGGAATGTGACCTGATCCCCTTGGGCACAGGTTTACCATGGTGCAAGTAGCAGAAACTAATGCAATGGCTTATCCACTTAGAAATTGTCTGCTTTGATATAGCCTTCCCCTCTGACCCTGCAGCAAATGCCACCAGTAGTTGCTCAGACTTTCTTAGAGATTTGGTCCTGTTTAAGTAGAATCTTAGTTGTCTGTGTACACCCAATGAATGCAGAATCCACTCCCCCTTGTTCTGCGGATTTGGGTAAAAAGTTGGCAGGTGAATTGTTTGGTTAAGAGCCACACTGGATACCACCTTAGGCATAAAAGAAGGACTGGTCCTGAGGGACACCCTGTCCAGGTAAAATGCAATAAAAGGCTCCACAGCCATGAGAGCCTGTAGTTCTGAAACCCTTCTTGCTGAAGTGATTGCCAATAGGAAAGCTGTTTTCCAAGATAAAAAGTTTATATCTGCAGTAGCTGCTGGTTCAAAAGGAGGCAGGGTGAGTTTTTTCCAGCACAAAATTGATGTCCCAAGCAGGAGTTGGTGATCTTCTGGGAGGCCTTAAATTTTTGGCCCCTCTAAGATACTGTTTAAGCAGTGGATGAGAAAAGAGGGGAGGCTCCATGTTGTAATGGGCCGAGATGGCAGAGGCATGGATTTTTATTGAAGAAAATGATAGGCCCTTGGGTCAAGCATCTCAGTCAAATATTGTAAAATCTGAAGGATATTTGACTTTGCTGTGTCCATTCCTTGTGCTTGATTCCAGGCACAGAATCTCTTCCATTTATCAGCATAAGATTTTCTAGTATTAGGCCTTCTGGCTTCCAAAATGACATCCATCACAGATTTACTGAGAGGTGTTGTTTGAATAATTAAATGAACAGCCATGCTGCAAGGTTCAGAGTTTGGAGCTGAGTGTGCAGAATTTGATTGTTCTGCTGAGACAGTAGATGAGGTATTTGAGGCAAGTACCAAGGAGGGAGTTGAGACATATTCCTTATAATTGGGTACCAGTGCTGGCAAGGCCAGTCCAGAGCAATTAGGATCATTTTTGTTTTTTCCTGTCTGACCCTTAGTAAGACTGTGGAGAGAAGGGGAAAGGCATAGACTGATAGGTTTTTCCAACTGAAGGATAGGGCATCCACTTCCATGCTTGTCTGTGATAAGTCCTTGTGCAGAATTTGTCCAGTTGATAATTTTGGGGAGAGGCAAATAGATTTTATGTCTGGGCTCCCCCATTTCTGTGTTACCATGCTGAAGATTTGTGGATCCAGTTTCCACTTGTGTGGGTCCATAAGATTTCTGCTTAGGTTGTCTGCTAGAGTATTTTGTTTTCCTGGCAGGAATTGAGCTTGAGGATGTATTTGGTAAGTCAAAGCTGTGTTTCACAATGCCATGGCTAGTCTGCAAAGGGGGTAGGAATGTGTACCCCCCCCCACTTGTTTATGTACAACATAACCGTGGTGTTGTCCGTCTTTATCAGTAGTTGTCCTGGATGAAGTAAGTCCTTGAAGGCTGTCAGAGCATTCTGAAAAGCTAGCATCTCTTTCTGGTTGATATGCAGATGCATTTGTTTTGGGCTCCATTTGCCCTGAATGCATCTCCCCGCCAGGTGGGCCCCCCCCAAGCATAGTCTGATGCGTCTGTAGTTAGGGTTTGGGTGGCAGGGGGTAGAGTGAATGACAGTCCCTTGTTTTGGTGACATGTCTCTGCCCACCAAACAAACTCTTGTTGTAGGCAGGGAATGAGAGGAATCATTGTTTCCAGACTGTGACAATGTTGACTCCATAACCTTTTTAGGTACCACTGAAGTTTCCTCCTATGCAGTCTTGCATATGGAATTAGGAGAATGCAGGATGCCATGAACCCCAAAGCCTGAAGAAGTTGTCTTGCAGATAACTGGGTTTTTCTTGCCATCTGTTTGAAGTATGTTGTCAGTTGCCTTTGTTTGTCGGGCGTAAGGTAAGCCATCTGGGCAGTTGTACTCAAGCTTGCACCCAGGAATGTAATTATTTGAGAGGGTACCAGTTGGGATTTATTTTCGTTTATTGTGCACCCTAGGCATGTTAGAAGCCTTTTTACAAACGCCAGATGTTGAAGAAGAGTGTCCTTGTTCTCTGCTTGAATGAGACAGTCGTCCAGATAAGGATAAATGTGCATGCTTCTTTGTCTGCAGAATGCAATTACTGGTGCCAGGCAATTTGTAAAGACCCTGGGCGCAGTAGATAAGACAAAAGACAGTGCAGAGAATTGGTAATGCAAAAAAAACCTGCCTTGAAGCGGAGGTATCTTCTGCCTGATTCCCTTATTGGGATATGCAGGTATGCTTCTTTTAAGTCTAGAGTCACTAAACAAGCATCCCTGCCCAGCATAGGCAGTAGCTGTTGTAAAGTCAGCATTTTAAATTTTGGAATGTCCAGGAACGTGTTCAAAATCGGTATGTCCAGTATTGGACGCCAGGCATTGTCTTTTCTGGGTACCAGGAAAAGTCTTGAAAAAAAAAACCTTGTCCTTTTTCCTTTTCTGGTACTGGTTGAATTGCCCCCATATCCATGAGGGACATAACTTGTTTCTGAGCCTCTGCCCATTGATTTTGTGGCAGATCTGGCCAACAGTTTGGAATTGGAAAAGTATGGAAATTAAATCTGTACCCCTGGGATACTATGTTTAATAACCACTTGTCCTGGGTAATTAACTGCCAATTCTGAGCATGAAGTGCTAATTTTCCCCCCAAGGGGGCTGCCAAAAGAGAAGTGCTTGGTGGAGGTAGAGGGAAGTCATTGAGACTGCTTACTGTAGGGTTGTGCTTTGTTTCCTCCAGATTTGGAGGTGGAGGCACCCCATTGCTTTGACCTGTAAGAACCCTGTGATTGGTATCCAGAGCCTTTTGAGCGCCTGGATTTGACTTGAGAGGCTCTGTTGGACACAGGAAAGGACCAATTTTTAGTAGGCCAGTGCCTACTGAACCTGGGTGGCTGCACTTGTAAGAAATCTTTTACAGTCTGTATAGATTTAGCTTTGTCTTCCATTTTCTTTAAAACCTCTTCTGCCTTATTACCAAATGGAGTATCATACTGCAAAGGGGCATCCAACAATTTAGCTTTAACATGATCAGGCAGACTTTGCTCCTTGAGCCAGGCATGCCTTCTAATCACAGATCCAGTAACTGCGGCCCTGCAAGAGGCCTCCAAGGAATCAAAACCACACTGCAAAGTATGCTTTCCAACCTGTTCTGCTGAATGCAATAATTCCTGTAATTCTTTATTTTCCACACAATCAGAAATCAACATAATTTTCTGTTTCAATAAGGCCATAACATGCTGTTGATATTTAAGCATATAAAACTGGCAGTTTAAGGCCCTAATTGCCAAGGTTGCAGACGTATAAATCTTCTTTCCCCATCGATCCAGTGCCCTGGAATCTCTATCAGAGGGGATAGGATTTTTGGCTGTAGAGGCCTTTACACTTTTGGGACCCTGTGACATAGTCTTAGGATCAGCAGCAGGATTTTTGAATAGAAATTTGTGGGAGTCAGGAACCCTGTAATATCTGTCTGGCTTGCTAGGAGCCGGAGGTAGGGAATCAGGAGCCATGCTTGATTCCGAAAACACATCATTAACAATGGCTAATACAGGAGGTATTGCCAAAGGCCTATGCTGAGGAAGAAGAAGGAAATCCCTAAGCCTCTTTTTTGATTCAGAGAAATCCTGACTCTCCCAATGAAAATGTTCTCTTAAAGTATGCAAGGTTTCTCCAAAAGAATAATCCTCAGGAGGAGATGCAGACGGGATGGATTCTTCTGCATCACAATCCTCAAAGGGTGGAATCGAAAATTCCTGATCAGAAGAGGAATCAGAAGAAATAGAAACCTGATCTGAAGATTCATAATCAGTGTCTTGCCTAGGCCTCTTAGTGGGGGGGGTTGGGAACCCCTACTCAAGGTAATTAAGTCCTCAGCCATTTTGATCATCTGTTTTTTTTAGGCATAGGGGCCTGAGCACGTGGCTCATGCTTTGGTTTTTTGGACATAGAAGATGTTTTAGACCATGTTTTTGAAGCTGGCAT